>NC_092402.1:15132492-15453600 GCF_030028105.1 Mobula birostris | reverse complement strand
TACTTTATTCAAAAATAAAATTATATACATTAAACCATTCGATGACTCTGAATCCTTTACATACGTTTCCCTTATGGTCTCTAGATATCCATACTTTTGGCCACCCACATGGCACTCCGTTGGTTCACCTTCCCAAACCATTGTTGAGGGGTATACTCCCCGCCACTCGACCCCTCCCACTCCGGCGGGAGAAGAACCCTAAACTGTGGTCCTTCCCCACCGGGCCCTTGCGGTGGCTGCACCAAATTTCAGCACGTACTCCTGCAGCCGAGAATGTGCCAGTCGGCAGCATTCTCCCACGGACATCTCCATGTGCTGGTAGATCATCAAGTTTCGGGCTGACCAAAGAGCATCTTTCACCGAGTTGATGATCTGCCAGCAGCACCGGACGTTGGTCTCCGTGTGCGTCCCCGGGAACAGCCCGTAGATCAGAGAGTCCTCTGTTACACAGCTGCTGGGGATGAAACGTGACACCAGCCCGTCCATCCTCCTCCACACCCTCTCTGCGAACTGACAGTGTGCAAAGAGGTGGGTCACAGACTCCTCCTCACTTCAGTCCTCCTGTGGGCAGTGGGGTGTGGAGGCAACATTCCAGGTGTACAGGAGAGATCTGACTGGGAGAGCCCCTCTCACCGCCAGCCAGGCAAGGTCCTGGTGCCTGTTGGTGAGATCTGGTGATGAGGCATTTTGCCAGATGAACTGGACGGTCCGCTCGGGGAACCACCCCACTGTGTCCATCACGTCCTTCTCCTGCAGAGCCTGCAGGACATTACGTGCCGACCACTGCCTGATGGCCCTATGGTCAAAGGCATTCTCCTGGAAGAACTTTTCTATGAAGGACAGGTATGGCAGCAACGACCAGCTGACTGGGGCGTTGCGCGGGAGTGGGGCCAGACCCATCCTTCGTAGCCAGGGCGACAGGTAGAACCTGGGCACATAGTGGTACTTGGTGCCCATGTACCTGGGTTCTACACACAACCTGATGCAGCCACACACGAAGCTGGCCATCAGGGTGAGGGCGACATTGGGGACGTTCTTGCCCTCATTGTCCAGGGACTTGTGCATGATGGTCCGTCTGACCTGCTCTATCTTGGATCCCCAGACGAATCTGAAGACAGCTGGGGTGATTTCCGAGCTGTAGGAGCGGGGGACGGGCCACACCTGCGCCAAGTACAGCAGCCCTGAGAGCACCTCACACCTGATGACCAGGTTCTTGCCCGTTATCGACAGGGAGCGCCCTCTCCACAGTCCCAGTTTCTGTTTCACATTGGCAGTCCACTCCTGCCAGTTCTTGTTGCACGCCTCGGCCCCTCCGAACCAGATCCCCAACACCTTCACGTGGTCAGACCTGATGGTGAAGGGGACACTGGATCAGTTGGGCCAGTTGCCGAAGAGCATGGCTTCGCTCTTCGTGCGGTTGACCCTGGCCCCCGATGCTAGCTCAAACTGTTCGCAGATGCCAATCAACCTGCGAACTGACCTCGGATCAGAGCAGAAGACAGTGATGTTGTCCATGTACAGGGAGGTTTTCACTTAGGTCCCTCCACTGCCTAGCAGTGTCACCCCTCTTATGCCCTCATCCCTCCTGATGGCTTCCGCAAAGGGTTCTCTGCAGCAGACAAACAAGACAGGGGAGAGGGGACATCCCTGCCTGACTCCAGACCTTATGGGGAAGCTGTCTGTTTCCCACCCGTTGACCTGGACTGCAGTACGGATGTCTGTGTAGAGCAGTCTGATCCACTTCCGGATTCCCTCCCCAAATCCCATTTTGGAGAGCACGTCCGCCATGTACGTGTGGGATATCCTGTCGAAGGCTTTCTCCTGGTCCAGGCTGACCAGGCAGGCGTTCACCCCCGCTGTCCTGCACGTAGGCGATGGTGTCCCTCAGTACCGCGAGGCTGTCTGAGATCTTCCTGCCCGGTACAGCACAGGTTTGGTCTGGGTGGATCACCTGTCCCAGAGCAGACTTGACTCTGTTGGCGATAGCCTTGGACAGGATCTTGTAATCCACATTCAGGAGAGAGATGGGCCTCCAATTTCTAAGTCCTCCCTTTCCCCCTTCTGCTTGTAGATGAGGGTGATGTTGCCCTTCCTCATGGACTCTGACATGCTGCCGGCCAGAAGCATAGCGTTGTACACTTCCAGCAGGTCTGGGCCCATCCAGTTCCACAGAGCCGAGTACAACTCAGCCGGTAACCGGTCTGCAGTGCAAAAAATGTTGGGGACCCCTGCTGTAAAATATGTCCCTGTGACATGCTCCCTATGCTTTCGTCCAATCACCTTAAAATGATGATGTCTCATTTTAGCCATTGCCCCCCTGGGAAATAGGCACTGGTTGTTCACTCTGCATTTGTCTCTTAACATCTTGTATTCCACTACCAAGCCACCTCTCATTCTATTTGCTCAAAGAGAAAAGCCGTAACATGCTCAACTTTTCTTTTGTAAGACATTGGCTCCAATCTTGGTAAATCTCCTCTGCACCCTCTCCAGAGGGTTCCTGTTGTGACTGAACTGAAACTGCTAATTAGGAGCTCAAACTGGGAAATATAAGTCTTTATTCACACAGCGGGGGTCGGGGGGAGGGAGGGGGTTTGAGAGAGAGAGAGAGAGAATATGAGAATGAGTATCCAGGAGAATCAAGCAACATACATAAAAGTTGCTGGTGAACGCAGCAAGCCAGGCAGCGTCTCTAGGAAGAGGTGCAGTCGTGTAGTCCTGACGAAGGGTCTCAGCCTGAAACGTCGACTGCACCTCTTCCTAGAGATGCTGCCTGGCCTGCTGCGTTCACCAGCAACTTTTATGTGTGTTGCTTGAATTTCCAGCATCTGCAGAATTCCTGTTGTTTGCATCCAGGAGAATCGAAGTTATTGTTACTTTTGTTCTTAATAAAGACAAACTTGGCGTCTGCAAACATCGGAACATTTTGTTACTGGACTGCTGCTCAACCCCAATGTGCACAACCAGGTCACCTTCACAGCTTCAGGTTCCGGGTGAACCCCTGGTATTGCTCACTGGTAAATGAAGTTCTTTATTATGCACACATAATAAAACATCTTTCCCTTCCACCCATGAAAGACAAACAAATACAATACTTTGTCCTCATAAACCTGCAAGGAACAAGAATCCTTTCCAACAAAGATATCTACATTCGTAGCTGGTCTCTTTCCTTTCTTTTTGCTGAATTTTCAGCTGTTCAACATTTCAACTTCAATTGTAATGAGCAACTACAGTCTCTTATGCACTCACCTTCAGTCAGTCTCTGAGATGGTTTAATGGTCCTTTTGGTCTGCTAGTTGTTTCCACAGGAGTATTGCTTGCATTTGCTGCATTACAATTTGTGTTTTTCTGAGAACTCTGATCAACATGTTCATCTTTTACAAATGCTGACCCCTTTGTGTCCTGACAGGTGACGTCACAGCCATGGGTTGGAGCCTGTGGTCGTAGATCCATACGGTTCTTTCTCAGAGGTGTTCCTGCTCTGTCTGAATCTGATAGGAATATGGAGTGACTTCCTCTTGCACGTATCGTGACATGGACCATGTTCCAGAATTGTGAACTGGGATTCGAGTTTGATCTCCAGGCTTCAGAACTGGTAGGCTTTTTGTAGACTTGTCATGATACCATTTCCCTTTTTCTTTCCCTTTCACTTTAGCCATTTTGACCTAATGTGCTCCTGTGGGTGTCAACATGTTTTCATGCATTGGAAGGTTAGTGTGTTTGTGTCGACCCATCAGCATTTGGGCTGGTGAAAGGGCACTTTGCAGTGGCACACTTCTGTAAATCATTAGACTTGTGGAAATCCTCTCATCCATCTAAGAACATAGAACAGAGAAAACCTACAGCACGATACAGGCCCTTCGGCTCACAATGCTGTGCCGAGCATGTCCTTACCTTAGAAATTACCCAGAGTTACCCTTTGCCCTCTATTTTTCTGAGCTCCATGTACCTGTCCAGGAGTCACTTAAAACACCCTATCATAACCGCCTCCACCACCTTCGCTGGCAGCCCATTCCACGCACTCACCACTCTTTGCGTAAATAAGATGTACCCCTGACATCTCCTCTGTATCTGTTTCCAAGCCCCTTAAAACTGTGCCCACTCCTGCTAGCCATTTCAGACCTGGGAAAAGCCTCTGACTATCCACACGATCAATGCCTCACATCATCTTGTACACCTCTATCAGGTCACCTCTCATCCTCC
This sequence comes from Mobula birostris, assembly GCF_030028105.1. Taxonomy (NCBI): domain Eukaryota; kingdom Metazoa; phylum Chordata; class Chondrichthyes; order Myliobatiformes; family Myliobatidae; genus Mobula; species Mobula birostris. The sequence goes on along the minus strand of NC_092402.1, from coordinate 15,449,400 downwards.
GTCGCTCCAAGGAAAAAAGGCCAAGTTCACCCAATCTATTCTCATAAGGCATGCTCCCCAATCCAGGCAATATCCTTGTAAATCTCGTCTGCACCCTCTCTATGGTTTCCCCATCCTTCCTGTAGTGAGGCAACCAGAACAGAGCACAATACTCACAAGTGGGGTCTGACCAGGGTCCTACGTAGCTGCAGCATTACCTCTCGGCTCCGAAACTCAACCACGTGATTGATGAAGGCCAATGAACCGTATGTTTTGTTACCCACAGAGTCAACCTGCGCAGCAGCTTTGAGTGTCCTGTGGACTCGGACTCCAAGTTCCCTCTGATCGTCCACACTGCCAAGAGTCTTACCATTCGTACTATAGTCTGCCATCACATTTGACCTACCAAAATGAACCACCCCACACTTATCTGGGTTGAACTTCATCTGCCATTTCTCAGCCCAGTTTTGCATCCTATCAATATCCCCCTGTAACCTCTGACAGCCCTCCACACTATCCACAACACTCCCAACCTTGGTGTCATCAGCAAATTTACTGACCCATCCCTCCACTTCCTCATCCAGGTAATTTATAAAAATCACAAAGAGTAGGGGTCCCAGAACAAATCCCTGAGGCACACCACTGGTCACCGACTTCCATGCAGAATACGACCCGTCTACAACTGGTCTTTGTCTTCTGTGAGCAAGCCAATTCTGGATCCACTAAGTAAGGTCCCCTTTGATCCCATGCTTCCTTACTTTCTCATTAAGCTTTGTCAAATGCCTTGCTGAAATCCATATGCACTACATCTACGACTCTACCTTCATCAACGTGTTTAGTCACATCCTTAAAAATTTCAGTCAGGCTCATAAGGCACAACCTGCCTTTGACAAAGCCATGCTGACTATTCCTTATCATATGCCTCTCCAAGTGTTTATAAATCTTGCCTCTCAGGATCTTCTCCATCAACTTACCAACCACTGAAGTAAGACTCACTGGCTTATAATGTCCTGGGCTATCTATACTCCCTTTCTTGAATACGGGAACATCTGCAACCCTCCAATCCTCTGGATCATCTCCCATCCGCATTGATGATGCAAAGATCATTGCCGGAGGCTCAGCAATCTCCTCCCTTGCCTCCCACAGTAGCCTGGGGTACATTTCATAAGATCCCAGAGACTTATCCAACTTGATGATTTCCAAAAGTTCCAGCACATCCTCTTTCTTAATGTCTGTACGCTCAAGGTTTTCAGTCCGCTGTCAGTCATCCCTACAATCACCAATATCCTTTTCCGTAGTGAATACTGAAGCAAAGTATTCCTCAAGTTTGCACTATAATTCTGGTAAATTCTAAGAAGTACTGGTAAATATAGAGCAGCCTCTCTATTCAACAAAATGAGATACAGCAGGCATCAGATGGAGACCCTTTCAGAGGAGAGTGGTCTGCCTTGACCCAACGCTACACGACATCTTATGCGCTAAAGATCAAAGGAAAATTCTCTATTTACAATGCATCCACAATGCTTTCTTTGAACTACACACAAATAGGCCTCCCGCTTCACACCCGCACCACAGACATGTCAGTGAATTTTAATCAGCATTGTCTGGTCTTCCTAATAACTGTGGTTCACAGTTCTTAGGAACCCAGCAGCTGCATTTTAGATTTAATCCACAGTTCATATTGGCATCTGAAGACTGGTGGCTGAAAGTCAGTTGCTGAAATTATTTGCCATATGTGCTGACCCCAAAAACATTCTAACAGAAGCCAAGTCATTGCGTCTGTTTAAAACAGAGGTTGATAGGTTTTTGGTTTGTCAGGTTACAGTGAAAAGGTAGGAGAATAAGGTTGAGAGGGATAATCAATCAGCCATGATGGAATGACAAGAGCAGACTTGATGGGCCGAGTAGCCTCATGTTTTATGGTCTTATGATTTAATTGAAGAAGAAATTAGTGAAGCTGCACCTGAAGTATTGTGTTCAGTTTTGGTCATTCTTCTCTCGCAAAGATGCCACTAAGCTGGAACAAGTCAGAGGAGATTTACGAGACTGTTGCTGGCTCTCATGGGACTGAGTTATGGACAGAGATTGGGCAGGTTTGGACTTTTTGCCTTGGAGAATGAGGGGTGACCTCATACAGGTGTATAAAACCATGAGGGTCACAGAGAGAGTGAATGCGCATGGTCTTTCCCAATGGTTGTGGAATCAGGAACCAGAGAGCAGGAGTTTAAGGTGATAGAGAGAGATTTAATAGGGACCCGAGGGAAAAATTATTAACCGAGCAGGAGGTCCAAATATGGGATAAGCTGCCAGAGAATTTGGTTGAGGCAGCTACATAGATTAACAACATTTAAAAGACACTCAGACAGGTTGATGGATAGGAAGGGTTTAGAGAGCTACAGGCCAAATGCAGGCAGATGGGAATGGCTCAGATGGGGATCCCTCTGCTTCCTCCCCCTCCATTACTCCCCGAACCCCAGATCATCCAAACGAGCTGGTACGATTGGCTCAAGGATGATAAATATTATTAACAGAACTGGCCAAATTGAATTGCCTGATTGGCTTTGGGATATTGATATCATTGAGAAATCCTTCCAGACCGGTTTCTGTGATTGGCTGTGGGACAGTAACATCACCAACTTCATTGACCAAGCCCTTGGCTGTGAGTATTCCCAGAACTCTCAACTCCAACAGTTTCTGCAGCAATGGCTCCTGCGATTGGCTGTTGTGTTGTGCCTCCAGTAATGGTGATTGGCTCCAGAGCTTTGATGTCATCATGCAGTCCAACCAATTTCACCCAATTTTGATAGGTCCTGGGTCCTCCTGCAGCCCCATTGGCTCGTGGTCTGTCTGACTGGTGATTGGTTCATCAACTGTGACACAGCGAAGGGATCCTATCCAGTCTCACCTGTCGATGGTGGGTGGTTCTTCAGCAACAGAATCAGCTATTGGCTCTTATCCAATAACTCCACTGATTATCGGTCCACAGAAGGATAGCTACTTGGTGACCTCATTAGCTGGCATGCCCAGGACCCATCAAATACTTTGGAAGTCCAGTTAAAAATTGCAGTGTAGTAATCAAATCTATTCGATATAAAGGCATGTATTAGTTTTTCAACTGAAATCCTTGCTCTTCACAGACATCCACAAAACAGAGAGAGAAAAACACCAAAGAATGAATGACAGGATAACATTAAAACCCCAAAGCCCCCTCACCCTCCCATGCACAAGCAGTTGCAAAGCATCAACCCTCCCCTTTCCTCTCCCCCCATGTGTCCCAGCAGAAAGCATGAGCCCCCACACCACCCAACACGCAAGCAATAGCAAACCCCCAGAGACTATGATCTATCATCCATCAAAAACGACTTTTCATCCCAACGCCTCGACATCCCAGTCACTTCATTATCAGCCACACTGGCAACTTCGATCTGGTCATACAGAACCATGTAATGCCCTGGTTCACAACTTTACTGTTAGGCTGTATGTATTTCATTTGGAAGTTCTGTATGAGCAATCTGTTCTGCTTTCAGCCTTTTTGGGTTATTGTTGAACATAAAGGATGATGAGAAATGTGTGCCATCCAATTAGGATGGTGGAACTGGGGGGAGGTTTTTTTGGTGAGGATCACTAAGGTTGGTCTTGGGTCTTTTGTTCAGTGGGAGGTGAAGAGAGAAGATGCTGGGAAGAACCTGTCGTAGGATACGACCCAGTGGGAGACCTGGTTGTTCGAGATGGATTGCGAGTGACGTTCAGAAGGTGGTGTGTGCTTTCACACAGACCTGAGGCCCAGTGCGTGAGTGACAGAGAAGTTCAAGGTGAGCTCCAACTTGTACACATTTGACTGTGTTTTAGCTAAATAAGAATCATAAATATAATTCCTTTAGTCGTATGCAGTGTGCTGTCTGTTATTTCTTGGCACTGAGTTGTAACAGGGTAGCAAATTACACAATATCCACACAAGCCGGGGTTTGGGGTAGGAGGGTCGTCTCAATCTCACGGGTTTGGCAGGACCAGAGTGTGTTTTCCCTTGACTTGTACAGCCAAGGAAACCAGCGAGGTTTCAACCATACTTCATACAATATGGAAACAGGCCATTTGGCCCAGTTAGTCCATGCTGACCAAGATACCCCATCCAAGCTGGACCCATTTGCCAGCATTTGGCCCATAACCTTCCCAACCTGGGTTTGATGGACCCCTCAGTTAATGGGAGGGGTCGCTGACATAAAAGAAGGTTGAGAACCCCTGTTCTGAACCTTTCCAATCTATGTACCTGTTGAAAGTTGTTATTGTACCTGCCTCAACCACTTCCTCTGGCAGCTCACTACATATAGACACCACACTCTGTGTAAATAAAGTTGCCCCTCAGGTTCCTATTCAGTCTTTTCCCTCTCACCTTCAGCCTATGCCCTCTAATTCTTAATTCCTTACCTCACGGAACAAAGCAGTGTGTATTCAGCCTACTAATGCCCCTCAGCATTTAATACACCTCCATGAGAACACCTCTCAGTCTCCTTTACTTGAAGCAATAAAGTCCCAGCCCATCCAAACTCCCCCTGTAACTCAGTCCTTTAAATCCTGGCAACATCCTAATAAATCTCAGCTGCACTCTTTCCAGTTTAATAACAACTTTGCTATAGCAGGGCAAACAAAACTGAACATGATACTCCAAGTAACATTCACAAAATGCTAGAGAAACTCAGCAGGTCAGGCAGCATCTATGGAGGGGAATAAATGATCACCTTCCAGCTTGTCCTCCTGACCCACTCCCCACCTTCTTGTTCTGGATTCTTCCCCCTTCCTTTTCAGTAATGATGAAGGGTCTCTGTCTGAAGTGTCAACCATTTATTCCCCTCCATAGATGCTGCCTGACCTGCTGAGGTCTGATATTTTGTGTGTATTGCTCTAGATTTCCAGCATCTGCAAAGTCCCTTGTGCACTGTAATCTCCAAGCCTTTAAACTCAATGTCTGATTTATGCAGCTGAGCATGCCAAAAGCCATCTTCACTGCCCTGTCAACCTTTGACTCCAGTTTCAGTGAGCCTTGCATGTGTACTCCAAGGTTTCTCTGTCCTACAACACTCCTCAGGCCCTTTCCATTCACTATGAATGTCCAACCTGAATTCGACTTTCCAAAATTGCAATATTCCAGACTTTTCTGAAGTAAACTCCACTTGCCATTCCTCAGTCCATGTACTCAGCTGATCAAAATTGCTCTGTAATTTTTGAAACCCTTCTTCACTGTTCACTATACTATCTATTTCTGTGTCATCTGCAAACTTACCAACCTTACCTTGCACATTCTTGGTGGGCAGGCAAGGAGAGAGGAAAGGAGATGGGGTATGGTGAAGGAGAGGGCGAGGAGGAGTTGGGGGATGTCATTACTGGCAGGTTCTGTGGTCTGGAGACGGGTGATCTTCCAATCCTTGCAGGATGTGAGAAAGTCAAAGAACTGATGATTGAAAGTGCGGATTTGGCGGAGGATAAAGTAGTAGACAGGTCCATTACAGGCCGGTGGAGAGAGAATCCCAAAGTTGTGGAAGTGACTGGGATAGGGACTCCAGGTACCTCCTCATGGCGGAAAGCGTGGGGCATAGAGCGCAATGAGAGAAGCAGCGAGAGAAACAGTCGACGGACTCCCCCTTCTCCAGCCCTGCATCTCTTTCACGTTCAACTTCCCAGCTGTTTATTTCATCTTCCCCCTCCTGGTTTCACCAATCACCTTGTGTTTCTCTCTCCTTCCGCCACTTTTTATACTCACTCCTCACCTTTTTTCCTCCAGTCCTGCTGAAGGGTCTGGGCTCGGAACGTCCACTGTACTCTTTTCCAGAGATGCTGCCTGGTCTGCTGAGTTCCTCCAGCATTTTGTGTGTGTAGCTCGGATTTCCAGCATCTGCAGATTTTCTCTTGTTTGTGATGTAATGCTGATCTTCTATCAGGCACTGGTCAGACCACACTTGAAGTATTGTGAGCAGTTTTAGGTCCCTTATCTACGAAAAAAATGTGCTGGCGCTGGAGAGAGTCCAGAGGAGGTTTATGAGAATGACCCCAGGAATTAAAGAATTAACATGTGAGAAGCATTTGATGACTCTGTGTCTGTACTCCCTGGAGTTGAGAGGAATGAAGGATGGAACCTATCGAATGTTTAAAGGTCCAGATAAAGTGGATGCTGAGTGGTTGTTTCCTCCAGTGGAGGAGTCTAACATCAGCAGTGGGTAAGACACAGGAGGTAGCCCATTGAGTCTGCTCCACCATTCCATCATAATCGATTTATTATTCCTCTTAGCCCCATTCTCCTGTCTTCTGGGATCATTCTCGTGAACCTCCTCTGGACCCACTCCAATGCCAGCACATCTTTCTTAGATAAGGGGCCTGAAACTGTTCATAGTGGTCTGAAATATTGATTCACCACCTTCTTGCAGAGGAAATTTTTCCTCATTTCTGTTCTGAGCTAACGTCCCTCTATTCTGAGGCTGTGCCCTCTCGTCCGAGACTTCCCACCACAGGAAATCTCCTCTCTACATGCACTCTATCTAGGCCTTTCAATATTTGATGGATTTCAGTAAGAACCACCCCCCCCACCCGCCTTCCTCGTTCTTCTGAGCTCCAGGCCCAGACTCAGAGCCATCAAACACCCCTCATGTTAACCCTTTCATTCCTGGGATCATTCTTGTGAACCTCCTCTGGATCTTCTCCAATGCCAGCACATCTTTTCTTAGATATGGAGTCTAAAACTGCTGACAGTACAACGTGTGGTCTGAGCAATGTCTTATAAAGCCTCAGTATGACAGCCTTGCTGTTGTGTTCCAGTTCTCTTAAAATGAATGCTAACATTGCATTTGCCTTCATTACCACCAACTCAACCTGAAAGTTAACCCTCAGGGAATCATGCACGAGGACTCCCAATTTTTTTTGCACCACTGTTTTTTGAATTTTCTCCCTATTTAGAAAATAAGTTATTGGAAGATATTCTAACGGCCTGGCTATATGAGTATTAGGATGGACCAGAACAGATTAGGGATTATCAACAGGACTTTGTGTGTGTTTGGTCATGTCCAACCAATCTTATCGATGTTTTCAAGGAAGCTGGCCAGGAAGTTGATGAAGGCAAGGCAGTGGAGGTAGTCTACGTGGACTTTAGCAAGGTCTTTGATGAGGTCCCATATGTGAGGTTGGTGAAGGAGGTTCAGTCGCTTGGCATTCAGGATGATGTGGTAAATTCGACTGGATATTGACTTTCTGGGAGAAGCCAAAGAGTGGTAGTAGATGGTTGCCTCTCTGACTCGAGACCTGTGACTGCTGTTGTGCCGCAGGGATCGGCTGATTGTTGTTTGTCATGTTTTTCAACAGTCTGGATGATAATGTGGTGAGCTGAATCAGCACATTTCTGGATGACACCATGACTGGGGTGTAGTGTCGGCGAGGAAGTGTATCGAAGTTTACAAAGGGATCTGGACCAGCTGGATAAATGTGCTAAAAAATATCAGATGGAGGATAATGCAGACAAGTGTAAGATGTTGCACTTTGGGAGGACAAACCAGGGTAGGGCTTACACGGTGAGTGGAAGGGCACTGAGGGGTGCGGTAGAACAGAGGGATCTGGGAATACAGATCCCTAATTCATTGAAAGTGGCATCATAAATAGATAGGGTTGTAAAGAAAGCTTTTGCCCATTTGGCATTCATTAATCAAAATATTGAGTACAAGAGTTAGGATGTTTTCCTAATTTTGTTTTAGGTGTTGGTGAGTACCTTGTGCAGTTCTGGTCACCTACCAATAGGAAAGATGTGAATAAGATTGAAAGATAAATTTTACAAGGATGTTGCCAGTACTAGAGGAGTTGATTGAAAGGGAAAGGTTGAATATGTTAACCCATTATTCCCTGGAGTGGAGGAGAATGAGGAGAGATGGGGCACCACGTTGCATAGCGGATGGTGCGACGTTATTACAGCTCAGAGAGTCAAAGATTAGAGTCAAATTCCAGTGCCTGTAGGAAATTTGTACGTCCTCCCCATGGAATGTCTCGATTTTCTCTGGGTATCCCAATTTCCTCTCACAGTCCAAATGCCTAGCCTTTGGTAGGTGGACTGGTCATTGTAAATTGCCCCATGATTAGTCTCAGGTTAAATTGACGGCTGCTGGTGGTGCGGCTCAAAGGGCTGGAAGGGCCTATTCCACACTGTATCTCCAAATATAGATGTCTACAAGATTAGGAGGAGGCGAGAAAGGGTTTGGCTTTGCTCCCCTGTGGTCCATACTGCCACCTGGTGGCCTTCTGTCGCAATCACAAGTCCACTGTGGACAACACTCTGGTGGTATCCTGTTGTAATGACAGATCCAGGGGCAGCAAGTAAACCAGTTATTCGTTTCACCCTCATCACGTCATTGTAACCCAGCCAAATGACCAAGGCGTGTACTAAATATGGAGATGTTGAGGTGTGGTCACTCAGGGAGAGATCTGACATCTCAAGGCCATTGTGACACCAGTGAGAAACATCACAATGAGATGCAGCATCACAATAGGATTTAAACTCTGGTCACTTGGAGATGAGAGGCAGAACATCCACTTTCAGCTTGACTGGAGGATAGTTTGCTGATCTGGAGGTAGGTGTTGACATAATGTGTGAAAATGCCTCATTGTGGGCTGCAGATTACATTGATACTCAGATGATGATGTGGAGATTTGCCAGATCCACAAGTGACAAATCTGGTGCTTGGATCATCCTGCTCATTGGCATTCCCAATGGAATGGCACTGATCGGGTCAGGAATTCACCACCTAGCACAAAGGTCTCACCTTGCAGTCGGGAATTGTTACCTCATTGGGATTTATTCATGGCCTCAAGTTCGTTTCATGAACAACATCTTCCGTGTGAAGAGGAAGGAGGAAACCTGGACCAGATGGAGAGACTGCCTGAGAGAGGGAACTCCAACAACAGTGAGACAATGTATGAATTCCTTCCATTCCTTTGAGCGGCAATGTTTAGAAGGATTGTATTGGTGAGGGATGATAGTTTAGTTGTTGGGATTATGGGGGTCAACTCTAGGTCAATATATGTAATTACTGCTTGGGGCCTATGGTGTTTATTGATCCTGTGCCGTTGCTAAGGATCTGCTCCCAAGGTGATGTCAACAGAGGCCCTTCAGTGATGTCAGATGCACTCCTTGGGCCTGTCTGAAGATGGTGTCATGCATCCGCATCAACGTTCCGGCTCCATAAGACACAGGGACAGAATTAGGTCATTTATTTCATTGCCATTCCATCATGGTTGATCCTGGATCTCAGTCAACCCCATCCACCTGCCCTTCTCACCATATCCTTTCCAGCCCTGGCTGATCAGGAAATAATGAACTTCTGCCCCTTTACGCCACAAACAAGCTGCTCTCTTATTGAAAAATGTAGGCACAAAGTTGCTCCTCTTCCTCCTGAAACATGCACCTGAACCCATTCTTAAGCTGCATTGGTCTTCCCGCCATGCCAGAAATGTTTTCTAACACTTGCATGTAGCCCACTGAATTGGCAAATGGATTCTCTGCTTTTAAGGACCTCACCATCTCAGCAGCCAGACCTTTTAGACTCTCCACTAGTCACTGTCTTTTCACATTATCAGAGTACTGCCACTCATCCAGCATCTGAGATGTTCTCTCCACTCAAGTCTCATATTTCCCCTCCCCCTGGGGGGTGGGCTTCACTACTGAAGGGTTGTTATCCCTTCACTAACAGCCACTGGATTCACCAGCAATAAAACCACCTTTCTCATACTCTGTATGTCCAGGGTCTATATGACTTGGGTCCCACCAAACCGGGGAAGTTGGGATGTCTCACCGACCTGAACCCCGATCTGTGTGAATACAGTGTAACTACTGCTGCCATGCAATTGCCCATCGGCAAGAAATAACAGATCGTACACTACATACAATTATGAAGAAAATATATTTCTGAATGTTAGCTTCACCAAACTATTACGAAAGAGGAAAGAAAAAAGGGAAGAAAATCAAGAGGGCTCATCATAATTAAAACAGTCAGTTGTGCACAAGGTTGGAGCTCAAATCTTCCAAAGGTTGATGTGTCCAATGTACTTGTATATGACCATGTACTTCCCTGCATAATACTCTATCTGTCGCTTTGCCTATTCTCCAATCCAAGTTCTTCTGCAGATACCCTGCTTCCTCTTCATAACCTGCCTCTACATCTATCTTTGTATTGTCTACAGACTTGGCCACAAAACCATCAATTCCTTCGTCCAAATCATTGATATACAACATGAAAAGAAGTGGTCCCAATACCAACTCCTGTGGCACAACACTAGTCACCAGTAGTCAACCAGAAAAAAAGCCCACTGCATTCCCACTCTTTGCCTCCTGGTCATCAGCCAGTCCTCTATCCATGCTAGTATCTTTCCTCTCATACCATGGGCTCTATTCTGCTTGTTATTTCCAAAAACAATTCCAATAGATTTGTCAGGCAAGGGTTTCCCTTCAGGAAACCATGCTGACTTTGGCCTATTTTATCATGTGCCTGCATGTACTCTGAGACTTCATCCTGTACAATAGACTCCAACATCTTTACGAAGACTGATGTCAGGCAAACTAGCCAATTGTTTCTTTTCTTCTGCCTCCCTCCCTTCTTCAAATGTGAAGTGACATTTGCAATTTCCCTGTCCTCCAGAACCATGCCAGGCTCTAGTGATCCATGAAAGATCATTACCAATGCCTCCACAGTCTCTTCAGCTACTTCTTTCAGAGCCTGTGGTGCAGTCCATCAGGTCCAGATGACTATTCTATCTTTAGATATTTCAGCTTCCCAAGCACCTTCTCCCTAGTTGTACTAACTGCACTGACTTCTGTCCCCTGAAACTCTCAAACTGCCAGCATACTGCCAGTGATTTCCACAGAGAAAAGTGATGCAAAATACTTATTCAGTTTGCCCGCCATTTCCTTGTCCCCCATTACTACCTCTCCAGTGTCATTTTCCAGCAGTCCAATATCTACTCCCCCTTCTCTTTAAATATCGGAAAAAGTTCTTGGTGTCTGCTTGATATTATTGGCGAGCTGACCTTCATATTTAATCTTTTCCCTTCTTATGGCTTTATTAGGTGCCTTCTGTAGGATTTTTAAAGCTTCATAATCCTCTAACTTGCCACTAATTTTTGCTCTGTTATATGCCCTATATTTTGCTTTTATGTTGTCTCTGACTTCCCTTGTCAGACATGGATGCGTCATCGTGCCTTTAAAAAACTTCTTTATGAAGTATCTCTCCTGCACCTTCTGAATTGCTCCCAGCAGCTCCAGCTATTGCTAAACTTCTCACATCCCTGCAAGTGTCCCTTTAAAATCTACTTCAGCCAGCTCCTTTCTAATGCCTCTGTAACTCCCTTTCCTCCATTGCAATTCCTTGATTGTATCTTCTCCTTCTCAAATTGCAGGGTGAATCTTATCATATTATGTTGACTGTGTCCAAAGGGTTCCTTTACCTTAAGCTTCCGAATCAATCTGACTCATTACATAACACACAATCCAGACTAGTCTTTCCCCTCGTGGGCTCAAGCACAAGCTACTCAAAAGGCCATCTCGTAAGCACTCTAGAAATTCTCTTTCTTGGGATTCGGAACCGACTTCTTAATTTTCACAATCTACCTGCTTATTTAAATCCCACATGATGATCATAACATTGCCCTTTTGACATGTCTTTTCTGTGCCCTGTTGTAATCTGCAGTTCACATCTTGACTACTGTTCGGAGGCCTGTTTATAACTCCAATCAGGGTTTTTTACCCTTACAGTTATAGAGTGGTACATCCAACATCTGTGGTCGGTAAGTTGCAAGAGAGGCAGTGAACGAAGGGTAGTAGAGGTAGTTCATATCGGCTTCAGCAATGCCTTTCATAAGGTTACACATGGTAGGCTAAAGTCACCATGGCTTGTTGCCAAGTTTGTGGATGATACAAAGATCAGTGGAGGGGCTGGAAGTGTTGATGAAGCAAAAGGACTTAGACAGATTGGGAGAATGAGCAAGGAAGTGGGAGGTGGAATATAGTGTGGGGAAGTATGTGGCCATGCACTTTAACAAAAGGAATAAAGGTGTAGACTATTATTAAACGGTGAGAAATTTCAAAAAATGGGAGGTGCAATGGGACTTGGGAGCCCGTGTGCTGGATTCCCGAAAGGTTAAATTGTAGGTTGAGCCAATGTTCTATCCATTCTCCTATCTTTCCTTGAGTACCATGGGCTCTTACCTTGTTAAGCAGTCTCATGTGCGGCATCCTGTCAAATGCCTTCTGAAAATCAATATAAACAACATCCACTGACTCTCCTTGGTCTCTCCTGCCTGTTATTTCCTCAAAGAATTCCAACAGATTTCTCAGGCAAGATTTCCTCTTCAGGAAACCATGCTGACTTTGACCTACTTTCTCAAGTGTGTCCAAGTACACCAAAACTTCATCATTCATAACGAACTCTAACATCTTCCTAGCCACTGAAGTCCGGCTAGCTGGCCTATAATGTCCCTTCTGCCTCTTTCCCTTCTTAAAGTATGGAGTGACATTGCAACTTTCCAGTCTTCCAGAATTATTCCAATATGTAGTGAATCTTGAAAGATCATTACTACTGCCTCCAGAACCTCTTGAGCTACCAGTTTCAGAACCCTTGAGTGCAGTTCATCTGGCCGAGGTGACTCAGCTTCCCAAGTAACATCTCCTTAGTTATCAGAACTATTCTCACCTCTTTCCTGACACTCTCAAATTACTAGCATACTGCTAAATGTCTTCCACAGTGAAGACTGAGCAAAATATTTATTGTTTGTCTGCCATTTTGGTCCCCCATTACTATCTCTCCAGTGTTATATTCCCATGGTTCAATATACACTCTTGCCTCTCTTTTATTCTTTGCAAATCTGAAAAAGCTTTTGGTATCTTCCTTTATGCTATTGGCTTGCTTACCTTCATATTTTATCTTTTCTCTTCTTATGGTTTATATAGTTTCCTTCTGTTGGTTTTTAAGGGCTATTTAGTTCTCTATCTACTCACTAATTTATGCTGTATTGTACGACTTCTCTCGTCAACCACATTGCCTCATCCTCCCTTTAAAATACTTGTTTATCTTTGGGATGTATCGATTCTGCTCCTTCTGAATTGACCCCAGAAACTCCAGCCATTGCTGTTCTGTCATTATAGAAACATAGAAAACCTTCAGCACAATACAGGCCCTTCGGCCCACAAAGCTATGCTGAACATGTCCTTATCTTAGAAATTACCTTGGGTTACCCATAGCCCTCTTTTTTTTCCCCGAAGCTCCATGTACCTATCCAGGAGTCTCTTAGTTGCAATTCCTTGTGAATGCTTAATGTGCTCATTAGATAATGCTGCAAACTGCTATTCTTCCCTAATTTTGTCACGTTTTCATGTAGTTGCATTACCTCAATTACATTGACTTCTTCTACGTCACTTGTAAAACTAAAATCGTCTTGCTAAAGAATAGTAATTATCACACATTATACTTTTAAATTGCCGTTTTTCCAAGTCTATCTGCTTTTTCAGGTTTTCCTTTACTTGGATCGTAGCCTGCAGTTCTTTACTGAGACCTCGGAGTTCTTCTTCATTTGCTTCCATGCTTTTATTATATAATCTGAATGCAGATAATTCACTTTGCAACAAATTCCTTTTCCTTTTGTATCCTTGTAATAATTTCCTCCATTTTCCAATCTCTTTTCCAACTCACAGTTGTTCTTGTCAGGTACTTCTATTTGTTGTTGGAGTTCTGCACATTTACCCTGGCTTCAACCATAAAATCTGAGAATTTTCCTTAAGTTCTGAAACATTTTTCTTAAATTCTTGATCATTTGCGATACATATACTGCCATTAAGATTCCATCTCCCCTGCCTGTGAACTGTTGGATCCTCCAGTCAGCATTTCTTTGACTTCTTCCCACCGAATCCCTTCTGCAGACTTGATAATTTTAATTTTTTCAGTCCTTTTGCTTGTTTGCACTGAACAATTAATTGCATCCACCATAAAAAGTACAAAATCCTTTCTACTCATTAATAGTGTATCCTTATTTTCCATATTACAGCCCTCACAATTCACCAGTTTATTCCCTGAATTTGTTTGCTTGACAGCCTTTTTTTCAGCAAATTCTTTCACTGCCTCTGCATAACTGATTCCTCATGTTACTTTTACATATTGTATCTCAGCAGCCTTCTTGCTATAAATGCACCCTCGATAAGCTGCGCTGTGTTCCTCACCAAAACTGCAGCATTTCAGCCTAGCTCCCGCTTCACATTTCCCATATTCATGTTCTCCAGCACATCACCCACATCTTTGTTTTATAATTGTTTTAATCTCATCTTCTTTCCATTGTTTTGCTGTCCTCTTTTGGTCATCCACTGACTCCTCAGAGTTTGATATCCCATACCTCTGCTTTCTTTTCTTCCTCTTTTCCATTCCATTCCTCTTTCTCACCAACCTCCATCTCGAGTTCACTTCCACTCTCGCCAAAAACTTCCTTCAACAGCTTGGCTCTTTCCTTGATGTTCTCACTCTCTGCCATTTTCCAGTGAGCTCCACAATCAACTCTTGCTATCACTTTTCCCCAGCCAGTCTCTTGAGGCAATAGCTTTGCCTGAATCACTGCCAGAGACTCCATCCTGAAGCTATTTATGAAGCCAGCACAAACGAGAATCAGCCACCTCAACAGAAACTGGGGAAAACCTGGATTAAGGAACTGGACTGGACCGTGAACCGGAATATGGATTTCACGGACTGGACCATGACACCATCACTCCAAGGAGAAAAGGCCAAGTTCACTCAACCTATTCTCGTAAGGCATGCTCGTCAACCTAGGCAACATCCTTGTAAATCTCCTCTGCTCCCTTTCTATCGTTTCCACAGCCTTCCTGTAGTGAGGTGACCAGAACTGAGCACAGACTTCCAAGTGGGGTCTCACCAGGGTCCTTCTCGCTGCAACTTTACCTCTCGGCTCCTAAACTCAATCCCATGATTGATGAAGGCCAATGCACCGTATATGCTTTCTTAACCATAGAGTCAACCTACGCAGTAGATGTGTCTGTAGAGAGAGAGACTGTGTCTCTGTAAGTGTGTCTGTGAGAGAGAAAGTACAAAGACTGTGCCTTTAAGAGGTTACATCGTGTGAATGTGTTGGGGCCCCCACCCAGCAGCTTTAACTCACTTCCTTGGTTCTTTGAAAACTGTGCAAAAGCTTTTCAGGATGGGAATTAACTGTTTATTTTAAGTTTTGCAGTTACTTGCAAGGAAGAAGAGTAGAAGTATGGATTTTTTTTCTTTGTCTTGTCTGTGTTTTTGGTCTCTGTTTCTCTTTTCTATGGGACTGATTTTAGAGAAACTCAGATTCCATACTGGCCAGGCGTAAACTGGGTTGAGATGGAAACAGGCATTTGGGGGAAATTGTTCATCAGCAGATAATTAAATTGGAAATTTGGAATTACCGAATTTGAAAAGATTTGAGTATTTTGGGAGTAATTCTAAAAGTTGCTTTACTCATGTAATGGCTTCTTTGCAATATTTCACTGCTGAGGCTAATGTAATAGCTTCTCTGTAATGTTAACTACTGAGGTATGGTTTCTCTGTAGCAGAAATGTTTGGGTTATGGCTGGAGATAATTATGCATGTTAGACAATCAGGATTCTGTTACCCTGTCTGGTGATTCTGGAAGCTGTTGGTTTCGCGGGCTTCTGCCGGAGGGCGAGAGAGGGACGAAGAGAGAAGACGTGAATGGAGAGATTTAGTAGGCTGTCAGACAGAGTGGACTCTGAGCGGGGGTCCGAAGGTTGGCGACGCTCGGAGGAGATCGACTGGTGGAAGGAAGACTACTGTGTGAGCTCCAACGATTGTGCACAGACTGTTTTATTAGATTGGCGCCCTTTTTCTTTTATATTTTGTATCTCTACTAACCACATAGTCAAAGTAAGAGTTATAAAGCTTAATCAATTAATCGCATATTGTGTACGTTTGTTATTTCGGGGGACTGATTTGTAACAGGGGACACATTGTGCAGCATTCACCAAAACGAGATTTCTTAAGTTTGGCCGGCCAGGGGGTTATCACCCCTGAGATGTAGCTGCTGGAAGACTGCTTTCTTTTATAGAACAAAAAAGATGTTACCTGAGACTTCTGACATAATTGATTTAGAGTTTGAGATTCCTTGGAAAGCAGTTTTGATGCAATCATTGTTTTGAATGTAAATAGCAAATGGAAGAAGGTAAGGAGTTTCCCCAGGGGATTGGCTCTAATGCAATATGTGGATGACCTCCAGTTGACCTTCCCAAGCAAGGAAACTTCTGAGCAGGACTCCTCTACCTTTTACATAGACGAGCTACGTAAGGTCAGAAGGTATTTAAGCAGAAGCTACAGTTTGCACAACTAGAAGTTACTTACCTGGGTCATACCCTACTGTGGGATACAAGGCCATTGATTAAGACCGGGATTGAAGCAAGAGTGAAAACTCCGCAGTCAACGGTTCACAGGTAAGTGAAACATTTGCTCTGGATGACTGGCTATTGTAGACAGTAGATCTTAGATTTGCCACTATCATGAGGTCCCTCCAGAAAATATCTCTTCCCGGTCAACCAGGTCTGTTATACCCCAGAAGCTGAGGAAGCATTTGACCGTATAAAAGAGGCCATAATATCTGCCTCAGCTTTGGGCCTCCCAGACTACAGCCAGGAGTTTCACCATTTAATTCACCATAAGAATAGTTTTGCTCAGGCCGTTTTCACTCTGGACCATGGGGAAAGGCCGAGTTTTTTACTTCAGTGCTCAGACTCAATAGCCAGAGGTTTACTGGGTTGTGTTTCAGTGGTGGCAGCCACTTGCCTTGCTGTTCAGCACATGCAGTCTCTGACTCTTAGTCATCTTACTGACTCACTGTGCCACGTAACACCTTAGCCCCACGAGGCAAACTAAGTAGAAAATCGAGTTATTAATAAACCCGAATGTTCGAATTACTCTCTGTGCAACTCTTAATCCGGCCACTCTTTTCCCCATGGAGGAAGGTGGCAATCCATACTGGTGTGAAACTGTTACACAAGAAGTAATAAAACCCTGTTTAGACCTTAACTGTTACTTCTACAGTTACTGTTGATTTAATTTTCTTTTGCTGATGGTTCAGTTTTACGTAATGGTATGGGAAGACGATGTACAATTGTCTCCCTCACCCATGTTGTGGAGACAATGGCACTTCCCATGTGTACTTCAGCACAGTAAGTGATCTCTTTGTGCTTACCAGGGCTCGTATACTTGCTGAAGGCCAGGCTGTCAATATTTATACTGACTCTCGCTGTGCCTTTCAAATAGCACATAATTATGGGCAGATCTGGAAATTCCTGGCAGTTTTTTGTACCGGGGTGGAGGAGGAGGGTTCTTCATCAAAAATTCAGTGCATATACAAAACTCATCATAACTGAAGGCTGAACAGATTGTGATTATTAAATGAACAGCACATGCTGGACCAATGAATGAGGGCAATAATGCGGCAGGTTGCACTGCAAAAGAGGCAGCAATCAGGCCCACCCTTGTTGTGCCAGAAACAAGTGGCCCCACGCAGTTGGCCCTGATGACACCTCCCACTGTTGAGGACATACGAGCATACCAGTCCATTGCTCCATTGACCGAAAGGGTGAAGTGGGAAAAGCTGGGTTGGAAGCACCACGATACTATGTACTCTTTGCCATGGTGACGACAGCCACTCCCATGGGGGTAGCGGTGCCCGTGGGGGTTATTTTGAACACTTTGGCAAACCAAACAGCTTTTGGCCAAGTCTTTGATCTGTTTAGCTATTCCCGGCCACAATACACAGTTCCATGCGAGACTATTTGTCTTCACTGTACCCATTTAACGAAGCTGAAGTGGACAAATATTTCCAGCATTTTGAAACAGTTGCTCTGAGTTTAGGGTGGCCGAAAGAGCAATGGCCAGTGATGTTACAAAGTGTAATTAAAGGCAAGGCACAAGAAGTTTATACAGCTTTAAATGCTGAGCAAGCACTGGATTATGATATTGTTAAGCAGCTAATATTAAAGGCATATGAGATGGTTCCGGAAGCGTATCGAGAAAGATTCAGAAATTTGAAGAAATCGATGGAAAAAACTTATGTGGAATTTCCCTATGAGAAATCTGTGTGTTTTGAGAGATGGGTTTCCTCTAAAGATGTGAATGGGGAGTATAATAAATTAAAAGAGTTGATTTTACTGGAGGAATTTAAAAGAAGCATTCCTGTTCAAGTGAGAAAATATTTAAATGAAAGGGACACTGCTACATTGCAGGAGACTGCTAAATTAGCTGATGAGTATGCTTTAATTCATAAGAATAAATTTTCTCCAGGTAGAACTTTTAAATGGAAAAACAGCACAGAGAGTCAAGGTAAACCAGAAATTAAATCTGAAGTTAGTGAGAAAAGTAAGGATGAAGGGAGACATGTGAAGGAAAGACATTTTGGTATTATTTGTAATTATTGTAAGAAACCTGGTCATGTAGTAGCTAACTGCTTTCGATTGAAAAAGAAAGAGAAAGAAGCCGTCCCAGATGCTTGTGTGCAGCATATTGAAACACCTGTAACTTCACAGAGTTTGATAAATACTAATAAAGATTTGTCAGATTCTGACCAAGTTAAGACGGGATATGAAAATTTTATAACAGAAAGATTTGTATCCTTGAAAGAAGGATCTAATTCAGTACCAATAAGAATACTTCGAAATACTGGAGCTTCTCAATCACTAATATTAGACAGTGTGCTAAAGTTTAGTGATGAGTCTGACATTTGTGAGGTAAATTATATAAGAGGAGTTGGGAGTGCCCTTATGCCAGTACATTTACATAGAGTAAATTTAAGGTCAGGGTTAGTTACAGGGGTTGTTAAAGTAGGACTACAATCCAGTTTACCTGTGAATGATGTTTCTCTGTTGTTAGGGAATGATTTAGCAGGTGGACAAGTTTTTCCTGAAGTGCATTTGACAATACATCCTAATTCTGAGGAACCACAGAGGGATTCTAACACAGGTTCTTCCTGTGTTATAACAAGAGCTATGGCTAAAAAGACTGATGTAAAGGATGAGGTTGTTACCCATGACTGTTCAAATCAAGATTCGAATTTTGAGAATGTATCAGAAACTTTCTTACCTACATTATTTGATCAGGATTTTGGTAGTAAGTCTGACCAGGAAGATTTGTCTTTATCGCAGAAGGAGATGATAGCAGAGCAGGGTGGAGATCCTGTGATAGTTATGTTGAAGGACCAAGCTCTTCCAGATAGTGAAATTGAAAAAGTGCCAGTAGGATATTATTTTGAAAAGGGAGTATTAATGAGAAAGTGGAGATCGCCTACAATTCCTGCTAGTGAGGAATGGGAAGTTAATCATCAGGTTGTTGTTCCTAAAGTTTATCGAAATGAGATTTTAACTATGGCTCATAGTATTCCATTGGGTGGTAATTTAGGTGTAAAGAAAACTATGAACAAGGTTTCTAAACATTTTTATTGGCCTAGTTTAAGAAAACATTTTGTAGAACGTGTTATACGTGCCAAATTGTGGTTAAACCTAATCAGGTTACTCCAGTGGCCCCACTGCAAACAAATCCAGTATTTGGTGAGCCGTTCTGAAAAATCATTGTAGACTGTGTAGGTCCTTTACCAAAAACTAAAACTGGACATCAATATTTGTTAACTATTATGTGCACAGTGTCTAGGTTTCCAGAGGCAGTACCTCTTAGGAATATAACAGCCAAAACTGTGACAAAGGCTCGTATAAAATTCTTTACTTATTTTGGGTTGCCTAAGGAAATACAATCGGATCAAGGTAGTAATTTTATGTCGGGATTGTTTCAGCAGATAGTTTATAAACTGGGAAACAGATTATTTCATCAGCCTATCATCCAGAATCACAAGGAGCCTTGGAGAGATTTCATTCTACATTAAAAACTATGATTAGGACATATTGTGTGGAAAATGAAAAGGACTGGGATGAAGGTATACGTTTACTACTTTTTGCAGTAAGGGAGGCAGTGCAGGAGTCATTAGGTTTTAGTCCTTTTGAACTTGTGTTTGGGCATAGAGTTTGAGGACCTTTGGCTTTCTTGAAGGAACAGTGGATTAATAAAGGGGTACACACTAGTTTATTATGTTTTAAAATTTAGAGAAAGATTATATAAACCTTGTAGCTAAGCAAAGGAAAATTTAAAATTGGCTCAAGAGAAGATGAAGACTTGGTATGATAAGGAAGCTAGGATGAGGTAATTTAAGCCTAGGGATAAGGTGTTGGTTCTTTTCCCAGTGCAAACAAACCCATTACAAGCTAAATTTCATGGTCCTTCTGAGATTAAATCTAAAGTAAATGATGTGGATTATGTGATAAAAATCCCAGGTTGAAGAAAGCCAACACAGTTGTGTCATGTAAATATGATAAAACCATATTACGAGAGAGAAGCTGCTACTATGACTGTTGCAATCAATAATGAGTCTGATCTTGATAAAAACTTAATGGGTGATTAGTCATAGTCACAGTCATAGTCATACTTTATTGGTCCCGGGGGAAATTGGTTTTCGTTACAGTTGCACCATAAATAATTAAATAGTAATAAAACCATAAATAGTTAAACAGTAATATGTAAATTATGCCAGGAAATAAGTCCAGGACCAGCCTATTGACTCAGGGTTTCTGACCCTCCAAGGGAGGAGTTGTAAAGTTTGATGGCCGCAGGCAGGAATGACTTCCTCTGACGCTCTGTGTTGCATCTCGGTGGAATGAGTCTCTGGCTGAATGTACTCCTGTGCCCACCCAGTACATTATGTAGTGGATGGGAGACATTGGCCAAGACGGCATGCAACTTAGACAGCATCCTCTTTTCAGACACCGCCGT
This sequence comes from Mobula birostris, assembly GCF_030028105.1. NCBI lineage: Eukaryota > Metazoa > Chordata > Chondrichthyes > Myliobatiformes > Myliobatidae > Mobula > Mobula birostris. The sequence continues at coordinate 15,428,548 of NC_092402.1, read as the reverse complement.
GAGAGAGTCCAGTTCCATCCCCACAACATCACTGGCCTTACGAATGAGTTTGTTGATTCTGTTGGTGTCTGCCACCCTCAGCCTGCTGCCCCAGCACACAACAGCAGACATGATAGCACTGGCCACCACACACTCGTAGAACATCCTCAGCATCGTCCAGCAGATGTTAAAGGACCTCAGTCTCCTCAGGAAATAGAGACGGCTCTGACCCTTCTTGTAGACAGCCTCAGTATTCTTTGACCAGTCCAGTTTATTGTTAATTCGTATCCCCAGGTATTTGTAATCCTCCACCATGTCCACACTGACCCCCTGGATGGAAACAGGGGTCACCGGTACCTTAGCTCTCCTCAGGTCTACCACCAGCTCCTTAGTCTTTTTCACATTAAGCTGCAGATAATTCTGCTCACACCACGTGACAAAGTTTCCTACCGTAGCCCTGTACTTAGCCTCCTCTCCCTTGCTGATGCATCCAACTATGGCAGAGTCTTCAGAAAACTTCTGAAGATGACAAGACTCTGTGCAGTAGTTGAAGTCCGAGGTGTAAATGGTGAAGAGAAAGGGAGACAAGACAGTCCCGTGTGGAGCCCCAGTGCTGCTGATCACTCTGTCGGACACACAGTGTTGCAAGCACATGTACTGTGGTCTGCCAGTCAGGTAATCAAGAATCCATGACACCAGGAAAGCATCCACCTGCATCGCTGTCAGCTTCTCCCCCAGCAGAGCAGGGCGGATGGTGTTGAACGCACTGGAGAAGTCAAAAAACATGACCCTCACAGTGCTCGCTGGCTTGTCCAGGTGGGCATGGACATGGTTCAGCAGGAAGACGATGGCATCCTCAACTCCTAGTCGGGGCTGGTAGGTGAACTGGAGGGGATCTAAGTGTGGCCTAACCATAGGCCGGAGCAGCTCCAGAACAAGTCTCTCCAGGGTCTTCATGATGTGGGAGGTCAATGCCACCGGTCTGTAGTCATTGAGACCGCTGGGGCGCTGCGTCTTCGGCACAGGGATGAGGCAGGACGTCTTCCACAGCACAGGAACCCTCTGGAGCCTCAGGCTCAGGTTGAATACATGGCGAAGTACTCCACATAGCTGAGGGGCACAGGCTTTGAGCACCCTGGTACTGACACCATCCGGTCTTGCAGCCTTGCTTGGGTTGAGACGTTTCAGCGGTCTTCTCACCTGTTCAGCTGTGAAGCCCACCGTGGTGGTTTCGTATGGGGAAGGGGTATAGTCATGAGAGCAGGGTGGGGGACTGTGAGCAGGGGTAGGAGGGGAGGGTGGAATATGTGTTGGTTGGGGGCCGACAAAAGATGACTCATGTGAGGGATGGGCAGGGACCACAATGTCAAATCTGTTAAAGAACAGGTTAAGTTTGTTGGCCCTGTCCACACTGCCTTCAGCTCCTCTGTTGCTAGTTTGCCAGAACCCAGTGATGGTCCTCATCCCACTCCAGACCTCTCTCATGTTGTTCTGCTGGAGTTTCCACTCAAGCTTCCTCCTATACCTGTCTTTAGCCTCCCTGATCCTGGCTTTTAGGTCCCTCTGTATTGCCCTCAGCTCCTCCTTATTTCCATCTCTAAACGCCCTCTTTTTAGCGTTCAGGATGTCCTTAATGTCCTTTGTTACCCATGGCTTGTTATTTGAATAACAAAGGACAGTTCTTGTCGGAACATTGCAGTCCACACAGAAGTTCATGTAATCAGTGGTGCACTCTGAAACTCATTTTAAACCCAACTTTATTTCAACCAGGTTACCAAATTCAAAAATTCTAGAAAATTTTGATGAAAAATTAGCTCATTTACAGCCAGAGCAGAGAGAGCAGATGAAACAGTTAATTTTTAAATATAGAGGTTTATTTCCAGACGTCTCTAGAAGAACCACCGTGGCTACACATGATGTAGATATTGGAGATGCAAAACCCATAAAGCAACATCTGTATCGAATGAACAGGGGAAAATGTGAACTTGCTGAATGAGAAATTAAGTATATGTCAGAGAATGATATTATTAGACATTCTAATTCGAATTGGAGTTCACCGTATGTTATGGTTCCTAAGCCAGACAATAGTATTAGGTTTTGTACCGATTACAGGAAGGTGAATGGTGTGACAAAAACTGATACATATCCAATTCCTAGGGTAGATGATTGTGTGGATAAAGTTGGACAAGCCAAATTCCTTACAAAGATTGATTTGTTGAAAGGTTATTGGTGTGTTCCATTGACGGATAGAGGTAGAGAGATTTCAGCATTTGTAACCCCATCTGGGTTATATGAATATAATGTTCTTTCACTTGGGATGAAGAATACACCAGGTACTTTTCAAAGGATAATTAATAGCGTGATTCAGGGATTAAAAGATACAGATGCCTATATTGATGATTTAGTTACAGGGAATAATACGTGGAAAGCACATATTACTGCGGTGGAGAAACTATTTGAGAGACTTTCAGAAGATAACTTAACTATTAACTTAGCTAAAAGTGAATTTGGTCATGCCACAGTGACTTACCTTGGTTATGTTGTGGGTCAGGGAAAAATAGCACCTGTTCAGGTGAAAATTTAGGCAATTTTAGAAGTACCCACTCCAACTGGTAGAAAAACTCTCAGAAGATTCTTGGGTATGGTGGGATATTACAGAAAATTTTGTAAGGATTTTGCAAGTATTGCTCTTTCATTAACTAATCTCTTGAAGAAAAATGAAAAGTTTGTTTGAACAGAGTCTTGTCAGGAGGCATTTGATAAATTGAAAACTATAATATGTAGTCAACCTGTACTTAAATCTCCTGACTTTGAAAAACCATTTTCGTTAGCTGTAGATGCTAGTGATGAAGCTGCAGGAGCAGTGTTACTTCAAAGAGATGATGGTGATGAAGTTGATCATCCGGTAGCTTATTTTTCTAAGAAATTTAATGCCCATCAAAGAAATTATTCAACAATAGAAAAGGAATTATTATCTCTTGTTTTGGCTTTACAACATTTTGAAGTGTATGTTAGTACTACTCATAAACCAGTTACAGTTAATACCGATCATAATCCGTTAGTGTTTTTGAGTAAGATGAAAAACAAAAATAGATTAGTAAATTGGAGTTTAATGTTACAGGAGTACAATATTTTGATTACTCATATTAAGGGTAAAGATAATGTGATCGCTGATTGTCCATCTAGATGTTAAATGTACAATTAAAATTTTTTATGGAGTGGTATTTTAACATTTGTAACACTCCTACTGTATATTAGTTTGTAAAGTGCTGAAAGATAAGACTGTATATATTGTGTATGTTGTAAATTTTATACCTTTGTATCTTTTTTGTAAATTGTTAATTGTTAAAATTTTGTTCTTTAAGAGACCAAATTTTTTTTTGGGGGGAGGTGTTACAAACCTGAAGGAGATCTTGTGTCTTTCTTGTGAGAATGATGTAATGGTCTTTTGGAGGTCACCTGGTGTAATTTTTCTGCCGATGTGAGGTCACGTGATGACCTGTTCACCACGGGAATATCAGGGGAGACCTCAGATGACGCAGTTAGTTTTTTTAGTTCTTTTAGTCTTCCAGTTAGAGCGTCAATAAGATACTCTGTTCTGCTGTGTATTTGCAGTATAACGCAGTTTTGATTTCAAACGGAGTTTTATATTCTAATGTCAGATACAGAAGTCTGAGCCAGCAGTTTGACAATTGCTGCCAGGTTTGTTAGTATATATTTTCAGTAGTATTGGAGAGTGAAGACTTTTTCGAAGTACAGGATATGAAGGATTAAGAGAAGTCGGGAATGTTCGGCAGTTTAATAAAGGATCAACCTTATTGAGTCTTCATTGAAGAAGTAACGACCTGCATCGAAGATAACTCTTGCCAAAAGAGCGAGGAGGTTCATGCAAAGTGCTCTCTAGAAATCAATGTCAGTTGCTTTAAGCCGTTTATTTCCTTCATTATGAATCCTTTGGACAGAACCAGCAGGAAAGTCGTGTCTATGAAGAAATCCTTCTCCAGAGAAGTCTCTCCCAATTGAATGTATAAATCTGTTGGATTTTCGAATTTGCTATTTTAAGAACTGTGTTTGACTTTACCGGTTTAAGAACTGTTTTCGAATTTATCACTTTAAGATTCAGTACCGTGTGACGATTTGTTGAATGGCCGCATAGCGGTTAACTTCCAGTTAAGGTTTTCGTTTGTTTTTTATTGTTTATCCATGTCTAATAAAGGTTTGGTTGTTTTTATATAACCTGACTCGGTTGATATTCATTGTTGCCGGTTACGTAACAGTCCATTGCTCTCTGCTAAATGTTGGAGCTGATGTGACCAAAGATGAGACGATGATACTGGAACAGTCCCTTGTAAGTGCTGATTGTGAGGAGGTGGAGCTTAGGAGGAATGATGGCACCTAACGGCGACTCCTTTACTTGCATCTTTGGAAACAGCTCTATTTCTACCTTTAATATCTTTATTTTTCCCTTTCAGGGTTCTTTTAAAGACCCTGACCTGGAGTTACACGCAGGTTCCTTTCTTTGGGGGAATGGGACCCCTTCTCGGGGTTCCACGACTGGCCACTATTCAACATGGCCTGAGAATCTCAATCGTGTTTGGAAGCCTAAGATCTCGGGGCTCCAGAGACGGGCGGATCGAAGGTCAGTGTCAAGGCAGGAGACTCGTGTGTCGTCGAGGAGGCCAGAAAATCTTTCGCTGTAGGCCCGAAGACCCGAGGTCTTTGTGATCTTCGGACACAGAGCTCGAAAAAAGCGACGATACGGACTTCTAACATCGTAAACCAGCGGGTTGTTATGTCTCCCGCTCGCTGTGAAGATGGGGGACACCTCCCTCTCCCTTGCCAGGGAGAGAGAGAACCTGTGGGTTGTCGAATTTCGGATGAAATGCGAAGCCTTTGGGGTAACTTTGGTCTGTGTCTTTGCTATTGCTTAGCACACGCTTGGGCTCGGTGATAGTACCGATGCACGTTTATTTTTGATGGTGGGAGGAGGGGGGGATTGTTGCTTCCTGCCGCTTACGCGCGGGAGGGAAGAGCTGGGGGGTGGAATTTGGGGTTCTCATACTTAACTGTCGTTCATTCTTTGGGGCACTTCTCTGTTTTCAAGGATGTTTGTGAAGTAAAAGCATTTCAGGATGTATATTGTGTACATTTCTCTGACATTAAATTTGAACTTTGGACCTTTGACTTCTCAATCTACATTTGCAGATTGGCTTGTGACGTCAATCTTTGAAAACTTCTCCCTGCCTGCCAAAGATGCAAAAATGTATTCTATTCCTGCACAATACACAGCTCCGGGTTAATGCTGACTTTGAAATCCCCACATATACGAATGGCTCCGGCCTTCCTTTTCTTGCTCACCGTTACCATGGGTATAGCCCAATCACTCCACTCAGAATGAGAGGGGACCTCACTGAAACCAATCGAATGTTGAAAGGCCTAGATAAAGTGGATGTGGAGAGGATGATTGCTATACTGTGGGAGCTTTAGACCAGAATGCACAGTCTCTGAATAGAAAGACACACATTTAGAATGGAGATACGGAGGAATTTCTTTCACCATGGGGTGGGAATCTGTGGCAGCGGTTGAGGCCCCATCATTGGGTGTATCTTAGGCAGAGGTTAACAGGTTCTTGGTCAGTCAGGAAGTGAAAAGACATGGGAAGAAGGCAGGAGGAAGGAGTTGAGAAGGAAAAAATCTCAGCTATGATGAAATGGTGTAGCAGACATGATGGGCCAAATGGCCTGTCTGTTCCTATGTCTTGTGATTTTCTGAAGTGTCGTTGCTATCACTGAGGCGAAGATGCTTGGGAAGCTGAAAAGATAAAGGTGTACCAGATGGACTACACCCCGGGTTCTGAAAGCGGTAGCTGAAGGGATTGTGGAGGCATTGTAGTGATCTTTCAAGTATCAATATATTCTGGTATGGCTCCTGAGGATGGAAAATTGCAAATGTCACGATATTTTTTGAGAAGGGAGGGAGGCAGAAGAAAGAAAATTATCGGCATGTTAGCCTGTCTTCAGAGGTTGGGGAGATGTTGGAGTCTTTGATTAAGGATGAGGTCTGGGTACTTGAAGCACATGATAAAATAGGCCAAGGTCAGTATTGCTTCCTTCAGGGGAAAAGTTTCTTGACAAATCTGTTGGAATGCTTTGAGGAAATAATAGGCAGGATAAACAAAGGAGAGTCAGTGTATGTTCTTTATTTGGATTTTCAGAAGGCCTTTGACAAGATGTTACACATGAGGCTGCTTAACAAGAGTCCACGGTATTGCAGGAAAGATACTAACATGAATAGAAGATTGGCTGATGAGCAGAAGGCAAAGAGTGGAAATAAAGGGGGCCTTTACCCATTGACTGCTGGTGACTACTCTTTTGCCACAGGACCTGTTGTTGAGACCACTTCTTCTCACGCTTTATCTCAATGATTTGGATGAAAGATTTGATGGCTTTGTGGCCAAGTTTGTGGACAATATAAAGATAGGTGGAGAGGCTGGTAGTGTTGAGGTAGCGGAGTGTCTATAGAAGGACTTAGACAGATTAAGGGAATGGGCAAAGTGTCAGATGGAATATTATGCAGGGAAGTGCACTGTCATGCAATTTGACAGAAGAAATAAAAGTGTGGACTATTTTCTAAATGAGGAGGAAATTCCAATATCAGAGAAGCAGAGAGACTTGGAAGTCCTAGTGTAGGATTCCCTTAAGGTTTACTTGCAAGTCGAGTCGGTGGGAAGGAAGCCAAATTGAACGTTTGCATTCAAAAATTCCAATATCAGAGAAGCAGCACACATTGAAGTTGCTGGTGAACACAGCAGGCCAGGCAGCATCTCTAGGAAGAGGTACAGTTGACGTTTCCGGCTGAGACCCTTCGTCAGGACTAACTGAAAGAAGAGCTAGTAAGAGATTTGAAAGTGGGAGGGGGAGGGGGAGATCCAAAATGATAGGAGAAGACAGGAGGGGGAGGGATGGAGCCAAGAGCTGGACAGTTAATTGGCAAAAGGGAGATGAGAGGATCATGGGACAGGAGGCCTAGGGAGAAAGAAAAGGGGGAGTGGGGGAAAAACCCAGAGGATGGGCAAGGGGTATAGTGAGAGGGACAGAGGGAGAAAAAGAATGTGTATATAAATAAATAAGGGATGGGGTAGGAGGGGGAGGTGGGGCATTAGTGGAAGTTTGAGAAGTCAATGTTCATGCCATCAGGTTGGAGGCTACCCAGACGAAATATAAAGTTGTTCCTCCAACCTGAGTGTGGCTTCATCTTTACAGTAGAGGAGGCCATGGATAGACATGTCAGAATGGAAATGGGATGTGGAATTAAAATGTGTGGCCACTAGGAGATCCTGCTTTCTCTGGCGGACAAAGCGTAAGTGTTCAGCAAAGCGGTCTCCCAGTCTGCGTCGGGTCTCGCCAATATACAGAAGGCCACATCGGGAGCACCGGACACAGTATATCACTCCAACCGACTCACAGTGAAGTTATCCAGCTTGGAAACAGACCCTTCAGCCCAAAATGCCTCCCTGAGCTTGATCCACCTACAGTTTTTTGCCCAGTTTCCCCTGAATGTTTCCTACCCAAGTACCCGTCCAAATGGCATTAAAGTGCTGTGGTACAGTGAGGTGCCGGAAAAGTGCCAGGTCATGAAGGATCCGACCAACCCTGCTGACGAACTCCCATCAGTGAGGACTCTATGTCACATCCATGCCAGGACCACCAGATTCAGAAACAGGTAATTTCCCCAAGCAGTAAAGCTGATCAACACCTCCACCCACTAACCCACCCCTAACCACCACCTCTTTATCATTTCCATAAGACCATAAGACAAAGGAGCAGAAGTCGGCCATTCGGCCCATCGAGTCTGCTCCACCATTTTATCATGAGCTGATCCATTCTCCCATTTAGTCCCACTCCCCCGCCTTCTCACCATAACCTTTGATGCCCTGGCTACTCAGATACCTATCAATCTCTGCCTTAAATACACCCAATGACTTGGCCTCCACTGCCGCCCGTGGCAACAAATTCCATAGATTCACCACCCTCTGACTAAAAAAATTTCTTCGCATTTCTGTTCTGAATGGGTGCCCTTCAATCCTTAAGTCATGCCCTCTCGTACTAGACTCCCCCATCATGGGAAACAACTTTGCCACATCCACTCTGTCCATGCCTTTCAACATTCGAAATGTTTCTATGAGGTCTCCCCTCATTCTTCTAAACTCGAAGGAATACAGTCCAGGAGCGGACAAACGTTCCTCATATGTTAACCCTCTCATTCCCGGAATCATTCTGGTGAATCTTCTCTGTACCCTCTCCAACGTCAGCACATCCTTTCTTAAATAAGGAGACCAAAACTGCCCACAGTACTCCAAGTGAGGTCTTACCAGTGCCTTATAGAGCCTGAAGAACATCACATCCCTGCTCCTATACTCTATTCCTCTAGAAATGAATGCCAACATTGCATTCCCCTTCTTCACCACCGACTCAACCTGGAGGTTAACCTTAATGGTATCCTGTACGAGGACTCCCAAGTCCCATTGCATCTCAGAACTTTGAATTTTTTCCCCATTTAAATAATAGTCTGCCCATTTATTTCTTCTGCCAAAGAGCATAACCATACACTTTCCAACATTGTATTTCATTTGCCACTTCTTTGCCCATTCTTCCAATCTATTCAAGTCTCTTTGCAGACTCTCCGTTTCCTCAGCACTACCAGCCCCCCCACCTATCTTCACATCATCAGCAAACTTAGCCACAAAGCCATCTATTCCATAATCCAAATCGTTGATGTACAATGTAAAAAGAAGCGGCCCCAACACGAACCCCTGTGGAAAACAACTGGTAACCGCCAGCCAACCAGAATAGGATCCCTTTATTCCCACTCTCTGTTTCCTGCCAATCAGCCAATGCTCTATCCACGTATGTAACTTTCCTGTAATTCCATGGGCTCTTATCTTGTTAAGTAGCCTCACGTGTGGCACCTTGTCAAAGGCCTTCTGAAAATCCAAATATACAACATCCACAGCATCTCCCTTGTCTAGCCTACTTGTAACTTCCTCAAAAAATTGTAATAGGTTTGTCAGGCAGGATTTTCCTTTAAGGAATCCATGCTGAGTTCTGCCTATCTTGTCATATGCCTTGAGGTACTCTGTAACCTCATCCTTGACAATCGACTCCAACAACTTCCCAACCACCGATGTCAAGCTAACAGGTCTATAATTTCCTTTTTGCTTCCTTGCCCCCTTCTTAAATAGCGGAGTGACATTTGCAATCTTCCAGTCCTCCGGAACCATGCCAGCATCTATCGACTTTTGAAAGATCATCGCTAATGCCTCCACAATCTCCACAGCTACTTCCTTCAGAACACGTGGGATTGTGACTGCGCACACTTTTCTTCCCTGCCACCTTTGAGTGTCTGGTATACTGCTGATGTCTTCCTCAGTGAAGACTGATGCAAAATGCTCATTCAGTTCCTCTGCCATCTCCTTATCTCTCATTACAATTTCTCCAGCATTGTTTTCTATCGGTCCTATATCTACTCTCACCTGTCTTTTACTCTTTATATACTTGAAAAAGCTTTTAGTATCCTCCTTGATATTATTTGCTAGCTTCCTTTCATAGTTAATCTTTTCCCTCTTAATGACCTTCTTAGTTTCCTTTTGTAAGGTTTTAAAAACTTCCCAATCCTCTGTCTTCCCACTAATTTTTGCTTCCTTGTATGCCCTCTCCTTTGCTTTAACTTTGGCTTTGACTTCTCTTGTCAACCACGGTTGCACCCTTTTCCCATTCGAAAAATTCTTATTTTTTGGAATATACCTGTCTTGCACCTTCCTCACTTCTCACATAAACTCCAGCCACTGCTGCTCTGCCGTCTTTCCCGCCAGTGTCCCTTTCCAGTCAACTTTGGCTAGTTCCTCTCTCATGCCACTGTAATTTCCTTTACTCCACTGAAATACCGACCAATCAGACTTCGGCTTCTCTTTTTCAAATTCCACAGTGAACTCAATCATGTTATGATCACTGCCTCCTAAGGGTTCCTTCACCTCAATCTCTCTAATCACCTCCGGTTCATTACGCAATACCCAATCCAGTACAGCCGATCCCCTAGTGGGCTCAACAACAAGCTGTTCTAAAAAGCCATCTCACAGACATTCTACAAATTCTCTCTCTTGAGATCCAGTGCTGACCTGGTTTTCCCAATCTACTCGTATGTTAAAATCCCCCACAATTATCATAACACTGCCCTTCTGACAAGCCTTTTCTATTTCCTGTTGTAATTTGTAGTCCACATCACTGCAGCTGTTTGGATGCCTATAAGTAACTGCCATTAGGGTTCTTTTACCCCTGTGATCTCTTAGCTCAACCCATAAAGATTCTGCACCTTCTGATCCTATATCACCTCTTTCTAATGATCTAATATCATTTCTTACTAATAAAGCCATGCCTCCCCCTCTGCCTACCTTCCTATCCTTCTGATACACCGTGTATCCTTGGACGTTCAGCTCCCAGAGACATGCATCCTTTAGCCACGTCTCAGTGATGGCCACAATATCATACCTGCCAATCTATAGCTGTACGACAAGATCATCCACCTTATTCCTTATGCTGCGTGTATTTAAGTATAACACCTGAAGACCAGTATTTGGTACTTCCATATTTCAGTATTTGGTGTTTCCGGTCTGAGTCACCTTTGTAGAGACACTCCTGTTCCTAGCGCCACTTCATGGACACATGATCAATATATGTATGTAAACTATCTTATGTATTTAGATTTCTTCATGTCTCAATTATTGTGTTCTTCATCGAATTGTGTTTTTTTGTGATGCATCGGATGAGGAGTAACAATTGATTTGTTCCCTTTACACTTATGTACTGGAAATGACATTTTAAAATCTTGACTCTTGAACTTCTCGTCAGCAGCTCGTTCCAGATACCCACCATCTTCTATGTGGGAAACTTATCCCTCAGGTCCCCTTTAAATCTTTTCCCTTTCACCTTGAACCTGTGCTCTCTGATCTCAGATTCCCCTACACTGGAGAAAAGACTGTGACCACCCACCTTAGATAAGCCCCTCATAATTTTATAAAGATTCATAAGGTCACCCATCAGTTTCCAGAATTCCAGGGGAAACTGTCTCAGTTTATCCAGCCTCTTCTTCTAACCCAGCCCCCACAATGACACAGTTACACCTCGTGAATCTGTTTTGCTCCCTCTCTAACTGATCATATTTGTTCTGTAGCAAGGAGACTGGACTGGACACAATACTCTGAATGTGGTCGCCTGAAGTGACTGGCATATTGTGGACAACACTCCCACCTGGTGGATCTCTGCTGGAATGATAGCTTCCTAGCAGACAACACTCCCACCTGGTGGTGTTCTGCTGCAATGACAGGTCCCTTTGGCTCACACTCCCACCTGGTCTGATTCTGATACAATGACAGGCCCCCATGTGGACAATGCTCAGGGACAAACGCATTCTGCTGAATTGAGGCAGAGCAGCAGCGAGATCATAGATCCTATTCAGATTACAGAAGAAAAGGTGTTTGCTGTCTTGAAGCAGATCAGGGAAGATAAATCCCCAGGATCAAAGTGTTCTCTTGAACGTTGTGGGGGGCTTGTGCAGAAATTGCTTCATCCTCAGCAGAGATGCTGTACTTAAAAAATCCTTACCAATAGGTGAGTTGCCAGAGGATTGAAGCACAACTAAGAAAAGCTCTGAGAATAACAGAGGAAATTTTAGGCTGGTAGGCCAGACATCAATAGTGGGTAAGTTGGACCATAAGACCATTAGACATAGGAGCAGAAATAGGCCAAATGGCCCATCGAGCCTTGCTCCACCATTCCATCATGGTTGATATATTATTCCTCTCAATCCCATTCTCCTGCCCTCTGGGATCATTCTCGTAAACCTCCTCTAGACCCTCTCCAATGCCAGCACATCATTCTTAGATAAGGGGCCTAAAACTGTTCACAATACAAGTGTGCTCTGAAATATACCCAATAACATGGCCTGCACAGCCATCTGTGATAAGGAGTTCCAAAGATTCACCACCTCCTTGCTGAAGAATTGTTTTTCTCATCTCTATTCTAAATTAATAACCCTCTATTCTGAGGCTGTGCCCTCTGGCTCGAGACTTCACCAGTACAGGAAACCTCCTCTCCACACCCACCCTATCTAGGCCTTTCAATATTCAATAGGTTTCAATAAGATCCTCCCTCTCTCATTCTTCCTAGCTCCAGGCCCAGACCCAGACCCAGAGCCATCGAACACCTTAACTATGTTAACCCTTTCATTCTGAGATTATTCTTCTGAACCTCCGCGGTACCCTCTCCAATGCCAGCACATCTTTTCTCAGATAAGGAGCCTTAAATGGCTCACAATACTCCCTGTGTAGTCTGATTAGTGTCTTATAAAGCCTCAGCAGTATTCTGGTCTTTTTAAAATGATTGCTAATATTGCATTTGTCTTCATTACCACCAACTCAACCAGCAAGTTAACTTTCAGGGAATTATGCATGAGGTCTGCCAATTTCTTTTGCACCACTGATTTTTGAATTTTCTCCCTGTTTTGCAAATATGTTATTGGAAGATATTCTAATAGCCTAGCTATATAAGTATTGGGATAGACCAGAACTGATTGGGGATTGTCAACAGGACTTTGTGTGTGTTTGGTCATGTCCAACCAATCTTATCGATGCTTTCAAGGAAGCTAGCAGGAAAGTTGATGAAGGCAAGGCAGTGGATATTGTCTACATGGTCTTTAGCAAGGTCTTTGATGAGGTCCCGCATGGGAGGTTGGTCAAGAAGGTTCAGTCGCTTGGTATTCAGGATGATGTAGTAAATTGGATTAGACATTGGCTTTCTGGGAGAAGCCAAAGAGTGGTCGTAGATGATTACCTGTCTGACTCGAGGCCTGTGACTGGTGTTGTGCCGCAGGGATCGGCTGATTGTTGTTATCGGTATCAACAACCTGGATGAGAGTGTGGTAAACTGAATCAGCATATTTGTGGATGACACCAAGATTGGGGGTGTAGTGGACAGTGAGGAAGGCTATCAAAGTTTGCAGCGGGATCTGGACCACCTGGAAAATGGGCTAAAAATTATCATACAGAAGTTAATGCAGACAAGCGTGAGTTGTTGCAGTTTTGGAGGAGAAACCAGGGTAAGAGTCACACGGTGAATGATAGGGCACTGAGGAGTGCAGCAGAACAGAGGGATCTGGGAATACGGTTCCTAGTTCCTTGAAAGTGCCGTCACAACTAAAGAAAGCTTTTGGCGCATTGGCCTTCATAAATCAAAATATTGAGTACAAGACTTGGACTGTTTTTGCTGAAGTTGTATGAGATATTGGTGAGGCCTAATTTGCAGTACTTTATGCAATTTTGGTCACCTAACCTAACAACAGGAAGGATGTCATAATTTTCATAAGGATGTTGCCAGTACTTGAGGACCTGATTTATAGGGAAAGGTTGAGTATATTTGGATTTTATTCCCTCGAGTGGAGAAGAATGAGGAGAGATGGGACACCACAGCAGCAAAGTGGATGGTGGACATTATTATTACAGCTCGGGCTGTCAGAGTTCGGATTTAAATTCCGGCACAATCAGTAAGGAGTTTGTACGTCCTCCCCGTGGAATGTGTGGATTTCTTCTGGGTGCTACAGTTTCCTCTCACAGTCCAACGATCTACTAGTTGGTAGTTTAATTGATCATTGCAAATTGCCCCGTGATTAGTCTTGGGTTAAATCGGGTGTTGCTGGCGGTGCAGCTCAAAGGGCTGGAAGGTCCTGTAATGATCTTTGCCCCACTGACCGCCCGTTGCCTAGGGTGAATAGCCGTCGACCCCGCCAAACAGTGCAATTACTTTGGTATGGATAAGGTGTGAGTCGCCCAATGATCAGCCACAACACAAATATGAAATAATATACAAAGTGTGAATAAAGAATTATACTTTATAGCAAATTTTTGGTGATGGGTCAGTAGAAACAACTGCAAGAAAAGGCGCCACATAAGTAACTTATCAGTCTTGTGCACATAATATTTTAATACGTTGGAGCTTACGCCTCCAATTCCATCCACAACATCCTTCCTAGACTCCGGCCACCCTCTGAACCCTCGAGGTCCGGTGTCCGCTGCCCTGGAACCGCTGTCCGTTCCTCACACGTCCGTCCTCTCTGCTCGCCTCCCGAAAAAGCCCGCGCTCCTCAACTCAGCACACATATGCAAAATAACAGAACATGACTTCCATTGGCTAACAAATGAATACAATTTCCATTATCACACTGTATAACCCAAACATTGCAGTTACAGAGAACCCCTTGCTCAGCAGTTAACATTACGAGAAGCCATTTTGGTAATAAGCGATCAACAGTTAACAGTCCATCTAGTATACTGAGAGCCCTGCAGGCCTATTCTGCGCTGTATTTCTAAATAAAATCAAATAAAATGAAAATTTGATAGACGTCTCCAAGATTATGAGGAATATAGAAAGGGTTAAGGTTAGGAGCAGAATTAGACAATTCAGCCCATCGAGTCTGCTTCACCATTCCATCATGGCTGATCCTGGATCTCACTTAACCCCAAGCACCTGCCTTCTCGCCATATCCTTTGGTGCCCTGACCGATCAGGAAACAGTCAACTTCCACCTTAAATATACCCACGGACTTGGCCTCCAGGGCAGTTTATGGTAAAGCATTCCATAGATTCACTACTGTCTGACGAAAAGAAATTCCTCCTTACCTCTGTTCCAAAAGGTCACCCTTCAATGTTGAGGCTGTGCCCTCTAGTTTTGGATACACCCACCATAGGAAACATCCTCTCCACATTCACCCAATCTTGTCCTTTCAATGAAACCCCCTGCATTCTTCTAAATTCCAAAGAGTACAGGCCCAAAGCTGCCAAACACTTCTCATATGTTAACTCTTTCATTCCCAGAATCATCCTCGGGCACCTTTTCTCTTCATTTTAGCAATGGATTGGCTTATGAGGGAAACAATCACAGAAAAGAAAGGGGGTATTCAATGGACACTTACCTCAACACTTGAAGACCTAGTTTTTGCTGAAGATATCAGTCTGCTAGCGAGTCGTCATTGTGACATGCAGGAGAAATCAGACAGACTTACATATCATATGCATCGCAACTTGGGATGAACATTCAAGTGAGAAAAACAAAGATCATGAAGATGAACGCTTCCAACCTCCAACCAGTAATCATCAATAATCAGCAAGTGGAAGAGGAAGATGAGTTCACATACCTTGGGAGTAAAGTCAGCACTGATGGAGATAGTGGTAAGGACGTATTAACAAGACTACCTAAAGCAAATCAAGCTTTTGGCAGCCTCAGTGCAGTTTGGAAATCCACACAACTCAAACTTAACACCAAAATCAGAATTTTTAAAAGCAATGTCCTAAGCGTGCTACTTTATGGAAGTGAATGTCGGAAGATGACGAAAGACATCTGCAAGAAACTTGACACATTCCAGACAAAATGTCTACGACGTATCAAGAAGATCTTCTGGCCTGAGGAGATCAGAAACCAAGACTTGCTTACATCTTGCAATATGGAATCAATCTCAGTTTGTGTGAAACGAAGACGATGGAGATGGCTGGGCCATGTAATGAGAATGCCAAATGATCAACCAGCAAAAGTAGCACGAAGGTGGACCCCACAGGGAAAGCGAAGTAGGGGCAGGCCCAAGATGACGTGGTGAAGATCTGTGGAAGCAGAACTGAAAGAAGTAGGCATGAACTGGGTAACGGCGAGCAGCAGAGCGAAAGACCGGCAGAAATGGAAGACCCTTGTGGAGGCCTCGTGTGCCACCTTGGCACTAAGGGTTCAGACGACAATGATTGTTCCTTTTACCAAAAGGGATTATCATACATTTCCCAACACTGTATTTCATCTGCCACTTTTTTGCCGAATTTCCAATTTGTCACAGTCCTGTTGCAATCACATTGCTTCCTCAGCACTACCTACTCCTCCACCTATCTTCGTATCATCCACAAACTTTGCCACAAAGCCATCAATTCTATTATCCAAATCATTGACAAGCAATGTGTAAAGTCACGGTCCCAATACTGACCCCTGAGAAACACCACTAGTCACTGGCAGACAACCAGAAAAGGTCCCTTTTATTCCGATATGGACCATGAATTCTGACTGCTCACCCTCCCTTTGCAGAATATTGTGGACACATTCATGAACATCCTGGACACCGGCACCTGGGAGGTAAACTACCATCTGTGTTTCCTCTTTCCGTCCACAGCATCGCCTGTCTGTACCCCTGACTATAGAGTCTCCTATTACTGCTGCCAAACTCTTCAGTTCATTTTTGAGCCACAGGGCCAGACTCAGTGCCAACAGTACTCAAAATGGAGTACTTATTGTTGAGAGGGATGGCCACAGGGGTTCTCTCTGCGTAACGAGATGTAATTGCTGCTTGGGGCCCACTGTATTTCGTGATCATCGGGTCTGCTCCCTGGGTGATGTCAACAAAGGCCCTTCAATTATGTCATATGCATCCCTTGAGCATGTCTGAAGATGGTGTCCGATGTCCAAATACAGACCGGGAAATGTGTTGTCCTTAATACTCAGGGTTCCTTTACCTTAAGCTTCCTAATCAAATCTGGTTGATTACTCTACAGCCAATCCAGAATTGTTTTGCCCCCAGTGGGCTCAAACACAAACTGCTCTAAAAAGCCTTCCCATAGGCATTCTATAAACTCCCTCTCTTGAGATCCAGCACCAACCTGATTTTCCATGTTGACCTGCATATTGAAATCCTGAGGGGGACCAATATGCTTGTTGGCAAGTTTGCCAGAGCTGTTGTGGACGGTTTCAACTAATTTGGCATGGAGATAGGAACTGGAGTGATAGGGCTGGGGGTGGGACAGTTGGTATACAGCTCGATGCTGTGTGTAGTGAGACTGTGAGGAAAGACAGGCAGATGAGAGGGCAAAATTGCAGTTAGTGGGTTCGGTTAAAGTGTACCAGGGGTACAAAATTGAAAAGGATGATGAATACAGGATTAAAAGTGTGATATTTCAATGTACGCAGTATACTGAATAAGGTAGATGATCTTATAGCACTGTTAGAGGTTGGTAGGTATGACATTGTGGGTATCATGGAGTCATGGCTGAAAGAAGATCCCAGTTGGGGGGTTAACAATCAAGGATACATATTGTCTCAAAAGGACAGGCCGATAGGCAGAGGGCTAGGGGAGGCTCTGTTGGTAAAAAACTAAAATCAAAGCCTGAGAGAGAAGTGACATAGGAATGGAAAATGTTGAATCCTTGTGAGTAGAGTTAAGACCTGCAAGGTAAAAAGACTCTGTTGGGAGTTATGTACAAGCTGCCAAACAGTAGACAGGATGTGGGATAGAAATTTCAACAGGTAATAGAAAAGGCATGTAATAAGGACATTATTACGATAGCGATGGCATATTTGAAAATGCAGGTAGATTGGGAAAATCAAGTTGGTGCTGGATCCCAAGAAAGGGAATTTGTAGAAAACCTATGAGATGGCTTTTTAGAGCATCTTCTGGTTGAGCTCACTAGGAGAAAAGCAATTCTGGATTGGGTATTGTATAATGAACCAGATTTGGTTAGGGGGCATAAGGTAAAGGAACCCTTAGGAGCTAATCATCATAATATGATAGAATTCACCGTGGAGTTTGAGAAGGAGAAGATAAAGTCAGATGCATTAGTATTAGAGTGGAGTAAAGGAAATTACAGAGGCATGAGAGAGGAGCTGGCCAAAGTTGACTGGGAGGGGAGGCTGAGTGGTTGTCGACAGGGCCTATGGAGAGGTCATTACAGCCAAGGTGAAAGGACACAGGAAACTGGGTGACAGTCAGGAGGGTGAACCGCCAATGCAGACTACCCCTGTGGCCACCCCTCTCAACAACAACTAATTCACTTTGGATACTGTTGGAGGGATGTCCCAGCAGAAGAATGTTACAGCAGTCAGGTCCCTAGCACTGAGTCTGGCTCTGTGACTCAGAAGGAAAGAGTGGACAACAGGTGAGCTGTGGTTAGAGAGGGTTCATAAGTTAGGGGAACAGAAAGGAGAATATGTGGATGACAGTGAGATTCCAGGTTGGTATGTTCCCTCCCAGATTCCGAGGCATCTGACATCGAGGCCTCAGCATTCGTAAGTGGGAGGGTGAGCAGCCAGAGGTCGTGGTCCATATAGATACCAATGAGGGGGAGGGTGAACTCTCTGACCCCAGAAAAGATGGGAAGAAAATGACCCTGAGACAAGAGAGGTGGTTTCACACCATCACCACGACTCAGTCGATCCGTGGAGGAGAATGGTTGTGGCTATTGGGTTAGTACCAAGAAGTAGAAGGGACACAAATGTTATCCACATATTCCACGGGGAGGATGTACAAACTCCTTACAGACAGCGCTGGAGTTCAACTCCGAACTCTGACAGCCTGAGTAGTAATAACGTCGCACTAACCGCTGTGCTTCTGTGGTGCCCATCTCTCCTCATTCTTCTCCACTTGAGGAAATAAAGTCCTAATATATTCAGCCTTTCCCATTAATTCAGGTCCTCAAGTACTGGCAACATCCTTGCAAAATTTATCTTTCAATCTTATTGACATCTTTCCAGTTGCAAGGTGATCAGAACTGCACAAAATACTCCAAATTAGGTCTCACCAACAACTTATACAACTTCAACATAACATCCCAACTCCTGTACTCAGTGCTTTGATCCATCAAGGCCAATGTGCCAAAAGCTTTCTTCACGACCCTCTCTATCCATGATGCCACTTTCAAGGAATTATGGATCTGTATTCCTGGATCCCTCTGTTCTACCACACTCCTCAGTGTAAGTCCTACCCTGGTTTGTCCTCCCAAAGTGCAACACCTTACACTGGTTTGCATTGCCCTCTATCTGATATTTTTAGCCCATTTTCCAGTCGGCCCAGATCCCGCTGTAAAATTCGATAGCCTTCCTCATTGGCTATCGTAGACAGTTGATTTTAGATTTGCCACTATTGTGAGGCCCCTCCAGAAAGTATCTCTTCCCAGTCAGCCAGATCTGCCTCAGCTTCAGGCCTCCTAGACGGCAGTCAGGAGTTTCACCATTTAATTGATCATAAGAACGGTTTTGCTCTGGTCGTTTTCACTCTGGACCATGGGGAAAGACATGATGTACTGTCGTTTGTTTCTGTATATGAGAAGTCCCAGCTGAATGGTCCATGACACCTACCAAACTCTAACTGTGCTACTAGATCATCTGCCTCATTCTGTATACTTCATGGATTCAAACATAACACCTTCAGTCCTATATTCATCACCCTTTTAGATTTTGCCCCCACGTTACACTTCAACTCATCCCACTGACTGTGGTTTTGTCCTATCATCCCTCTGTCCTTCCTGTCAGTCTCACCACACAATGCACCTGCCTGTATATGAAATGCCCCATCCTCAGCCCTAGCACTCCAGTTGCCATCCCCCTGCCAAATTAGTTTAAATCCTCTTTGACAGCTCCAGCAAACCTGTCCAAAAGGATATTGGGCTCCCTTGGGTTCAGGTGTAACCTATCCTTTTATAAAGGTCACACATAAATCCCAATAACCCAGAAATCTGAACCTGTACTGCCATCCTATCCTGTCCTGACTCAGATGTGGCACTGAGAGTAATACAGAGATTGCTACCTTGGAGGTCCTGCTCTTCAGCCTCTTCCCTAACTCCTTGTCCTCACTGCACAGGACATCTTCCCCTTTTCTACCTGTGTCATTGTGCCAATGTGCACCACGTCCTGCAGTTTGGTTCTTACCAAAAGGTCATTGAGGCATCAGTTGTGTTCGGGCTGCTGTTGGGTGGGTGGGTGGGGGTCAGTTATGGATTGTGTTTGTAGTTGATACAAAGATGTTTAAGGACCTTTTCTGTTTTTTTTGGGATTGGACATTTGGGAAGGTTAACACTTGTTGTTTGAATATCAGCCTCCTTCCACATTGATTATATACAGACTGTATTGGTTAAGAGTGAGGTGTCAGACTGCAGGCAGTAACACTGGTCACTTCATTATTAGCCACACTGGCAACTTTGAGCTAGTCATGCAGAGCCATATTTCAGACAACATGGAAACAGGTCCTTTGGCTCATCCAGTCCATGCCAACCAAGATACCCCATCCGAGCGAGACCCATTTGTCAGCATTTGGCCCATAACCTTCTAAACCAGCGGCTCACAACCAGGGTTCAATGGACCCCTTTGGTTACTTGTAGGCGTCCATGGCACAAAAAGATTGGGAACTCCTGTTCTAAACCTTTCCAATTTATGTATCTGTTCAAAGTTGTTATTGTACCTGCCTGGACCACTTCCTCTGGCAGCTCACTCCATATACATAGCACTCTCTATGTAAATAAAGTTGCCCCTCAAGTTCCTTTTCAGTCTTTTTCCTTCTCACCTTAAACCTATGCCCTCTAATTCATAATTCCCTACCTCAAGGAACAAAACAGTGTGCATTCACCCTGTCAATACCCCTCAGGATTTACGGACCTCTATGAGATCATCTCTCAGCTTCCTTCACTTGAAGGAAGGAAGTCCCTGCCTATCCAATCTCCCCCTGTAACTCAGTCACTCAAGTCCCTCAGAACCAAACATGATACTCCAAGTAACACTCACAAATAGCTGGAGGAACTCAGTGGGTCAGACAGCATCTATGAAGGGGGATTAATTGATCACCTTCCAGCTTGTCCTCATTAGACCCTCTCCCAACTTTCTTATTCTGGCTTCTTCCCCCTTCCTTTCAAATTCTGATGAAGGTTCTCTGTCTGAAATGTCAACTATTTATTCCCCTCCATTGATGCTGCCTGACCTAGTGAGGTCCAACATTTTATGTTTGTTACTCTGTATTTCCTGCATCTGCAGAATCTCTTGTATTAATGATACTGTAAGTGTGGCTTCACCAGTGTCCTGAACAACTGCATCATAATCTCCAAACCTTTATACGTAATGTCTGAGTTACGCAGGTGAGCATGGCAAGTAGTCTTCTTCACCACTCTGTCATCCTTTGACTCCAGTTTCAGTAAGCCTTGCATGTCTACTCCAAGTTTTCCCTGTCCTGCAACACTCCCCAGGGCCTTACCATTCACTATGAATGTTGAACCTGAATTTGACTTTTCAAAATGCAACTTATCCGAAATGAACTCCACTTGCCATTCCTCAATCCATGAACTCCACTGATCAAAATTGCCCTGTAATTTTTGATAACCGTTTTCTCTGTTCACTCTACCATCTATTTCAGTGACATCTGCAAACTTACTAACCTTGTCTTGTACATTCTCATCTGAATCATTGATATAGATGACAAACAATAATGTGTTCTGCATCAATGTCTACTACACAGCACTAGGTACAGGTCTTCAGTCAGAGAAATTACCTTTCACATTCAAATCTGATTTCTACTATCAATCCAATTGTGTATCTGTCATGAGCCCTGCAGGTCTCTGCAGCATGCAGCATGCCGCATAGCACTGGGGTAAAGCTTGGTTTTTCAAACACCTGTACTTACAAACTGGTGTCTCAACTAGACCCATTATGCCCTTGTGCTTTCTGTTTAATCTTCTCAAGTTAATCGTGACTGGCATGGGTTTTCCACATTCTCTGATTATTTAAAGCAGACTCTCGTTTAGCCTGTTTGCAGAGTCCCTCTGTGTGTTTAGAATGATTTGTCATGGGGTGTCACTTGGTTGTGCCACCAAAGCTCTGTTGCCTTTCCCGTGTCTGACCTCTTGTTTCCGTATCTCCATGGAAGACTGGTGTTCCTCCACACCTGGGCTGAGTCATTGCCAGTGCTCACCAAGCCAAAGTCTGCTGTCCCTCTGTATCTAGGCCAGTCGTTGTCAGCGCAAACTGTGACAGGATCAGATTACTCAGCTATCCCCGGATTCCTTGTCATCTGCACTTCCAGAATAGTCTACTTTGTGTTTCCTTATGAAAGGCCTTACTGACGTCCATATGAACTCTGTCTCCTGGCCTTCCCTCACTGCCATTCTGCCAATTTATCTCCCACAAATGTCATCTGTACCATTCTTCAACTCCTAAGATCTTATTAGCTGTCATTCTTAAGTTTTCGAATGAAATCAATATGTGGCCATAAAAAGATAGGAACTGTAGGCCATTATTGGGGTGGGCAAGTGTTAGAGTGGTCTGGCTTTGGCTCAGCAGGCTGAGGCGAGGACCGACTTGGGCAAGCACAGATGGAGGTTCGAAGTAAGTAAGAAAGTACGTTTTTCTTATTAATTTTCTAGCGAGCATTTTCAGTTCAATAATGGGCTTAAAGATGCATTAGAAAATTGTTTAGTTTGTGTAATCTTCCAACAGTGCATTCAAAACTGGCTCCTAAGTGAAGCACAACTTACATTTAAAAGAGCAGTTGAAATCACTGTTTCAATGGAAACCACAGTCAGAGATGCAATTGAGTTGCAGGCAGGAATGAAAGTGAGTGTGAACAAAATTGCAACGTCTAAACAGAAACCAACCTGGCCAAACAAATTGTGTTACCATTATGGCAGGGGCTCACATTCATCAAACAAATGGAGGTCGAAAGGTGAAAGTTGCAGAAAATACAGCAAAGTAGGACACATACTGTCTGCGTGTCAGGCAGGCAAAAATAAATGGACTGCTTAGGGAAGAGAAATCGCTAAAAAGTCAAGTTGCAGTTTCAAAAAGAGCTCTAATCTGCACACTGTTGATGAAAAATCTGATCACGTTGAGAGTGACACAGGACTGTGTATGCTTGAGATTTACAGAGTGAACATCAACAATAGACAAGCAATATGGCTTACACCAGAAGCAAATGAAAAATAAATTGAAATGGAATTGGATGCTGGCTCAGTTGTTCCTTCATTCCACAAAATGAGTTTGAACGGCATTTCAAAGATACTGAACTGAAGCTTCCAGATATTCAACTAAGAATTTGTTCTGGAAAAAAGGGTCAATCCTGTGGCAATAACTGAAGTAACTGTGAAATACAACAACCAACAATTCACGTTGAGCTTGTATGTGGTAAAAACAGAAAGACCACCAGTGTCGGGGAGTGATTGGCTGAGTCAATTGCAACATGATAGGAAATCCATCCACCATTTGCATGCCCTCGTCCCCTGTACTGAAGCTATGGAAAGGAAATGTATGTCGCATCCGGAGTTTCTCCGGTTAGCGGACAATTCCCTCCATGCCTCACTGATGTAGTGGGGAACCACGTACAAGGCAAGTTACAGCAGTAGCTTCCCATTGCTTTCTACCGGGTGAGTTTCAAAAGAGATCACCAGTTTGTAACCCAGCACGGATGGAAAGCGTACAGGGGAGCCGGCTGGATTCGAACTCTGGACCTTTCATTCCAAAGTCCGACGCTGATTCCACTACGCTACCAGCTGGGTCAATGAAGCTATATAATAGTGAATTAAGAAAGCTACTGGATGATACCATGGCATAATTCCAGGATGGCACTAGAAAACTCACATATCAAGGGTAACATAGTGTTAAATGAAAATGCCGCACCCAAGTTTTGCAAGGCCCATCTGGTTCATTATAACATCTGTGATAAATTAGCCAGTGAGCTCGATCACGTGGAGGCTGAAGGAATTCTTTCCAAGGTTGAGTGGAGACCATGAGCAATGCCAGTGGTCCCAGTAGCCAGGAAGAATGGGTCTGTCGGGATCTGTGGTGATTTTAAGGTTACTATCAACCCAGTACTGAAAGTAGATCAATACCCTCTGGCTAGGATGGAGGATATCATTGCAAACCATTCTGGAGGAAAACACTTCACCAATGTGGATTTAGCTGATTCCTACTTGCAGATGGAGCTGGAAAAAGAGTCCAAAGGTTCCTGCCAAACCTGGCTACTGTGCCCCACCCCTTGAAGTCATTACTACAGATGGGGAAGAAATGACAATGGACAAAGCAGTGTGAGGTGACTTTCAAAAAAAGGTAAAGAAAATGGTGACTTCAGACACTGTATAGATGGGAGCTTAACATCCAAGGAGACGACCGACAGGCAGATAGGCAGAGGGGGCAGAGTGGCTCTGTTAATAAAAAAAATGAAATCAAATCTTTAGGAAGAGGTGACAACAGAATGGAAGAAGTAGAATCCTTGTGGGTAGAGTTGAGAAACTGTAAGGGTAAAAAGTCCTTGATCGGAGTTACAAACCGGCCTCTGAACAGTAGCCAGGACGAAGGATACAAATTACAGTGGGTGATAGAAAAAGCATCTCAAAAGGGTAATGTTACAATAATTGTTGGAGATTTCAATATGGAGGTAGATTGGGAAAATCAGGTTTGAAGTGAAACATGGGGACAACATCGAAAAGGGCGATGAAGGTTTTATATATGAATACACACTTTATATGGAATAAGGTTAATGATCCTGTCGCACAGTTAGATTGGCAGGTATGATGTTGTGTGCATAACTGAGATGTGGCCGGAAGAAGATTATAGCTGGGAACTTCATATCCAAGAATACACACTGTAACACACATCAAAGTTGCTGGTGAACGCAGCAGGCCAGGCAGCATCTCTAGGAAGAGGTACAGTCGACGTTACGGGCCGAGACCCTTCATCAGGACTAACTGAATGAAGAGCAAGTAAGAGATTTGAAAGGGGGAGGGGGAGATCCAGACTGATAGGAGAAGACAGGAGGGGGAGGGATGGAGCCAAGAGCTGGACAGGTGATTGGCAAAAGGGATATGAGAGGATCATGGGACAGGAGGCCCAGGGAGAAGGAAAAGGGGGAGGGGGGGGGAAACCCAGAGGATGGGCAAAGGGTATTGTCAGAGGAACAGAGGGAGAAAAAGGAGAGAGAGAGAAAGAATGTGTGAATATTAATAAATAACGGATGGGGTACGAGGGGGAGGTGGGGCATTAGCGGAAGTTTGAGAAGTCAATGTTCATGCCATCAGGTTGGAGGCTACCCAGACGGAATATAAGGTGTTGTTCCTCCAACCTGAGTGTGGCTTCATCTTTACAGTAGAGGAGGCCGTGGATAGACATGTCAGAATGGGAATGGGATGTGGAATTAAAATGTGTGGCCACTGGGAGATCCTGCTTTCTCTGGCGGACAGAGCGTAGGTGTTCAGCAAAGCGGTCTCCCAGTCTGCGTTGGGTCTCGCCAATATATAAAAGGCCACATCGGGAGCACCGGACGCAGTATATCACCCCAGCTGACTCACAGATGAAGTGTCGCCTCACCTGGAAGGAGTGTCTGGGGCCCTGAATGGTGGTAAGGGAGGAAGTGTAAGGGCATGTGTAGCAGTTGTTCCACTTACAAGGATAAGTGCCAGGAGGGAGATCAGTGGGGAAGGATGGGGGTGACGAATGGACAAGGGAGTCGCATAGGGAGCGATCCCTGCGGAAAGCAGAAGGTGGGGAGGGAAAGATGTGCTTAGTTCTGGGATCCCGTTGGAGGTGGCGGAAGTTACAGAGAATAATATATTGCACCCGGAGGCTGGTGGGGTAGTAGGTGAGGACCAGGGGCACCCTATTCCTAGTGGGGTGGCGGGAGGATGGAGTGAGAGCAGATGTGCGTGAAATGGGGGAGATGCGTTTGAGAGCAGAGTTGATGGTGGAGGAAGGGAAGCCCCTTTCTTTAAAAAAGGAGGACATCTCCCTCGTCCTGGAATGAAAAGCCTCATCCTGAGAGCAGATGTGGCGGAGACGGAGGAATTGTGAGAAGGGGATGGCATTTTTGCAAGAGACAGGATGAGAAGAGGAATACTCCAGATAGCTGTGAGAGTCAGGAGGCTTATAGTAGACATCAGTAGATAAGCTGTCTCCAGAGATAGAGACAGAAAGATCTAGGAAGGGGAGGGAGGCATCGGAAATGGACCAGATAAACTTGAGGGCAGGGTGAAAGTTGGAGGCAAAGTTAATAGCTATGTTGGTAAAGAAATGAAATCAAATCCTGACAATGAGGTGACATTGGATTGGAAGATGTGGAATCCTGGTGGGTAGAATTAAGAAACTGCAAGGGTTAAAAGTCCCAGATAGGAGTTATATACAGAACTCCTAACAGTAGCTGGAATGCGGGATATAAATTACAACAGGAGATAGAAAAGACATATCAAAAGGGCAGTGTTATGATAGTCATGGGCTTTTCAATATGCAGGTAGATTGAGAAAATTAGGTTAGCGCTCGATCCCAAGACAGATTATTTGTGGAGTGCCTGCAAGATGACTATCGAGCAGGGGAAAGACGACTCTGGATTGGGTATTGTACAATGAGCTGGAATTGATTAGGGTAAAGGAATCCCCAGGAGATAGTGATCATCATTTGCTGGAATTCATCTGACAATTTGAGAGGGAGAAGCTAATGTCAGATGTATCGGTATTACAGTGGAGTAAAGGGAATGACAAAGGCATGAGACAGGAGCTGGCCAGAATTGATTGGAAGAAGTTAGTAGCAGGGATGGCAGCAAATCAGGAAAGGCTGGAGTTTCTGAGAGCAATTTGGAAGGTGTAGAATAGATAAATCCCAAAGAAAAACTATCCTAAAGGCAGGATGACGCATCCCTGTCTGACAAGAGAAGTGAAATACACCATAAAAGCAAAAAAGAGGGCATTTAATAGAACAAAATTTAGTGGGATTGAGAAGCTTTCAAAAACCAACACAAGGCAACTAATAAAGGCATAAGGAGGGAAAGATAACATATGAAGGTAACCAAGCCAATAATATAAAAGAGGACACCAGATTTTTTTCAGATATGAAAATAGTAAAGGAGAGGCAAGAGTCGATATGGAAAATGATGCTGGACAAGTAGTAATGGGGCACAAGGAAATGGCGGATGAAGTGAGGAAGTATTTTGCATCAGTCTTCACTGTGGAAGACAATAGCAGTATGCCAGAAGTTTGGGAGTGACAGGGGGCAGAAGTGAGTGCAGTTGCTATTACTAGTGAGAAGGTCCTTGGGAAGCTGAAAAGTCTGAAGGTAGATACATTACTCAGACCAGATGGACTAAACACCAGATTGTGAAAGAGGTAGCTGAAAAGATTGTGGAGGTAGTCATCATGATCTTTCAAGAACTAATAGATTCTGGCATGGTACCGGAGGACTGGAAAATTGCAAATGTCACTCCACTCTTCAAGAAATGAGGGAGGCAGAAGCAAGGAAACTTTGGGCCAGATAGCCTGACCTCAGTGGTTGGGAAGATGTTGGAGTTTCGGGGTACTTGGAGGCATATGATAAAATTGGCTAAAGTCAGTATGGTTTCCTTAAGGGAAAATCCTGCCTGCCAAATCTGTTGGAATTGTTTTAGGAAATAACAAGCAGGATAGGCAAAGGATAAGCGGTGGGCATTATGGACTTGGATTTTCAGAAGGCCTTGACAAGGTGCTACACATGAGGCTATTTAACAAGGTAAGAGCCCATGGTATTAATGGGAAGATACCAGCATGGACAGAGCATTGGCTGATCAGCAGGGGCAAAGACTGGGAAGAAAGGAGCTATTTCTGGTTGGCTGCCAGTGATTAGTGGTGTTCCACAGGGGTCTGTGTTGGGACTGCTTCTTTCTATGTGAAAGTTAATGATTTGTATGACTAATTGATGGCTTTGTGGCCAAATTTGCAGTCGAGATGAAGACAGGTGGATGGTTGGGTAGTGCTGGGGAAGCAGGAAGTTTGCGGAAGGACATAGGTAGATTCAGAGAATGGGAAAATAAGTGGCAGAGGCAGATCAAATACAGTGTTGGGAAGTGTATGGTCATACATTTTAGTAGAAGGAATAAAAGTGTATGGGGAAAAAATTCAAAAGTCCAAATTGCAAAGGGACTTGGAAGTCCTTGTGCAAGATTCCCTAAAGGTGAACTTGCAGGTTGAGTTCGTGGTGAAGATGGTAAATACAATGTTGGCATTCATTTTGAGAGGACTAGAATAGAAAAGCAAGGCTTTATAAGGCACTGGTGAGGCCTCACATGGAATATTATGAGCAGATTTGGGCCCTTATCTAAGAAAGCATCTGCTGACATGGAGAGGGTTCAGTGGTGGTTCACGAGAATTATTCTGGGAATGAAAGGGTCATCATACGAGGAGCATTTGTTGACTCTGGGCCTCTACTCCCTGGAGTTCAGGAATATGAGGGGGGACCTCATTGAAACCTATTGAGTGTTGAAAGGCCGAGATGAAATTGATGTAGGGAAGATGTTTACAATACTGTGGGAGCTTTGGACCAGAATGCACGGCCTCTGAATAGAAAGACACACATTTAGAATGGAGATAAGGAGGGATTTCTTTTGCCACAGGGTGGGGATCTGTGGAATTTGTTGCCACAGGCGGCTGCAGAGGCCCCATCATTGGGTGTATTTAAGACAAAGGTTAACTGGTTCTTGATCAGAGAGGATGTGAAAGGTTACAGGGAGAAGGCAGGAGAAAGGGTTTGAGAAGGAAAAAAGATCAGCCTTGATGAAATGGTGTAGCAGGCATGTTGGGCCAAACGGCCCACCTGTTCCTATGTCTTATAATTTTTCTGGAGTGTCGTTGCTAAAACTGAAGAGCAGGGAGAAGGTGCTTGGGAAGCTGAAAAGCATGGAGGTGTACCAGATGGACTAAACCACAGGGTTCTGAAAGAGGTAGCTGAAGAGATTGTGGAGGTATTAGTAATGATCTTTCAAGCATCAATAGGTTCCGGTGTGGCTCCTGAGGATGGAAAATTGCAAATGTCATGATATTCTTTAAGAAAGGAGGGAGGCAGAAGAAAGGAAATTATCGGCAATTTAGCCTGACTTTAGAGTTTGGAAAGATGTTGGAATCTCTTATTAAGGATGAAGTTTGGGTACTTGAAAGCACATGATAAAATAGGCCAATTGTATCCTTGAGGGGAAATGTTTCTTGACAAATCTGTTGGAATGCTTTGAGGAAATAATAGGCAGGATAAACAAAGGAGAGTCAGTGTATGTTGTTTATTTGGATTTTCAGTCGGCCTTTGACAAGATGTTACACATGAGGCTGCTTAACAAGAGCCCATGGTATTGCAGGAAAGATACTAACATGAACAGAAGATTGGCTGATGAGCAGACGGCAAAGAGTGGAAATAAAGGGGGTCGAACTGATTGTCTGATGGTGACCAGTGATTTGCCACAGGAGCAGTTGTTGAGACCGCTTCTGTACACGTTTTATGTCAATGATTTGGATGAAGGATTTGATGGCTTTGCGGCCAAGATTGCAGACAATATGAAGATAGGTGGAGGGGCTGGTAGTGTTGAGGAAGCAGAGTGTCTGTAGAAGGACTTAGACAGATTAAGGGAATGGGCAAAGTGTCAGATGGAATATTATGTAGAGAAGTGCACTGTCATGCAATTTGACAGAAGAAATAAAAGTGTGGACTATTTTCTAAATGAGGAGGAAATTCCAATATCAGAGAAGCAGAGAGATTTGGAAGTCCTAGTGTAGGATTCCCTTAAGGTTAACTTGCAAGTCGAGTCGGTGGGAAGGAAGCCAAATTGAACGTTCACATTCATTTCAAAAGGACTGGAATAAAAAAGCAAGAATGCAATGCTGATGCTTTTTACGGCACTGGGCAAACCGCACTTGGAGCATTGTGAGCAGATTTTGGTCCCTTGTCTACAAAATAATTGTGCTGGCATTGGAGAGGGTCCAGAGGAGGTTTATGAGAATGACCCCAGGAATTAAAGAGTTAATATATGAGAAGCAGTTGATGGCTCTGGGCCTGTACTCCCTGGGGTTTAGAAAAATGAGGGGGGATCTCATTGCAACCTATTAAATGTTGAAAGGTCTAGCAGTGCAGTGGATGTTACCAATGGTGGAGGAGTCTGGGACCAGAGGGCACAGCCTCAGAATAGAGGGGCGTCCGTTTAAAACAGAGGTGGAAAAATGTCTTTAGCCAGAGGCTGCTGAATCTGTGGAATTCATTGCCACAGACAGCTGTGCAAGCCATCACTGGGTATATTTGAGTCAGAAGTTGACAGATTCTGATTTAATCGTGGCATCGAAGGTTGCGGGGAGATGGCAAAAGAATGAGGTTAAGAGGAACAATAAATTAGCCATGTTGGAGCGGCAGAGTCTACCTGATGGGCTGAATGGTTTAATTCTTTAATGTGTCTTATGGTCATTTGGTGTTAAATCAAGGCATATTTGCTACCCTCCACTCTGCCGGCACCTCACCTGTCACTAATGATGAATCCAATATCTCAGCCAGTTCTCTTGCAAAAGGATACAGATCATAGACTCAGAGTTATTCAGCTTGGAAACAGGCTCTTCAGCCCAAAATGCCTCCCTGAGCTGGTACCATCTGCCAGCTTTTTGCCCTGAACGTTTCCTATCCAAGTACCTGTTCAAATGGTATTGAAATGCTGTATTTGTAGTTCTACCCGCAGCTACTACTTCCTCTACAATTGGTAGAGTTCAGAGCCTCTTCCCATCAGGAAAGCTAACCAACACCTCTACTTTCTGAGGAGGCTGAAGAGAGCTGGACTATGCACATCTGTACACACAACCTCCTGCAGGTGCACAGTAGAGAGCTTCCTAACATGCTCCATCCCTGATTGGAACAGAAACTGCACTGTGGTGTACTGGAGGGCTCTGTAATGGGTAGTCAAAACTGCCTATAGCATCACTGGCACCAGCCCTCCAGCTAAAAAGGATATATATACAGAAAGGTGCTGGAAAAGGGCCAGTAACATCATAAAGGATCCCACCCTGCTCACGGACTACTTGTCCCACTCCCATCAGGGAGGCTACGTAGCGTCCACACCAGGACCACCTGACTCTAAAACAGTTACTTTCCCCAAGCAGTGAGGCTGATCAACACCTCCACCCACTACCTCACCTCTCCACACCCCCAACCACCACTACTTTATCACATCCTGTCAGTCTCCCAATGTACAGACACTCCTGTGCCTAGCGTCACTTACAATCAATCTATGTATATAAGTTATATTTATTGTGTTTTTTATTATTGTGTTCTTAATCATTTTGTGTTTTATTCAGTGCTGATTCAGATGAAGAATAACAATTATTTTGTTCTCCTTTACACTGATGTACTGGAAATGACATTTAAAAATCTTGAATCTTGAATCTTTCATCAGCAGCTCAATCTATGTGCCCACCACCTTCTGTGTGGGAAACTTATCCCTTAGGTCCCCTTTAAATCATTCCACTCTCACCTTGAACCTGTGCCATCTACTCTCAGACTCCCCCACCTTGGAGAAAAGACTGGAAGGACTGTTTAGGGCCCTGGATGGTAGGAGATGTCCTCCTTTTTAAAGAAAGGGGCTTCCCTTCCTCCACCATCAACACTGCCCTCAACCACATCTCTTCCATTTCACGCACGTCTGCTCTTACCCCATCCTCCTGCCACCCTACAAGAGATAGGGTTCCTCTTGTCCTCACCTACCACCCCACCAGCCTCTGCGTCTCCACATAATTCTCAGAAACTTTCACCACCTCCAGTGGGATCCCACCACCAAGCACATCTTTCCCTCCTCCCGCCACCACTTTCTGCTTTCCACTGGGATCACTCCCAACACCACTCCTTTGTCCATTCGTCCCTCCGCACTGATCTCCCTCCTGGCACTTATCCTTGCAAGTGGAACAAGTGCTTCACCTGCCCCGACACCTCTTCCCTCACTGCTATCCAGGGCCAGAAACAGTCCTTCCAGGTGAGGCGACACTTCAGCTGTGAGTCTGTTAGGGTTATATACTGTGTTTGGTGCTGTCGGTGTGGCCTCCTGTATATCGGTGAGACCCGACGTAGATTGGGAGACCGCTTCGCCGAGCATCTACGCTCCGTCTGCCAGGGCATGCGGGATCTCCCAGTGACCACCCATTTTAATTCCACTTCCCATTCCCATTCCCATTCCCATTCCGATATGTCCATCCATGGCCTCCTCCACTGTCGTGATGAGGCCACATTTAGGTTGGAGGAACAACACCTTATATTCCGTTTGGGTAGCCTCCAACCTGATGGCATGAACATTGATTTCTCAAACTTCTGGTAATTTCCCCCACCTCCCCCTTCATTCACCATTTTCCATCCTCTTTTCCCTCTCTCACCTCATCTCCTTGCCCACACATTGCCTCCCTCTGGTGCTCCTTCCCCCTTTCACTTTCTTCCATTGCCTTCTGTCTCTTACACCGATCGACTTTCCAGCTCTTTACTTCTTTCCCTCCTCCAGATTTCACTCTTCCCTCCCCCACCCTTTAAACCTACTCCTTAGCTTTTTTCTCCAGTCCTGCTGAAGAGTTTCGGACTGAAATGTCGACTGTACTTTTTTCCAGAGATGCTGCCTCGCCTGCTGAGTTCCTCCAGCATTTTCTGTGTGTTGCACCGTTCACTCAATGTGGTGTCTGGCTGTGCCCCAATGCCTCACCTGCCACCCCACCAGCCTCCAGATCCAGCACATTATCCTCCGCAACTTGGGTCACCTTCAACAGGACCCCACCACTAAACACATCTTTCCCTCTCCACCCCTCTTCATATTCCGCAGGGAGCGGTCCCTCCCCACGGATCTCCTACCCGGCACTTATCCCTGTTAGCACAAGTGCTACACCTGTCCCTACACCTCCTCTCTTGCCACCATTCAGGGCCCCAAACAGTCCTTCCAAGTGAGGCAACACTTCACTTGTGAGTCTGTTACGGTCATCTATTGCATCCGGTGCTCCTGGTCCGGTCTCCTCTACATCGGTGAAACCCGACGCAGATTAGGGGACCGCTTCGTCGAGCACCTCCGCTCCGTCCGCCACAACAGACAGGGTCTCCTGGTTGCCACCCACTTCAACTCTGCCTCCCAGTCCCATTCGGATATGTCTATACCTGGCCTCCTCTACTGCCATGATGAGGTTAAACTCAGGCTGGAGGAGCAACATCTCATATACCGTCCAGGTTAGGGGTCGCCAACCCGTCGATCGTGATCGACCGGTCGATCTTTCAGACTTTCCCAGTAGATCCCGAAGAAAAATCAAAAATAAATACACAAATACTGTTGTAATGTGAGCATGATAAAAGTAAGTAATACTAATTAGGATAATGGTAATATAGCAATATTTTCGCTAAAAAGCTGTTTGTAAAGAGAGATTGTTTCCGGGTTGCAGGGGTTTAGTTCCGTTCTTTCTGCCCGGTGCGCATGTGTCTAGTTCCCTCGCCATGCACCGCATTTACAGCGTAGCCTGTGCTGCATCAACGTGACCAATCAGATTCGGGATAAGAGTACTGACTGTCGCAAACATCAATATACGGCAGTGGTCCCCAACCTCCGGGCCGCGAAGCAGGCAGTGGTGCAGCGGTAGTCGGGATGCACACAGCACATTTTTAAGAAAAAAAGCCGAAATAAACAAGCTAATTAATTAGGTGAATGTCGGCTCAGATCAGAGGTGACGCAATCGGCAATCGCTCGTGATATTCTGACAGCGTGGCGGAGGCTCCACGAAAGAAGGCACAAACATACAAATTCCATCCAGAATGGGAAGAGGAATTTCTATTTCACTTGGTGAAAGACAAGTGTGTATGTATGTTGTGCCACCAAACACAAGCACTGACTAAAAGAGGGAATCTGGAGCGGCTCCGCAACACCAACCACCAGGAATTTAAAGACACCTACCCCCAAAGAGCGCAATTCGTGCCTGGAAAGTTGAGGAGCTGAAATTGGGGTTGAAGGCCCAGCAATCGTTTTTCACAAAACATGCTGCTCAAAATAAGGCTGCTATTGAAGCATCATTTGTTATGAGCCAAATTTCAGGGAACTAGCAGAAAGTATTCAGTCATCACACTGAGTGCAACAGTCAATTTTTATTCATTTATTTCTCGTGTTGAAATAAAATTAAATAATGAAACTTAGAAACCATAGAAAAACTACAGCACAGAAACAGGCCTTTTGGCCCTTCTTGGCTGTGCCAAACCATTTTCTGCCTAGTCCCACTGACCAGCACACGGACCATATCCCTCCATACACCTCCCATCCATGTATCTGTCCAATTTATTCTTAAATGTTAAAAAAGAACCCGCATTTACCACCTCGTCTGGCAGCTCATTCCATACTCCCTGTGTGAAGAAGCCCCCCCAATGTTCCCTTTAAACTTTCCCCCCTCACCCTTAACCCATGTCCTCAGTGGAAAAAGCCTGCTTGCATTCATCCTATCTATAACCATCATAATTTTATATACCTCTATCAAATCTCCCCTCATTCTTCTACTCTCCAGGGAATAAAGTCCTAACCTATTCAACCTTTCTCTGTAACTGAGTTTCTCAAGTCCCAGCAACATCCTTGTAAACCTTCTCTGCACTCTTTCAACTTTACTTATATCCTTCCTGTAATTTGGTGACCAAAACTGAACACAATACTCCAGATTCGGCCTCACCAATGCCTTATACAACCCCATCATAACATTCCAGCTCTTATACTCAATACTTTGATTAATAAAGGCCAATGTACCAAAAACTCTCTTTACGACCCTATCTACCTGTGACGCTACTTTTAGGGAATTTTGTATCTGTATTCCCAGATCCCTCTGTTCCACTGCACTCCTCAGTGCCTTACCATTAACCCTGTATGTTCTACCTTGGTTTGTCCTTCCAACGTGCGATACCTCACACTTGTCTGTATTAAACTCCATCTGCCATTTTTCAGCCCATTTTTCCAGCTGGTCCAAGTCCCTCTGCAGGCTCTGAAAACCTTCCTCACTGTCTACTACACCTCCAATCTTTGTATCATCAGCAAATTTGCTGATCCAATTTACCACATTATCATCCAGATCATTGATAGAGATGACAAATAACAATGGACCCAGCACTGATCCCTGTGGCACACCACTAGTCACAGGCCTCCACTCGGAGAAGCAATTCTCTACTACCACTCTTTGGCTTCTTCCATTGAGCCAATGTCTAATCCAATTTACCACCTCTCCATGTATACATAGCGACTGAATTTTCCTGACTAACCTCCCATGGGGGACCTTGTCAAAGGCCTTACTGAAGTCCATGTAGACAATATCCACTGCCTTCCCTTCATCCACTTTCCTGGTAACCTCGTGGAAAAACTCCAATAGATTGGTCAAAGATGACCTACCACGCACAAAGCCATGTTGACTCTCCCTAATAAGTCCCTGTCTATCCAAATGTTTGTAGATTCTGTCTCTTAGTACTCCCTCCAATAACTAACCAAATACCGACGTTAAACTTACCGGCCTATAATTTCCCGAGTTACTTTTCGATCCTTTTTCAAACAACGGAACAACATGAGCCACTCTCCAATCCTCCGGCTTAGAATTAAAGGTGTGAAGTATTGTAATATTCTTAAAGAAAGACAGCTATGGCCTGTTTGATCTGCTAGTTACAGTGTTTTCTTGTTTGAATTAATTTGAAAGTTTGACAAAAGTATTTTTTGTAATTCAAATACAATTCGCCCAAATAAAAGGCCTCAAATTGGAAGTACAATCTGAGCTGTTTTTTCTCGAAACGATTTAGTAGGTAGATTTTGCCTTTCACTGAGGTTGAGGTAGGGGATCTTGGGCTTAAAAAGGTTGGTGACCACTAGTCTAGGTAGTCTCCAGCGCCTTGGTATGAACATAGAATTCCCCAACTTCCGGTAATTCCCTCCCTCTCCCTCCCCTATCCCTATGTCACTCTGCCCCCTCCCCCAGCTGCCTATCACCTCCCTCATGGTTCTGCCTCCTTCTACTACCCATTGTGTTTTCCCCTATTCCTCCTTCACCTTTCCTGCCTATCACCTCCCTGCCTCCCCTCCCCCACCCCTTTATCTTTCCCCTTACTGGTTTTTCACCTGGAACCTACCAGCCTTCTCCTTCCCACCCTCCCACCACCTTCTTTATAGGGCCTCTGCCCCTTCCCTCTTCAGTCCTGACAAACGGTTCCGGCCTGAAACATTGACTGATCATTTCCATGGATGCTGCCCGACCTGCTGAGTTCCTGCAGCGTGTTGTGAGTGTTGCTTTGACCCCAGCACCTGCAAGTATTTTGTGCCCCAATGACAAGTTTTCTGTGGACAATACTCCCACCTTGTGGCTCCCTGCAGCAATGACATGTTTTCTGTGGACAACACTCCCACCTGGTGGCTCCCTGCAGCAATGACATGTTTTCTGTGGACAACACTCCCACTTGGTCTGATTCTGACACAATGACAGATCCCCATGTCGACAACGCTGAGGGACAAACGCATTCTGCAGAATTGAAACAAAGCAGCACCGAGGTCAGAAATGCTGTAC
Source organism: Mobula birostris (assembly GCF_030028105.1). Classification (NCBI taxonomy): domain Eukaryota; kingdom Metazoa; phylum Chordata; class Chondrichthyes; order Myliobatiformes; family Myliobatidae; genus Mobula; species Mobula birostris. The sequence goes on along the minus strand of NC_092402.1, from coordinate 15,392,406 downwards.
AGATCACAGAGGAGGAGGTGTTTGCTGTCTTGAAGCAAATTAGGGAGGATAAATCCCAGGGCCTGACAAGGTGTTCTCTTGGACATTGTTGGAGGCTCGTGCAGGGTCTCCAGCAGAGATACTGTATTTAAAATATCCTTAGCAACGGGTGAGGTGTCAGAGGATTGAATGTTGTTTTGTTGTTTAAGAAAGCTCTAAGAATAACCTGGGAAATTTTAGGCTGTGGGCCTGACATCAGCAGTGGGTAAGACACAGGAGCTAAAATAGGCGATTCGGCCCATTGAGTCTTGCTCCACCATTCCATCATGGTTGATTTATTATTCCTCTCGACCCCATTTTCCTGTCTTCTGTGATCATTCTTGTGAACCTCCTCTAGACCCTCTCCAATGCCAGCACATCTTTCTTAGATAAGGAGACTAAAAGCAATAAATAAGGGCCCAATCCACATGGTCAATTCTAGCCAATGGCTGTGATTGCCACCCAGGCACTGAGGCAAACAGAGTCACAGGGGTTTCCCTCGGTTGTTGCACCCGTTGGTACAGAGTGAGAGCGGCAGGTTAAGGACACTTGACAACCAGTTGCTGACCTCCCAGGCCATTTAGTCGGGTAAACTCCAGTACACATTAGTACCGAGACATCCCAGAATAGAAGAAGGGTCCTTGTCAGGCCCCAGATGCCTCTGAGGAGTCTCTACCCACCGTTAGCAGAATCAGGCTGGTTTCCTCCAGCTACTGTTGGTGCATGCTTCACCAAAGGCACACATCATGCTCTCTGCTGGCACCAAGCCAGTCTCAGGACCCTGGTCTCCTGTTGGCACCAGCTCATTTAGGGGAACCACTCTTTTGGACATTCCCGCAGCGTCTTTCCACAATTCCTGTGGGGGAAATCTTTGTTCCTGCAGTGGCACACCCAGGGAGGGTATGTGGGCCCCAGTGGCACCTCCTCCGAGTGGCAGGGGCTCTTGGTGAGGGTTGAACCTCTTCGGCAGCTGCAATCATGAGATCGGACCTGGATAGCTGCCCTCATCCCTATTCCTAGGGATTCCCTTTCAACCTTCCCTTCCTGCCGGTTCACCTCAAGGAAGCTTCCCAAGGGTTCTCCACCTTTTGAAGCCAAGAGGGAGCCTGAGTTGGTCACGACCTCCTGTCATTTCGGCTGAAATGTACTGAGCACCTGCATTTCCACGTCGGGCTTCCTCCAGGTCCTGTGCTGCAGCGTCAGAGCCTCCAGGAGATCCCTCACTGGTACTGAAGGAGCAGGGACATGGCTCACTGGTCGCTTTGACCCCTATCATTGACCCCCTCCCCTAGCCTCTCTGAGGCTGTGCTTGCATCTCAATGTCCTTTGGCTCATCATTCCAGATGAAGCTTTTGCAGCCAGTCATTTCCAAGCCCATGTCCAGTGCCACCTTCCAAAGCACTGTTCCTGCAGTTGTCACCCAAGGTGGAGGAGTTGGATTAGTCCACTGCCAGTGGTGCCAAGGGGAAGCACTAGGAGTGTCTCTGTCAAGTGCTTGGCACCAGAATACCCAAGGTAGTGATGACCCTCTGCTTTCGTGCCCTCGGCCCCCATATTACACCTCAACCTGAGGGGAACCAATATGGTTACAGGCGGGTTTGCCAGAGCTGTTGGCAAGGGGATGGGAACTGGAGTGATCGGGCTGAGGAGACAGCAGTTGGTAAACACACAGGCAGATGTTGTGACAAATCAGCTATACAGCAAATCCAAAACACAAATCCCTCCAGCTACACCACGTCCATGTCCCTCCATCTTCCTTACATCCAAATAAAAACCTCTTATGTATTTGCTTCTACTACCATACAAGACAGCACATTCCAGGTATCCATAACTCTGAGTAAAAAAACTTACACCTCACATCCCCCTTGAACCTACTGCCTCTCACCTTCAATGCATGCCCTCTGGTATGAGACATTTAAACCCTGGGAAACAGATACTCCCTGTCTACTCTATCAATGCCTCTCATCATCTTGTAAACCTCCTTCAGGTCTCCCCTCAGCCTCTGATGCCCCAGAGAAAACAACCCAAGTTTATCCAGCCTCTCATGATAGCACATGCCCTCTAAAGCAGGCAGCATCCTGGTAAACCTCTTCTGCACTTTCTTCAAAGCCTCAACATCCTTCCTACAGTGGGGCAACCAGAAATGTATGCAATTTTCCAGATGAGGCCTTACCAGAGTTTTATAAAGTTGCAACATAACCTCCTGACTTTGAACTCAATGCCTCGACTCATTAAAGCAAGCATTCCATAAGCGTTCTTACCATCAACCTGTATAGCCACTTTCAAGGAGCTATAAACTTGGATCCCAAGATCTCTCTGCTCAGCAATGCTGTTAAGGACCTTTCCCTGAACAGTGTACTGTCTCCTTGCATTTGCCCAACTGAGGTGCAACACCTCACATTTATCTGGATAAAACTCCATCTGCCATTTCTCAGTCAATTTGCCGCACATCCCATGCATCTTAATCTTCTGGAGTAGCCTCCCATGAGGAGCTTTTTCAAACACCTTTCTAAACTCCATGCAGACAACATCATCAATCTCTCATTACCTATCAGGCCCCAGGGACTTATCCTCTTTAATACTAATTTGGAGGCCCAACAGATCCTCCTCCTTGACCTCTAAACACCCTAATGTGTTTATACACTTAGCACTGATCTCCTGGTCCTCCATATCCTTTTCCTGGGTAAGTACTGAGACAAAGTACTCGGACTCCGCCTTCCGCCTGTGGACACGTCAGACGCAGTGTCTTTCTGTCTGCCTTTAATTTCTCCCTTTCCCGACTTAAACTTTGAAATTTTAACTTTATTCAGTCGGATTTTTTAAAGTGATAATTATAACCATGGCTACCTTAAGAAGCACTAAAAAAATTCCCGATACAGGTAATGGTAAATCTACAAAAACTGGCGAAGCTTCTGAAGAGCCAGCCTGGGTTACTAGATTAGAGACTCAAGTGAGCTCTATCGTCGCTGAATTAACTCAACTAAAAGAAAGTCTTCTTCCTTTGGAGGAAAAAATTGATTCTTTGAGCTTGGATCTTAAAGAAGTAACTCGTAATGCGGCTGCTATTTCTTCTCGTTTGGAAAAAGCACAACGTCGAATTGTTGACTTGGAAGCTCGTTCTCGTCATTATAATATTAGAATAGTTGGATTGAAAGAGCAATCAGAATCTGCCGATATACTGGACTATTTCACTAAAATGTTTCAATCTCTATTTCCTGAGGCTTTTTTCACAATTGCCCCACATCGAAACAGCCCACAGGATTGGAACTCCGAGACAAGGTAAAAACAGACATGTTACTGTGCGTTTCCTCTGTATTCGTGACAAAGACCATATTATTAAACTGGCAAGAAAACAAAGACTGTTTAAATTTCAAGGCTCTGAGATTCGTTTCTTTCAAGATTTTCCACGTGAAGTTCTTCAGCAAAGTTCCGGATTTGCGACCGTAACGCGAATCGCCTTTCAGAAACAGATATATCCCTCCCTTCTTTATCCAGCTAAATTAAGGCTTTTCGCTAAAGACTCTGGGGTTCGTATCTTTGTGGATCCAGCCGATGCACTGCGTTTTATTAATTCTCTCTCGGATGAGTCTGAAGCCTGAAGTTTAAAAGACTTACAATTATTCGATCGTTTTGCGATATAGGGAATGATGAGATCGGAATAATTGAGAAGTACAGAAAGTCTTGCTATTAAAAAGTAGCTTTACCTTGGAAATAGACTGGCTTGGACGGTTTTAACTTCAGAAGATATTTTATGGGATCTTTGGAAGACTGTAGAAATTTTAAACCATTTCGAATTTCTTTCTGTTTGTTACATATATGAATTAATTGTTTCTTTTTGCTTTGTATGGTTTTGTTAAAAACTTTTAACTACTATTCAGGATGTTTTTACGTTTTGAGGATAGATGTAAAAAATTAAAAGATGGCGATGTTTTCTCTTCTGTGCAAATATTTCAAGAATTTGTTTTGGAAGTGTTTTTTTTCTTATCTAATGTTATGAAGGTTACTTTCTAAATTGAAGGCTGTTTCTGTTAACTGTTTTTTCTAATTTAATTGTGATGGGCTGTACGTCGACTGTAATGAGTGGTATACCCGGGAGAGGGAGACAGATTACTTTTTTTTATTTGTACCTTTCACTTAGGCAGGTGGAGTTCAGAATTGCTTCTGTGCATTTCTTGGGGCTTGCGTCGATTAATATCGCCTTATCTCTGGGCTTTGTAGGTTGGGTGGGATTTTTTATTTTTTTATTTCTATTTTTTATTCCCATTATGGAACTCTGGAGCGTACGCAAATTGTTATCATTGTTGTTTATCACCGCCATTCAAAATTTCTTTATCCTGACATGTGTTTAATTGTTTTCTTTAGATATAAAGTTTCATGATTTTAGTTAAACAGTTAAATGTTTTAAGTTGGAATGTCCGTGGTTGGAATCATCCTATTAAGTGTAAGAAAGTATTTAAAATTATTAATCGATTCCAACCTGACATAATCTTTGTACAAGAGACACATGTCAAGTTATGTGATAACTATCGATTTTTTTAAATTTTGGAAGAACCCTTAGATTCACGCAAACTCTCAAAGTAAAATTAGGGGTGTTTCCATTTTTATTGATTCCAATATTCCCTTTAATCAGGAGGATATTATATCTGATATTAATGGTAGATTTTTGATTGTTAAAGGAACACTTTACGATAAGAAAATGGTTTTGGTTAATATATATGGACCAAATACTGATGATCCTTCATTTTTAATGATATTTTTGCTCTATTACCTGATTTAAATGAATATATGGGTGGAGATTTTAATATTTGCTTAAATCCCTTGTTAGATAAATCATCATCTAGACATCAACTCCCTAATCATTCTGCATCACTTATTAATTCTTTTTTAATTGTTTATGGTTTAATTGAAGTCTGGAGACATATCCATCCTACTAATAGAGAATATTCCATTTTTTCACATGTTCATAATAAATATTCGAGAATCAAATATTTCATAGCTGACCCTCGACTTTTACTTAATGTTCAGAAATGTGAATATGATGCAATTGCTACTTCCGATCATGCTCCTTTAAATTGAATATTTGATTTGAAAGGTGTTATTTCTACAAGACCACCTTGGTGTTTTCCAGAACATTTGTTACAAAGTTCAGATTTTGTTGAGTTTATTGAAACTCAGATAAAAGAGTTTTTTCTCTTTAATAATACAGGAAATGTCTCAAAGTTAGTAATTTGGGATACGTTAGAAGCTTATTTATGTGGTCAGATTATTTCTTATTTAGCTAAGTTGAAGAAACAGACAAGAATAGAATTAGATAAGATTGCTAAACAAATTAGATTAACAAACAAAGAATTAGATAATATCAACACAATCCTTCCAAAGGTTGAATTGTTTAAAGTAAGAGTGGAACTACAATCACAATATAATTTATTATTAACTTATCCCATTGAAGGATATTTGCTTAAATTAAAAAGTCAGTTTTATATTTTTGGGGATAAAAATAATAGGCTATTAACTTCCCAGTTAAGGGCTGCCAAAGCTAAAAGACAAATTTTAAAGATTCGTAAAGATAATGGAGACATAGTAAGTAATTATGAAGATATTAATAATATCTTTCAGAATTTTTATTCTGATCTTTATAAATTTCAGTTTCCAGCAAATTCCTCTAAAATGAAAGCTTTTTTATATAAGATTAAATTTCCTCAAATTACTGCTGAAGATCAACAGACCCTCGATGCTCCAATTGTTGAGCATGAAATTCAGAAAGCTGTATGGTCAATGCAATCAGGTAAAGCTCCTGGACTTGATGGTTATTCGGTAGGATTTTACAAAAAATTTGAAAAATTACTTTCTCCATACCTCTTGGAAATATTTCATGAATCTTTTGAGAAAGGTAATTTACCCTCTTCTTTTTATGAAGCTTCTGTTTCTTTAATCCTTAAGAAAGACAAAGATCCTACTGAATGCTCATCTTATAGACCTATTTTGCTACGAAATGTGGATGCTAAAATTCTTTCCAAGTAATGGCTAACCGTTTGGAAAACATTTTATCTAAAATTATCTCTGTGGATCAAACAGGCTTCATTGGAGGCCGTTACTCTTTTTCTAAAGTTCGGAGATTGATGAATATTATTTATTCACCATTATCCAAAACACCCCAATGTGTTATTTCTCTGGATGCAGAAAAGGCATTTGATAGAGTTGAATGGACTTATGTGTTTAATGTATTAGACAGATTTGGCTTTGGTAATAATTTTAATAAGTGGATTCAAATGATCTATAAGAACCCTATCACTACGTTTATTACTAATAATCTTAGGTCTCCCTTTTTTTTTACTTTCACGAGGTACTCAACAAGGATGTCCATTAAGACCTTTATTATTTAATCTCGCACTGGAGCCTTTGGTTATAACAATCCGTGAAGCTAAAAATATTCATGGTATCTCTATAAATGGGACCATACATAAGATTTCTCTTTATGCAGATGATCTTATGGTTAATATCTTGAATCCTGAAGAATCTATTCCTAATCTTTTGGAATTATTAAATGATTTTAGAAAATTTTCAGGATATAAACTTAATTTAAATAAAAGTGAATTGTTCCCTTTAAATGTTCCCATTTTTATATATAAGGATATTCCATTTAGAATTGTGAATTCTTTTAAATATTTGGGTATTATCATTACAAAAAATATATAAGGATCTTTATAAAGCTAATGTAGTTCCTTTATTGGACTCTATGAAACAATTATTATCTGGATGGAATCCTCTTACACTTTCTTTAATAGGTTGTATTCATGCTGTGAAAATGATGATTTTACCTAGATTTTTATATATTTTTCAAAATATACCTATCTTTCTAACCAAAAATATTTTTGATCAAATTGATTCTACTATTTCATCCTTTATTTGGAATAATAAAAACCAAGAATTAATAAGTTTCATTTACAAAAATCTAAAAAAGATGGTGGACTCACGTTACCTAATCTAAGATTGTATTATTGGGCTGTTAAGAGTTGACAATTATGTTTTTGGTTATATTGGCTCCATAAGAACCGAACACCAGCTTGGATTGATTTGGAATTTAAAGCTATTAATCAATTTTATTTAACTTCACTATTAGGAGCTCCATTACCTTTACAACTTGCTAAAATTTCTAATTTAAATTTCTACCCTGTTATTAAACAGTCCTTACAGATTTGGTTTCAGTTTCGCAACTCTTTTAATTTTAAACAATTTAAATTGTCTAGTCCTGTATTTCGAAATTTGCTATTTAAACCTTCAATTACTGATCCCATCTTTCTTTTATGGAGAAATAAGGGGATTTGTTCTTTTGCAGATTTATTTAGTGATGGTCGATTGTTGTCTTTTAATGATAAATATTCTCTCACACACACACATTTCTTGCAATATTTACAGGTTAGACATTTTTTACAAAAATATGTTTCTATATTTCCATATATGCAAGGATCTGATTTGTTGGATACCATTTTGAATATGAATCCCTTAGTGCAAGGCTCCGTTGGTAGAATTTATAATTTATTTTTACTACAAAAAGATAACCTCTCACTAAAGATTAAATAAGATTGGGAGAGAGAACTTAATATGTCTTTTGTTAATGAAGATTGGTCGCGAGTTCTGAAACTGGTTAATTCTTCTTCGATATGTGCCAATCATTGTTTAATTCAGTTTAAAATTGTTCACTGTTACTATTTAACAAAGGAGGGGCTATCCAAAATATTTCCTAATATAGATAATTATTGTGATAGGTGCAAAAATGAAGTAGCTACTTTGTCAGATATGTTCTGGTCACGTCCCTTATTGAAATCTCTTTGGAAATCTTTATTTTCTACAATCTCTAAAGCTTTGAAAATTAATTTGCAACCTGATGCATTGACTGTTCTATTTGGAATAGTTCCACATCACATTCAGGGTATTTCATTTTCAAACCAACATGTAATTGCATTCGTTACATTGTTGGCAAGAAGAGCTATTTTATTGAAGTAGAAAGATACCTCTGCTCCTACACTAACTCAATGGTTTTCCCAAGTAATGTTATGTCTTAGTTTGGAAAAAATTAGAACTTTTGATCCCCGATTTGATTTTGAGTGAAGGTGGGGCTCTTTTGCTAAATATTATCATTTAATTTGAATCAATTTACATGGATTCCTTCCTATTTTATGTTGTATAAATATGATTTAGTGGTTGTTGCTTTCTTTTTCTTCTTTTATATATATAAATGATTGTAAGACGTGTTGCTCCGGGAGTTGGTTCCTAATGGGTTTTTTTGTTTTATAGTTAGTGGGTTTTCTTTTAGTTAGCGGGGTTCTCTTTTTTCCTTCTTTTCCTTTTATAAAATGTTTTTGTTCATTAGAAACATAGAAACATAGAAATAGGTGCAGGAGTAGGCCATTCGGCCCTTCGAGCCTGCACCGCCATTCAGTATGATCATGGCTGATCATCCAACTCAGAACCCTATACCAGCCTTCCCTCCATACCCCCTGATCCCTTTAGCTACAAGGGCCATATCTAACTCCCTCTTAAATATAGCCAATGAACTGGCCTCAACTGTTTCCTGTGGCAGAGAATTCCACAGATTCACCACTCTCTGTGTGAAGAAGTTTTTCCTAATCTCAGTCCTAAAAGGCTTCCCCTTTATCCTCAAACTGTGACCCCTCGTTCTGGACTTCCCCAACATCAGGAACAATCTTCCTGCATCTAGCCTGTCCAATCCCTTTAGGATTTTATACGTTTCAATCAGATCCCCCCTCAATCTTCTAAATTCCAACGAGTATAAGCCTAGTTCATCCAGTCTTTCATCATATGAAAGTCCTGCCATCCCAGGAATCAATCTGGTGAACCTTCTTTGTACTCCCTCTATGGCAAGGATGTCTTTCCTCAGATTAGGGGACCAAAACTGCACACAATACTCCAGGTGTGGTCTCACCAAGGCCTTGTACAACTGCAGTAGTACCTCCCTGCTCCTGTACTCGAATCCTCTCGCTATAAATGCCAGCATACCATTCGCCTTTTTCACCGCCTGCTGTACCTGCATGCCCACTTTCAATGACTGGTGTATAATGACACTCAGGTCTCGTTGCACCTCCCCTTTTCCTAATCAGCCACCATTCAGATAATAATCTGTTTTCCTGTTTTTGCCACCAAAGTGGATAACTTCACATTTATCCACATTAAATTGCATCTGCCATGAATTTGCCCACTCACCTAACCTATCCAAGTCACCCTGCATCCTCTTAGCATCCTCCTCACAGCTAACACTGCCACCCAGCTTCGTGTCATCCGCAGACTTGGAGATGCTGCATTTAATTCCCTCATCCAAGTCATTAATATATATTGTAAACAACTGGGGTCCCAGCACTGAGCCTTGCGGTACCCCACTAGTCACCGCCTGCCATTCTGAAAAGGTCCCGTTTATTCCCACTCTTTGCTTCCTGTCTGCTAACCAATTCTCTATCCACATCAATACCTTACCCCCAATACCGTGTGCTTTAAGTTTGCACACTAATCTCCTGTGTGGGACCTTGTCAAAAGCCTTTTGAAAATCCAAATATACCACATCCACTGGTTCTCCCCTATCCACTCTACTAGTTACATCCTCAAAAAATTCTATGAGATTCGTCAGACATGATTTTCCTTTCACAAATCCATGCTGATTTTGTCCGATGATTTCACCGCTTTCCAAATGTGCTGTTATCACATCTTTTATAGCTGACTCCAGCAGTTTCCTCACCACCGATGTTAGGCTAACCGGTCTATAATTCCCTGGTTTCTCTCTCCCTCCTTTTTTAAAAAGTGGGGTTACATTAGCCACCCCCCAATCCTCAGGAACTAGTCCAGAATCTGAAGAGTTTTGAAAAATTATCACTAATGCATCCACTATTTCTTGGGCTACTTCCTTAAGCACTCTGGGATGCAGACCATCTGGCCCTGGGGATTTATCTGCCTTTAATCCCTTCAATTTACCTAACACCACTTCCCTACTAACATGTATTTCCCTCAGTTCCTTCATCTCACTGGACCCTCTGTCCCCTACTATTTCTGGAAGATTATTTATGTCCTCCTTGGTGAAGACAGAACCAAAGTAATTATTCAATTGGTCTGCCATGTCCTTGCTCCCCATAATCAATTCACCTGTTTCTGTCTGTAGGGGACCTACATTTGTCTTTACCAGTCTTTTTCTCTTCACATATCTATAAAAGCTTTTACAGTCAGTTTTTATGTTCCCTGCCAGTTTTCTCTCATAATCTTTTTTCCCTTTCCTAATTAAGCCCTTTGTCCTCCTCTGCTGAACTCTGAATTTCTCCCAGTCCTCAGGTGAGCCACTTTTTCTGGCTAATTTGTATGCTTCTTCTTTGGAATTGATACTATCCCTAATTTCCCTTGTCAGCCACGGCTGCACTACCTTCCTTGATTTATTCTTTTGCCAAACTGGGATAAACAATTGTTGTAGTTCATCCATGCGATCTTTAAATGCTTGCCATTGCATATCCGCCGTCAACCCTTTAAGTGTCATTTGCCAGTCTGTCTTAGCTAATTCACGTCTCATACCTTCAAAGTTACCCTTCTTTAAGTTCAGAACCTTTGTTTCTGAATTAACTATGTCACTCTCCATCTTAATGAAGAATTCCACCATATTATGGTCACTCTTACCCAAGGGGCCTCTCACGACAAGATTGCTAATTAACCCTTCCTCATTGCTCAATACCCAGTCTAGAATAGCCTGCTCTCTAGTTGGTTCCTCGACATGTTGGTTCAAAAAACCATCCCGCATACATTCCAAGAAATCCTCTTCCTCAGCACCTTTACCAATTTGGTTCACCCAATCTACATGTAGATTGAAGTCACCCATTATAACTGCTGTTCCTTTATTGCACACATTTCTAATTCCTGTTTAATACCATCTCCGACCTCACTACTACTGTTAGGTGGCCTGTACACAACTCCCACCAGCATTTTCTGCCCCTTAGTGTTATGCAGCTCTACCCATATCGATTCCACATCGTCCCGGCTAATGTCCTTCCTTTCTATTGCGTTAATCTCCTCTCTAACCAGCAACACCACCCCACCTCCTTTTCTTTCATGTCTATCCCTCCTGAATATTGAATACCCCTGAATGTTGAGCTCCCATCCTTGGTCACCCTGGAGCCTTGTCTCTGTGATCCCAACTATATCATATTCATTAATAACAATCTGCACTTTTAATTCATCCACCTTGTTACGAATGCTCCTTGCATTGACACACAAAGCCTTCAGGCGCGCTTTTACAACTCTCTTAGCCCTTACACAATTATGTTGAAAAGTGGCCCTTTTTGATGCTTGCCCTGGATTTGCCGGCCTGCCACTTTTACTTTTCACCTTACTACTTTTTGCTTCTACCCTCATTTTACACCCCTCTGTCTCTCTGCACTGGTTCCCATCCCCCTGTTGTGAACTAACCTCCTCTCACCTGGCCTCTTTAATTTGATTCCCACCCCCCAACCATTCTAGTTTAAGGTCACCTCAGTAGCCCTCGCAAATCTCCCCGCCAGGATATTGGTCCCCCTAGGATTCAAGTGTAACCCGTCCTTTTTGTATGGGTCACGCCTGCGCCAAAAGAGGTCCCAATGATCCAAAAACTTGAATCCCTGCCTCCTGCTCCAATCCCTCAGCCACACATTTATCCTCCACCTCATCGCATTCCTACTCTCACTGTCGCATGGCACAGGCAGTAATCCCATATATAGGCAGTAATCAGCATATATAAGTTTTTTTTTCCTTCAGCTTTATTAATTATATACATACTAATTTGTTGAATTTCTGTATTTTATAGCTGTAGTAGATTATATATTGATAAAAAGATTTAAAAATGAAATGAAACAAAGTACTCATTGAAGTGTAACATCGGGACAAAATCAAAAAGGGTAATGAATGCAGGGCTGAAGGTGGTATGTTTGAATGCATTCGGTATACAGAAGAAGGTAGATGATCTTGTAGCACAGTCAGATATCGGCATGTATGACTTTGTTGGCTGAAGGAAGATCGTAGCTCAGAGCTTAATATCCAAGGATACACATCATAGTGAAAGGACAGGCAGGCAAAGGGGGTGGGATGGCTCTGCTGGTAAAAAACGAAATGAAATCCTCAAAGAGGTGAAATAGGAACGGAAGATGTATAAACTTGCAGGCAGAATTAAGGAACTGTAAGGGAATTTTATACAGACCTCTGGACAGTAGCCAGGATGTGGGATATAAATTACAATGGGGGATAGAAAAGGCATATGAAGAAGGCAATGTTACAATCATCATGGGGAGATTTCAATATGCACGTAGGTTGGGAAAATCAGGTTGGTGCTGGATTGCAACAGAGAGAATTTGTAGAATGCCTACAAGATGGCTTTTTAGTGCAGCTGCGGTTGACCCACTAGGGAATCAGCTATTTTGGACTGTTTTTGTGTGATGAACCAGTTTTGATTAGGGAGCTTAATGTAAAGGAACCCCTAGGAAGCAGTGATCATAACGTGTTAGAATTCACCCTGCAGTTTGAGAGGGAGAATCTAAAGTTAGATATATCAGTATTATAGTGGAATAAAGGGAATTACAGAGGCATGAGAGAGAAGCTGGCCAAAGTTGATTGGAGGGGGATACTGGCCGAGATGATTGCAGAAAAGCAATGGCTGGAATTTCTGGGAGCAATATGGAAAACATCGTATAGGTACTGTACATCTCAAAGGTGAAGAAATATTCTAAAGGAAGGAAGAAGAAACTGTGGCTGACAAGGGAAGTCAATGACAGCATAAAAGCCAAAGAGAGGGCATATCTTATAGCAAAAGTTGGTGGGAAGTTAGTGGATTGGGAAACTTTTAAAACACCAACAGAACGTTTCATTATTATTGTACAGTTAAAACAGTAGGGATACCAGGCAGGAGAGTTGGATGCTCCTCTTGTGGGATGTGGGAAGCAGCTTCCAACACTCAGAGTTAAGGAGTTGGAGCTGGAGCTGGATGATGTACTGGAACTTACCCGGCCAAATGGGCTGGGAGGTCAGCAATTGGTTGTCAAGTGTCCTTAACCTGCCGCTCTCACTCTGTACCAACGGGTGCAACAACCGAGGGAACCCCTGTGACTCTGTTTGCCTCAGTGCCTGGGTGGCAATCACAGCCATTGGCTAGAATTGACCATGTGGATTGGGCCCTTATTTATTGCTTTTAGTCTCCTTATCTAAGAAAGATGTGCTGGCATTGGAAAGGGTCTAGAGGAGGTTCACAAGAATGATCACAGAAGACAGAAGAATGGGGTTGAGAGAAATAATAAATCAACCATGATGGAATGGTGGAGCAAGACTCAATGGGCCGAATGGCCTATTTTAGCTCCTGTGTCTTACCCACTGCTGATGTCAGGCCCACAGCCTAAAATTTCCCAGGTTATTCTTAGAGCTTTCTTAAACAACAAAACAACATTCAATCCTCTGACACCTCACCCGTTGCTAAGGATATTTTAAATACAGTATCTCTGCTGGAGACCCTGCACGAGCCTCCAACAAAGTCCAAGAGAACACCTTGTCAGGCCCTGGGATTTATCCTCCCTAATTTGCTTCAAGACAGCAAACACCTCCTCCTTTGTGATCTGTACAGCATTCATGACCTTGGTGCTGCTTTGTTTCAATTCTGCAGAATGCGTTTGTCCCTCAGCGTTGTCGACATGGGGATCTGTCATTGTGTCAGAATCAGACCAAGTGGCAGTGTTGTCCACAGAGAACATGTCATTGCTGCAGGGAGCCACCAGGTGGGAGTGTTGTCCACAGAAAACATGTCATTGCTGCAGGGAACCACCAGGTGGCAGTGTTGTCCACAGCCAGACAGTACATTGAGTGAACTGTGCAACACACACAAAATGCTGGAGGAACTCAGCAGGCGAGGCAGCATCTCTGGAAAAAAGTACAGTCGACATTTCAGTCCGAAACTCTTCAGCAGGACTGGAGAGAAAAGCTAAGGAGTAGGTTTAAAGGGTGGGGGAGGGAAGAGTGAAATCTGGAGGAGGGAAGGAAGTAAAGAGCTGGAAAGTCGATCGGTGTAAGAGACAGAAGGCCATGGAAGAAAGTGAAAGGGGGAAGGAGCACCAGAGGGAGGCAATGTGTGGGCAAGGAGAAGAGGTGAGAGAGGGAAAAGAGGATGGAAAATGGTGAATGAAGAGGGAGGTGGGGGAAATTACCAGAAGTTTGAGAAATCAATGTTCATGCCATCAGGTTGGAGGCTACCCAAACGGAATATAAGGTGTTGTTCCTCCAACCTAAATGTGGCCTCATCACGACAGTGGAGGAGGCCATGGATGGACATATCGGAATGGGAGTGGGAATGGGAAATGGAATTAAAATGGGTGGTCACTGGGAGATCCCGCTTGCCCTGGCAGACGGAGCGGAAGATGCTCAGCGAAGTGGTCTCCCAATCTACGTCGGGTCTCATCGATATACAGGAGGCCACACCGACAGCACCAAACACAGTATATAACCCTAACAGACTCACAGCTGAAGTGTCGCCTCACCTGGAAGGACTGTTTCTGGCCCTGGATAGCAGTGAGGGAAGAGGTGTCGGGGCAGGTGAAGCACTTGTTCCACTTGCAAGGATAAGTGCCAGGAGGGAGATCAGTGCGGAGGGACGAATGGACAAAGGAGTGGTGTTGGGAGTGATCCCAGTGGAAAGCAGAAAGTGGTGGGGGGAGGAGGGAAAGATGTGCTTGGTGGTGGGATCCCAGTGGAGGTGGTGAAAGTTTCTGAGAATTATGTGGAGACGCAGAGGCTGGTGGGGTGGTAGGTGAGGACAAGAGGAACCCTATCTCTTGTAGGGTGGCAGGAGGATGGGGTAAGAGCAGACATGCGTGAAATGGAAGAGATGTGGTTGAGGGCAGTGTTGATGGTGGAGGAAGGGAAACCCCTTTCTTTAAAAAGGAGGACATCTCCTACCATCCAGGGCCCTAAACAGTCCTTTCCAGTCTTTTCTCCAAGGTGGGGGGAGTCTGAGAGTAGACGGCACAGGTTCAAGGTGAGAGGGGAAAGATTTAAAGGGGACCTAAGGGATAAGTTTCCCACACAGAAGGTGGTGGGCACATCGATTGAGCTGCTGATGAAAGATTCAAGATTCAAGATTTTTAAATGTCATTTCCAGTACATCAGTGTAAAGGAGAACAAAATAATTGTTATTCTTCATCTGAATCAGCACTGAATAAAACACAAAATGATTAAGAACACAATAATAAAAAACACAATAAATATAACTTATATACATAGATTGATTGTAAGTGACGCTAGGCACAGGAGTGTCTGTACATAGGGAGACTGACAGGATGTGATAAAGTAGTGGTGGTTGGGGGTGTGGAGAGGTGAGGTAGTGGGTGGAGGTGTTGAACAGCCTCACTGCTTGGGGAAAGTAACTGTTTTAGAGTCAGGTGGTCCTGGTGTGGATGCTACGTAGCCTCCCTGATGGGAGTGGGACAAGTAGTCCGTGAGCAGGGTGGGATCCTTTATGATGTTACTGGCCCTTTTCCAGCACCTTTCTGTATATATATCCTTTTTAGCTGGAGGGCTGGTGCCAGTGATGCTATAGGCAGTTTTGACTACCCATTACAGAGCCCTCCAGTACACCACAGTGCAGTTTCTGTTCCAATCAGGGATGGAGCATGTTAGGAAGCTCTCTACTGTGCACGTGCAGGAGGTTGTGTGTACGGATGTGCATAGTCCAGCTCTCTTCAGCCTCCTCAGAAAGTAGAGGTGTTGGTTAGCTTTCCTGATGGGAAGAGGCTCTGAACTCTACCAATTGTAGAGGAAGTAGTAGCTGCGGGTAGAACTACAAATACAGCATTTCAATACCATTTGAACAGGTACTTGGATAGGAAACGTTCAGGGCAAAAAGCTGGCAGATGGTACCAGTTCAGGGAGGCATTTTGGGCTGAAGAGCCTGTTTCCAAGCTGAATAACTCTGAGTCTATGATCTGTATCCTTTTGCAGGAGAACTGGCTGAGATATTGGATTCATCATTAGTGACAGGTGAGGTGCCGGCAGAGTGGAGAGTAGCAAATATGCCTTGATTTAACACCAAATGACCATAAGACACATTAAAGAATTAAACCATTCAGCCCATCAGGTAGACTCTGCCGTTCCAACATGGCTAATTTATTGTCCTTCTTAACCTCATTCTTTTGCCATCTCCCTGCAACCTTTGATGCCACGATTAATCCAGAATCTGTCAACTTCAGTACAGTCTGTATATAATCAATGTGGAAAGAGGCTGATATTCAAACAACAAGTGTTAACCTTCCCAAATGTCCAATCCCAAAAGAAACAGAAAAGGTCCTTAAACATCTTTGTATCAACTACAAACACAATCCATAACTGACACCCACCCAACAGCAGCCCGAACACAACTGATGCCTCAATGACCTTTTGGTAAGAACCAAACTGCAGGACGTGGTGCACATTGGCACAATGACACAGGTAGAAAAGGGGAAGATGTCCTGTGCAGTGAGGACAAGGAGTTAGGGAAGAGGCTGAAGAGCAGGACCTCCAAGGTAGCAATCTCTGTATTACTCTCAGTGCCACATCTGAGTCAGGACAGGATAGGATGGCAGTACAGGTTCAGATTTCTGGGTTATTGGGATTTATGTGTGACCTTTATAAAAGGATAGGTTACACCTGAACCCAAGGGAGCCCAATATCCTTTTGGACAGGTTTGCTGGAGCTGTCAAAGAGGATTTAAACTAATTTGGCAGGGGGATGGCAACTGGAGTGCTAGGGCTGAGGATGGGGCATTTCATATACAGGCAGGTGCATTGTGTGGTGAGACTGACAGGAAGGACAGAGGGATGATAGGACAAAACCACAGTCAGTGGGATGAGTTGAAGTGTAACGTGGGGGCAAAATCTAAAAGGGTGACGAATATAGAACTGAAGGTGTTATGTTTGAATCCATGAAGTATACAGAATGAGGCAGATGATCTAGTAGCACAGTTAGAGTTTGGTAGGTGTCATGGACCATTCAGCTGGGACTTCTCATATACAGAAACAAACGACAGTACATCATGTCTTTCCCCATGGTCCAGAGTGAAAACGACCAGAGCAAAACCGTTCTTATGATCAATTAAATGCTGAAGCTCCTGACTGCCTGTGAGGCCTAAAGCTGAGGCAGATCTGGCTGACTGGGAAGAGATACTTTCTGGAGGGGCCTCACAATAGTGGCAAATCTAAAATCAACTGTCTACGATAGCCAATGAGGAAGGCTATCGAATTTTACAGCGGGATCTGGGCCGACTGGAAAATGGGCTAAAAATACCAGATGGAGGGCAATGCAAACCAGTGTAAGGTGTTGCACTTTGGGAGGACAAACCAGGGTAGGACTTACACTGAGGAGTGTGGTAGAACAGAGGGATCCAGGAATACAGATCCATAATTCCTTGAAAGTGGCATCATGGATAGAGAGGGTCGTGAAGAAAGCTTTTGGCACATTGGCCTTGATGGATCAAAGCACTGAGTACAGGAGTTGGGATGTTATGTTGAAGTTGTATAAGTTGTTGGTGAGACCTAATTTGGAGTATTTTGTGCAGTTCTGATCACCTTGCAACTGGAAAGATGTCAATAAGATTGAAAGATAAATTTTGCAAGGATGTTGCCAGTACTTGAGGACCTGAATTAATGGGAAAGGCTGAATATATTAGGACTTTATTTCCTCAAGTGGAGAAGAATGAGGAGAGATGGGCACCACAGAAGCACAGCGGTTAGTGCGACGTTATTACTACTCAGGCTGTCAGAGTTCGGAGTTGAACTCCAGCGCTGTCTGTAAGGAGTTTGTACATCCTCCCCGTGGAATATGTGGATAACATTTGTGTCCCTTCTACTTCTTGGTACTAACCCAATAGCCACAACCATTCTCCTCCATGGATCAACTGAGTCGTGGTGATGGTGTGAAACCACGTCTCTCGTCTCAGGGTCATTTTCTTCCCATCTTATCTGGGGTCAGAGAGTTCACTCTCCCCCTCATTGGTATCTATATGGACCACGACCTCTGGCTGCTCACCCTCCCACTTACGAATGCTGAGGCCTCGATGTCAGATGCCTTGGACTGCAAGATCAGACTGTTCAGCCCATTGTTGGTCTGCTAGCTGATGTTTCAAATTGACCAGGTCCTGACCCAATCAGTGCTACTCCATTGGGAACACCGATAAGCAGGAAGATCCAAGAACCAGATTTGGCACTTGAGGACCTGGAAAATCTCAACATCATTGTCGGAGTATCGGTGAAATCTGGAGCCCACAATGAGTCATTTTCACACATCGTGTCTACACCAGCCTCCAGACCAGCAAACAATCCTCCAGTCACGCTCGAAGTGATTGTTCTGTCTCTGGTCTCCAACTGACCAGAATTTAAATCCTGCTGTGATGTGTCCCACTGGTGTCACAATAGCCTTGAGATGTGGGATTTCCAGGAGACTTCCAGCCTCCCTGATGGCCACATCTCCACCAGGTGCATCGAGATGCACCGCCTTCGAGACCACGTGAGGGAACTGGAGCTGCAGCTTGATGAACTTTGGCTTAGGGAAAGTGAAACAGTGATAGACAGGAGCTACAGGAAGGTAGTCACCCCAAGGCTACAGGAGAAAGGTAAACAGGTGACTGTCAGGAGAGGGAAGGGAGAATGTCAGACAGTGGAGAGCACCCCTGTGGCCATCCCTCTCAACAATAAGTACTCCATTTTGAGTACTGTTGGCACTGAGTCTGGCCCTGTGGCTCAGAAAAGGAACTGAAGAGTTTGGCAGCAGTAATAGGAGACTCTATAGTCAGGGGTACAGACAGGCGATGCTGTGGACGGAAAGAGGAAACACAGATGGTAGTTTACCTCCCAGGTGCCGGTGTCCAGGATGTTCATGAATGTGTCCACAATATGCTGCAAAGGGAGGGTGAGCAGTCAGAATTCATGTCCATATCGGAATAAAAGGGACCTTTTCTGGTTGGCTGCCAGTGACCAGTGGTGTTTCTCAGGGGTCAGTATCAGGACTGTGACTTTACACATTGCTTGTCAATGATTTGGATAATAAAACTGATGGCTTTGTGGCAAAGTTTGTGGATGATACGAAGATAGGTGGGGGAGTAGGTAGTGCTGAGGAAGCAATGTGATTGCAACAGGACTGTGACAAATTGGAAGATTGGGTAAGAAAGTGGCAGATGGAATACAGTGTTGGGAAATGTATGATAATCCCTTTTGGTAAAAGGAACAATCATTGTCGTCTGAACCCTTAGTGCCAAGGTGGCACACGAGGCCTCCACAAGGGTCTTCCATTTCTGCCGGTCTTTCGCTCTGCTGCTTGCCGTTACCCAGTTCATGCCTACTTCTTTCAGTTCTGCTTCCACAGATCTTCACCACGTCATCTTTGGCCTGCCCCTACTTCGCTTTCCCTGTGGGGTCCACCTTAGTGCTACTTTTGCTGGTTGATCATTTGGCATTCTCATTACATGGCCCAGCCATCTCCATCGTCTTCATTTCACACAAACTGAGATTGATTCCATATTGCAAGATGTAAGCAAGCCTTGGTTTCTGATTTCCTCAGGCCAGAAGATCTTCTTGATACGTCGTAGACATTTTGCCTGGAATGTGTCAAGTTTCTTGCAGATGTCTTTCATCATCTTCCGACATTCACTTCCATAAAGTAGCGCGCTTAGGACATTGCTTTTAAAAACTCTGATTTTGGTGTTAAGTTTGAGTTGTGTGGATTTCCAAACTGCACTGAGGCTGCCAAAAGCTTGATTTGCTTTAGGTAGTCTTGTTAATACGTCCTTACCACTATCTCCATCAGTGCTGACTTTACTCCCAAGGTATGTGAACTCATCTTCCTCTTCCACTTGCTGATTATTGATGATTACTGGTTGGAGGTTGGAAGCGTTCATCTTCATGATCTTTGTTTTTCTCACTTGAATGTTCATCCCAAGTTGCGATGCATATGATGTAAGTCTGTCTGATTTCTCCTGCATGTCACAATGATGACTCGCTAGCAGACTGATATCTTCAGCAAAAACTAGGTCTTCAAGTATTGAGGTAAGTGTCCATTGAATACCCCCTTTCTTTTCTGTGATTGTTTCCCTCATAAGCCAATCCATTGCTAAAATGAAGAGAAAAGGTGCCCGAGGATGATTCTGGGAATGAAAGGGTTAACATATGAGGAGTGTTTGGTAGCTTTGGGCCTGTACTGGTTGGAATTTAGAAGAATGCAGGGGGTTTCATTGAAAGGACAAGATTGGGTGAATGTGGAGAGGATGTTTCCTATGGTGGGTGTATCCAGAACTAGAGGGCACAGCCTCAACATTGAAGGGTGACCTTTTGGAACAGAGGTAAGGAGGAATTTCTTTTCGCCAGACAGTAGTGAATCTATGGAATGCTTTAGCATAAACTGCCGTGGAGGCCAAGTCCATGGGTATATTTAAGGTGGAAGTTGACTGTTTCCTGATCGGTCAGGGCACCAAAGGATATGGCGAGAAGGCAGGTGCTTGGGGTTAAGTGAGATCCAGGATCAGCCATGATGGAATGGTGAAGCAGACTCGATGGGCTGAATTGTCTATTCTGCTCCTAACCTTAACCCTTTCTATATTCCTCATAATCTTGGAGACCTCTATCAAATTTTCATTTTATTTGATTTTATTTAGAAATACAGCACAGAATAGGCCTGTAGGGCTCTTAGTATACCAGATGGAGTGTTAACTGTTGATTGCTTATTACCAAAATGGCTTCTCTGAAGTGTTATATTAAAATGGCTTCTCGTAATGTTAACTGCTGAGCAAGGGGTTCTCTGTAACTGCAATGTTTGGGTTATACAGTGTGATAATGGAAATTGTATTCATTTGTTAGCCAATGGAAGTCATGTTCTGTTATCTTGTATACGTGTGCTGAGTTGAGGAGCGCGGGCTTTTTCGGGAGGCGAGCAGAGAGGACGGACGTGTGAGGAACGGACAGCGGTTCCAGGGCAGCGGACACCGGACCTCGGGGGTTCGGAGGGTGGCCGGAGTCTCGGAAGGACGTTGTGGATGGAATCGGAGGCGTGAGCTCCAACGTATTAAAATATTATGTGCACAAGACTGATAAGTTACTTATGTGGCGCCTTTTCTTGCAGTTGTTTCTACTGACCCATCGCCAAAAATTTGCTATAAAGTATAATTCTTTACTCGCACTTTGTATATTATTTCATATTTGTGTTGTGGCTGATCATTGGGCAACTCACACCTTATCCACACCAAAGTAATTGCACTGTTTGGCGGGGTCGACGGCTATTCACCCTAGGCAACGGGTGGTCAGTGGGGCAAAGATCATTACAGGACCTTCCAGCCCTTTGAGCTGCACCACCAGCAACACCCGATTTAACCCAAGACTAATCACGGGGCAATTTGCAATGATCAATTAAACTACCAACTAGTAGATCGTTGGACTGTGAGAGGAAACTGTAGCACCCAGAAGAAATCCACACATTCCACGGGGAGGACGTACAAACTCCTTACTGACTGTGCCGGAATTTAAATCCGAACCCTGACAGCCCGAGCTGTAATAATAATGTCCACCATCCACTTTGCTGCTGTGGTGTCCCATCTCTCCTCATTCTTCTCCACTCGAGGGAATAAAATCCAAATATACTCAACCTTTCCCTATAAATCAGGTCCTCAAGTACTGGCAACATCCTTATGAAAATTATGACATCCTTCCTGTTGTTAGGTTAGGTGACCAAAATTGCATAAAGTACTCCAAATTAGGTCTCACCAATATCTCATACAACTTCAGCAAAAACAGTCCAAGTCTTGTACTCAATATTTTGATTTATGAAGGCCAATGCGCCAAAAGCTTTCTTCAGTTGTGACGGCACTTTCAAGGAACTAGGAACTGTATTCCCAGATCCCTCTGTTCTGCTGCACTCCTCAGTGCCCTATCATTCACCGTGTGACTCTTACCCTGGTTTCTCCTCCAAAACTGCAACAACTCACGCTTGTCTGCATTAACTTCTGTATGATAATTTTTAGCCCATTTTCCAGGTGGTCCAGATCCCGCTGCAAACTTTGATAGCCTTCCTCACTGTCCACTACACCCCCAATCTTGGTGTCATCCACAAATATGCTGATTCAGTTTACCACACTCTCATCCAGGTTGTTGATACCGATAACAACAATCAATCGATCCCTGCGGCACAACACCAGTCACAGGCCTCGAGTCGGACAGGTAATCATCTACGACCACTCTTTGGCTTCTCCCAGAAAGCCAATGTCTAATCCAATTTACTACATCATCCTGAATACCAAGCGACTGAACCTTCTTGACCAACCTCCCATGCGGGACCTCATCAAAGACCTTGCTAAAGACCATGTAGACAATATCCACTGCCTTGCCTTCATCAACTTTCCTGCTAGCTTCCTTGAAAGCATCGATAAGATTGGTTGGACATGACCAAACACACACAAAGTCCTGTTGACAATCCCCAATCAGTTCTGGTCTATCCCAATACATAT
Source organism: Mobula birostris (assembly GCF_030028105.1). Taxonomy (NCBI): domain Eukaryota; kingdom Metazoa; phylum Chordata; class Chondrichthyes; order Myliobatiformes; family Myliobatidae; genus Mobula; species Mobula birostris. The sequence continues at coordinate 15,369,875 of NC_092402.1, read as the reverse complement.
ATAGCTAGGCTATTAGAATATTTTCCAATAACATATTTTCAAAACAGGGAGAAAATTCAAAAATCAGTGGTGCAAAAGAAATTGGGAGACCTCATGCATAATTCCCTGAAAGTTAACTTGCTGGTTGAGTTGGTGGTAATGAAGACAAATGCAATGTTAGCAATCATTTTAAGAAGACTACCCTCAGAAAAGAGGGTTATTCATTTAGAATCGAGATGAGAAAAACAATTCTTCAGCTAGGGGGTGCTGAATCTTTGGAACTCCTTATCACAGATGGCTGTGCAGGCCATGTTATTGGGTATATTTCAGAGCACACTTGTATTGTGAACAGTTTTAGGCCCCTTATCTAAGAACGATGTGCTGGCATTGGAGAGGGTCTAGAGGAGGTTTACGAGAATGATCCCAGAGGGCAGGAGAATGGGATTGAGAGGAATAATATATCAACCATGATGGAATGGTGGAGCAAGGCTCGATGGGCCATTTGGCCTATTTCTGCTCCTATGTCTAATGGTCTTATGGTCCAACTTACCCACTATTGATGTCTGGCCTACCAATCTAAAATTTCCTCTGTTATTCTTAGAGCTTTTCTTAGTTGTGCTTCAATCCTCTGGCAACTCACCTATTGGTAAGGATTTTTTAAGTACAGCATCTCTGCTGAGGATGAAGCAATTTATGCACAAGCCCCCCACAACGTCCAAGAGAACACTTTGATCCTGGGGATTTATCTTCCCTGATCTGCTTCAAGACAGCAAACACCTTTTCTTCTGTAATCTGAATAGGATCTATGACCTCGCTGCTGCTCTGCCTCAATTCAGCAGAATGCGTTTGTCCCTGAGCATTGTCCACATGGGGGCCTGTCATTGTATCAGAATCAGACCAGGTGCGAGTGTGAGCCAAAGGGACCTGTCATTGCAGCAGCACACCACCAGGTGGGAGTGTTGTCTGCTAGGAAGCTATCATTCCAGCAGAGATCCACCAGGTGGGAGTGTTGTCCACAATATGCCAGTCACTTCTGGAGACCATATTCAGAGTATTGTGCACAGTCCAGTCTCCTTGCTACAGAACAAATATGATCAGTTAGAGAGGGAGCAAAACAGACTCACAAGGTGTAACTGTGTCATTGTGGGGGCTGGGTTAGAAGAAGAGGCTGGATAAACTGAGACAGTTTCCCCTGGAATTCTGGAAACTGATGGGTGACCTGATGAATCTTTAAAAAATTATGAGGGGCTTATCTAAGGTGGGTGGTCACAGTCTTTTCTCCAGTGTAGGGGAATCTGAGATCAGAGAGCACAGATTCAAGGTGAAAGGGAAAAGATTTAAAGGGGACCTGAGGGATAAGTTTCCCACATAGAAGATGGTGGGTATCTGGAACGAGCTGCTGACAAGAGGTTCAAGAGTCAAGATTTTAAAATGTCATTTCCAGTACATAAGTGTAAAGGGAACAAATCAATTGTTACTCCTCATCTGATGCATCACAAAAAAACACAATTCGATGAAGAACACAATAATTAAAACACGAATAAATATAAATACATAAGATAGTTTACATACATATATTGATCATGTGTCCATAAAGTGACGCTAGGAACAGGAGTGTCTCTACAAAGGTGACTCAGACAGGAAATGATAAAGAGGTGGTGGTTAGGGGTGGGTTAGTGCGTGGAGGTGTTGATCAGCTTTACTGCTTGGGGAAATTACCTGTTTCTGAGTCTGGTGGTCCTGGCATGGATGCCACATAGAGTCCTCACTGATGGGAGTTCGTCAGCAGGGTTGGTCGGATCCTTCATGACCTGGCACTTTTCCGGCACCTCACTATACCACAGCACTTTAATGCCACTTGGACGGGTACTTGGGTAGGAAACATTCAGGGGAAACTGGGCAAAAAGCTGGTAGATGGATCGAGCTCAGGGAGGAATTTTGGGCTGAAGGGTCTGTTTCCAAGCTGTATAACTTTGAGTCGAAGATAGGTATCCCTTTGCAGGAGAACTGGCTGCAAAATTGGACAGGTGAGGGGCCAGCGACTGGAAAGTAGCAAATATGCCTTGATTTAAGACCATAAGACATAGGAGCTGAATTAGGCCATTTGGCCCATCAGGTATGCTCAACCATTCCACCATGGCATCTCCCTGTAATCTTTGATGCCCTGATTGATCCAGAAATCTATCAACTTCCGACTCAAATATACCTAATGATGGCCTGCACAACTGTCTGTGGCAATGAATTCCACAGATTCAGCAACCTCTGGCTGAAGAAATTTTTCCAAATCTCTGTTTTAAATGGACATTCCTCCATTCTGAGGCTGTGCCCTCTGGTCCTAGACTCCTCCACTAGAGGAAACATCCACTGCACATCCAGACCTTTCAACTTTCGATAGGTTGTAATGAAATCCCCCCTCATTCTCTGAAACTCCAGGGAGTGCAGGCCAGGCCCAGAGCCATCAAATACTTCTCATCTGTTATCTCTTTAATTCCTGGGATCATTCTCGTAAACCTCCTCTGGACCCTCTCCAATACCAGAAAATTTTTTGTAGATCAGGGACCCCAAGTGTGGTCTGACCAGTGCCTTAAAAAACGTCAGCAATACATTCTTGCTTTTGTATTCCAGTCCTCTTGAAATGAATGCAAACGTTCAATTTGGCTTCCTTCCCACCGACTCGACTTGCAAGTTAACCTTAAGGGAATCCTACACTAGGACTTCCAAATCTCTCTGCTTCTCTGATATTGGAATTTCCTCTTCATTTAGAAAATAGTCCACACTTTTATTTCTTCTGTCAAATTGCATGACAGTGCACTTCCCTGCATAATATTCCATCTGACACTTTGCCCATTCCCTTAATCTGTCTAAGTCCTTCTACAGACACTCCGCTACCTCAACACTACCAGCCTCTCCACCTATCTTTATATTGTCCACAAACTTGGCCACAAAGCCATCAAATCTTTCATCCAAATCATTGAGATAAAGCGTGAGAAGAAGCGGTCTCAACAACAGGTCCTGTGGCAAAAGAGTGGTCACCAGCAGTCAATGGGTAAAGGCCCCCTTTATTTCCACTCTTTGCCTTCTGCTCATCAGCCAATCTTCTGTTCATGTTAGTATCTTTCCTGCAATACCATGGGCTCTTGTTAAGCAGCCTCATGTGTAACATCTTGTCAAAGGCCTTCTGAAAATCCAAATAAACAACATACACTGACTCTCCTTTGTTTATCCTGCCTATTATTTCCTCAAAGCATTCCAACAGATTTGTCAAGAAACATTTCCCCTGAAGGAAACAATGCTGACTTTGGCCTATTTTATCATGTGCTTTCAAGTACCCAAATATCATCCTCAATCAGAGATTCCAACATCTCCCCAACCTCTGAAGACAGGCTAACTTGTCGATAATTTCCTTTTTTCTGCCTCTCTCCCTTCTCAAAGAATTTCATGACATTTGCAATTTTCCATCCTCAGGAGCCATACCAGAATATATTGATACTTGAAAGATCATTACAATGCCTCCACAATCCCTTCAGCTACCGCTTTCAGAACCCGGGGTGTAGTCCATCTGGTACACCTTTATCTTTTCAGCTTCCCAAGCATCTTCTCCTCAGTGATAGCAACGACACTTCAGAAAATCACAAGACATAGGAACAGACAGGCCATTTGGCCCATCATGTCTGCTACACCATTTCATCATAGCTGAGATTTTTTCCTTCTCAACTCCTTCCTCCTGCCTTCTCCCCATATCCTTTCACTTCCTGACTGACCAAGAACCTGTTAACCTCTGCCTAAGATACACCCAATGATGGGGCCTCAACCGCTGCCACAGATTCCCACCCCATGGTGAAAGAAATTCCTCCGTATCTCCATTCTAAATGTGTGTCTTTCTATTCAGAGACTGTGCATCCTGGTCCAAAGCTCCCACAGTATAGCAATCATCCTCTCCACATCCACTTTATCTAGGCCTTTCAACATTCGATTGGTTTCAGTGAGGTCCCCTCTCATTCTGAGTGGAGTGATTGGGCTATACCCATGGTAACGGTGAGCAAGAAAAGGAAGGCCGGAGCCATTCGTATATGTGGGGATTTCAAAGTCAGCATTAACCCGGAGCTGTGTATTGTGCAGGAATAGAATACATTTTTGCATCTTTGGCAGGCAGGGAGAAGTTTTCAAAGATTGACGTCACAAGCCTATCTGCAAATGTAGATTGAGAAGTCAAAGGTCCAAAGTTCAAATTTAATGTCAGAGAAATGTACACAATATACATCCTGAAATGCTTTTTCTTCACTAACATCCTTGAAAACAGAGAAGTGCCCCAAAGAATGAACGACAGTTAAGTATGAGAACCCCAAATTCCACCCCCCAGCTCTTCCTTCCCGCGCGTAAGCGGCAGGAAGCAACGATCCCCCCCTCCCCGACCATCAAAGATAAACGTGCATCGGTACTATCACCGAGCCCAAGCGTTTGCTAAGCAATAGCAAAGACACAGTCCAAAGTTACCCCAAAGGCTTCGCATTTCATCCGAAATTCGACAACCCGCAGGTTCTCTCTCTCCCTGGCAAGGGAGGGGGAGGTGTCCCCCATCTTCACAGCGAGCGGGAGACATAACAACCCACTGGTTTATGATGTTAAAAGTCCGTATCGTCGCTTTTTTCGAGCTATGTGTCCGAAGATCACAAAGACCTCGGGTCTTCGGGCCTACAGCGAAAGATTTTCTTGCCTCCCTAACGACACACGAGTCACCGACCTTCGATCCGCCCGTCCCTGGAGCCCTGAGATCTTAGGCTTCCAAACACGATTGAGATTCTCAGGCCATGTCGAATAGTGGCCAGTCGTGGAACCCCGAGAAGGGGTCCCATTCCCCCAAAAAAAGGAACCTGCGTGTAACTCCAGGTCAGGGTCTTTAAAAGAACCCTGAAAGGGAAAAATAAAGATATTAAAGGTAGAAATAGAGCTGTTTCCAAAGATGCAAGTAAAGGAGTCGCTGTTAGGTGCCATCATTCCTCCTAAGCTCTGCCTCCTCACAATCAGCACTTACAAGGGACTGTTCCAGTATCATCGTCTCGTCTTTGGTGTCGCATCAGCTCCAACATTTGGCAGAGAGCAATGGACCAAGTGCTCCAAGATATCCCAGGGACACAATGTTACCTTAATGACATCATCCTGACTGGATGGAGCACCTCCAGAACCTTGGCAAAGGGCTTACCAGGCTGAGTGAGTATGGAGTACGCACGAAGAAAGTTTTCCAAGTATGAAATTTCATATTGTGGACATGTCATTGACAGGCATGGCTGACATAAGTCACAAGAGAAGATGGAAGCAGTGCTACAGGCACCCAAACCAGAAAATATGTCACAACTCAGGTCATACTGGACCTTGTAAACTCCTTTATTTGAAATCCTGAAATCCAGAAAGCTCCGAAAACCGAAGTTTTTTTCGCCAACAGCTAACGTCACTCAGGTGTGACGTGGCAGCACTGTCAGAGGACACCAGACGTCAGTTGTGTCTCAGTGCTCGTACTGGTTACATATGCATTTGCTGTTCGCTGATATTTTGTGTTCACCGTTGACTTTGTGTTTAATTTCACTGTGACACTCCACAGCCTCCGAAGAAGTTGTGGGCATTTCTTATACACCTTATAAGGTATGCCGCTTGGGCCTGGGGCAGCTGATGCTTTAGCTTTCCGGATGATGTCCTGGATTTCCTGCCATGTAGGCTCCTTCACATTCAGCACAATTGATGGATTTTCCGGTCTACGCACAGCCCGATTGGTTCCTAGTCCCTGACCCCTCCGTGGGTCTCTGTGTGCCTCCCGCAGGAACTCCTCTACCTCTGGCTTCGAGCTGGATGGTATACCAGATTTCTGTTGGCCGAGAAGAGTCCTGGTGAAGCTGAATGGATCTCTCACAAACTGCGTTCGCCTCTTCTCTTTCTTCCTTCTTTGCTGTCGTAGATGTTCCGCCCTCCGGAGTTTGCACAGCTTTTCCCGCAGCATACTGGTCAAGTCCTTGATACTTTCTTTTTCTGCCGGTGAGCTGGTTTTAAACCTCTTGTTGAGCACCTTTAATTCGCCTCTCAAGCAACGAATCTCAGTTCCTCTCCTGTCTGGTTGCCACAGTAACTCAGGCTGGCTTCTCCGCTCTACTGGGCCAAATCGTTCTTTAGCTAGATTGTACGCTATGGCTGTGAGTGAGTCGATCTTTCTGTGTACTGGACCTGCTAAGGCAACTTCCAGGATGCTGTCCATTTCATCATCGAGCTGCATCCAGGCGACGTTGTCTGACGATCTAGGCCATTTGATCCTGTCTTTCCTTGATGAATGGATTGGGGTAGTCGAAGAGGAACTCACTAGGTCTGTTGTTTGGTGCTGAGGCGACTCAAGTACGGAGAGATCTTCAGCTTTCTGGAGTGCTTCCTGGATGGAATTCTCCTTCGTCTCACCGGACACTAAGTCCATGCGCTGCACTTGGGTCACCATTGATCCACATTTAGACCTGCTCTGGTGTATCTTGAGCCCTCTGATATTTTTGCAGACTTTCCCACAATGACACCTTACCGTGAATTCCTCTCTGGTCAGTGTTGGTTGCTTTAGCTTCCTCGTAGTCATGTTTCCTGTCCTGGCCATTGCCAGTACGACGGTCCTGTTGAGTCTCTCATCCTCCCCCTCCTCTCAGGAGACTCTGGGGGTATTGCTCTTTGTGTTCAGTCGTAGCTTGAGTGGTGCCCTCTTGCGAGTGCTGCCCACAAGGTTGCTAGCCTTGTGAGCCCATACCAGTCTTTCCTGGAGGGCAGCTGTCTCTCCAGTGTCACCGACCTTCCTCAGTTGCCATCCAGTCTTTCCTGAAAGCCACTGGTACAAACCAGAGATTACTTGTTACATACACCTGTTAGGGTACATTCTCCAGTTACCTTATAAGGTAACCGTAGCCTTCAGCCAGGAGCAGATGTCATCAGGTGGTTCCCAACCTTCACAGAGTGTTTCGACCCTTAATCACGACACTCTCTGGGCCAGCAGTGATTTAAAGTGTAGGTAAAGGATGTGCGCAGGTTTGGTGCGCCTCTGGGTCCTAAAGTCCACCGCACTGAGCCAGGTTATATAAGGGACTTGCGCATACGTGTTTTTTGGTATCGGTGCAGGGGAGGAGGCTAAATTCCAAAAAACTCTGAATTCCGAAATGCAACTGGCCCCAAGGATTTCGGATAAGGGATTGTGGACCTGTATCACCAGTTTCTCCTAAACGTTGCTACAGTTTTGCACCCATTGAATGCCATGTTGCAAACAGGAACAAAGTGCGAATGGTCAGGAAGATGTGAAAGAGCATTCAAGGAAACAGAGTCTAATAACATCTGATCAACTGCTCACCCGTTAGGATCCATCTCTGCGCACCAGACTGGCGTGTGGTGTGTCCCCTTATGGCATTGGTGCCATTTTGTTACACACTGTGAAAGATGGATCTGAACGCCCGATTGCATCTGTGTCTGTCACCGGGTACGGACATGGCCCAAGTGTGGAGTGAGAAACACTGAAGCGGGTCAATATTTCACAGACTTTAATGCCAGCAATGTTAAAGGGAAAAGAAAACAATAAACGCTAGGCCAAACAGGGCCGTTGACTATAACACTCAAATGGAAAATGAAGCCTCCACTGCGGCTGAAAAGAACAAATAAGAACAAAACAAATACCGCTCGTCTTCAGAGTCAGTTGACTCGACAGTCCAATTTTCTCAGGCAATGCAGAAAGCAGATAATGGAGCGTAGCCATGTCCAAGTCTCGATAAGTACTACGACAACAAGTATGGAGTTAAATACTGTCACAATTAGGTAATAATTAGCTGACACGTGCATATTCACAAGTGCAATTTCCATTTCTACTGTGCTGCTGAATCTGTGGTCGTGACGGTGTCAAGATCACTGACCAGCACAGAACGTAACTATGCACAGATTGACAGAGACACCCTTAGTCTGGTATGGGGAATAAAGAAGTTCCACCACCACCCTTACGGACAGAAGTTTATTCTGGTGACAGAGCACCAGCCCCTTGCATCCATTTTCAATCCCAGGAAGGGAATTCCAGTGATGACTGCTACCCAGTTACAATGTTGGGCACTGTTCCCAGGAGCCCACTCTTATGACAGAGAGTTCAACGGTACCAAACAACACAGCAATGCTGACCGTTTGTCATGTCTTCCACTTGGCAACTGAAGAAGAAAAGTCTTCATTCTGTGATCCAGCAGGGGTGTTCCACACAGCATTGGTGGACCAGTTGCTGGGAACAAATTCTGAAATACAAAGGGAAACAAGGAATAATCTGACATTGTTAGGTAAATTGAAGGGATTGAAGGCAGATAAATCCCCCGGGCCAAATGGTCTGCATCCCAGAGTGCTTAAGGAAGTAGCACAAGAAATAGTGGATGCATTAGTGATAATTATTCAAAACTCTTTAGATTCTGAATTAGTCCCTGAGGATGGGAGGGTGGCTAATGTAACCCCGCTTTTCAAAAAAGGAGGGAGAGAGAAACTGGGGAATTATAGACCAGTAAACCTGGCATCGGTGGTAGGGAAAATGCAAGAGTCAGTTATCAAAGGTGTGATAACAGCACATTTGGAAAGCAGTGAAATCATCAGACGAAGTCAGCATGGATTTGTGAAAGGAAAATCATGTCTGATGAATCTCATAGAATTTTTTGAGGATGTAACTAGTAGTGTGGATAGGGGAGAACCAGTGGATGTGGTATATTTGGATTTTCAAAAGGCTTTTGACAAGGTCCCACACAGGAGATTAGTGTGCAAACTTAAAGCACACGGTATTGCGGGTATGGTATTAATGTGGATAGAGAATTGGTTGGCAGACAGGAAGCAAAGAGTGGGAATAAATGGGACTTTTTCGGAATGGCAGGCAGTGACGAGTGGGCTCAGTGCTGGGACACCAGTTGTTTACAATATATAGTAATGACTTAGACAAGGGAATTAAGTGCAGCATCTCTAAGTTTGCGGATGACATGAAGCTGGGCGGCAGTGTTAGCTGTGAGGAGGATGCTAAGAGGATGCAGGGTGACATGGATAGGTTAGGTGAGTGGGCAAATTCATGGCAGATGCAACTTAATGTGGATAAATGTGAGGTTATCCACTTTGGTGGCAAGAACAGGAAAACAGATTATTATCTGAATGGTGGCCGATTAGGAAAAGGGGAGGTGCAGCGAGACCTGGGTGTCATTATACACCAGTCATTGAAAGTGGGCACGCAGGTACAGCAGGCGGTGAAAAAGGCGAATGGTATGCTGGCATTCATAGCAAGAGGATTTGAGTACAGGAGCAGGGAGGTACTACTGCAGTTGTACAAGGCCTTGGTGAGACCATACCTAGAGTATTGTGTGCAGTTTTGGTCCCCTAATCTGAAGAAAGACATTCTTGCCATTGAGGGAGTACAAAGAAGGTTCACCAGATTGATTCCTGGGATGGCAGGACTTTCGTATGATGAAAGACTGGATTGGCTAGGCTTATACTCTCTGGAATTTAGAAGATTGAGGGGGGATCTTACTGCAGCATATAAAATTCGAAAAGGATTAGACAGGCTAGATGTAGGAAGATTGTTCCCGACGTTGGGGAAGTCCAGAACGAGGGGTCACAGTTTGAGGATAAAGGGGAAGCCTTTTAGGACCGAGATGAGGAAAAACTTCTTCACACAGAGAGTGGTGAATCTGTGGAATTCTCTGCCACAGGAAACAGTTGAGGCCAGTTCATTGGCTATATTTAAGAGCGAGTTAGATACGGCCCTTGTGGCTAAAGGGATCAGGGGTATGGAGAGAAGGCATGTACAGGGTTCTGAGTTGGATGATCAGCCATGATCGTACTGAATGGTGGTGCAGGCTCGAAGGGCCGAATGGCCTACTCCTGCACCTATTTTCTATGTTTCTATGTTTATGAAATCACCATGCAAGAATGGCCAACTCACGATAACCCAATGTCTCCAGAGTTCTCAGTGAGATGAGACCAGCCATAGATATGTCAAAGAACCCTGATGTGTGTATCTCATGTTGTGCTTCCCTCTAAACTGCACACCAGAGTGTTAGAGAATTTACACAAAGGACACCTGGGTACAGTCAAGACAAATAGTCTCGCATGGAACTGTGTGTTGTGGCTGGGAATAGATAAACAGATCAAAGACCTTTGCTCACATGGGAGAATAAGGAGGTGATAGATAGGAGCTACAAGGAGATAGTCACCCCTAGGTTGCAGGAAGCAGATAACTGGTTGACTGTTTGGAGAGGGAGAGGGGGAGGAAGAGGGAAAGGGAATAGGCAGCCAGTGCAGAATATCCGTCTGGTCATTCCCCTCAATAAAAAGTGCACTGGTTACTGTTGGGTGGGTGGCCTAGCAGGGGGAAGCCACAGTGTTCAGGTTTCTGGCACTGAGTCTGGCTCTGTGGCTCAGGAGGGAAGGAGGTTCCATAATTAGAGGAGAAGGAAGCAGATTCTGTGGATGTGAAAGAGACACCCACATGGTATGTTGCCTCCCACGTGCCAGGATCAGGGTTATCTCGGATTGGGTGCATGGCATTCTAATGAGGAAGGGTAAACAGCCTGATGTCACGGTACATCTTGGCATCAATGACATAGGTAGGAAAAGGGAGGAGGTTATGAGGAGAGAATATAGGGAGTTCGGCAATAAGATGAGAAGTAGGACCTCCTCTGGAATGCTGCTTGAGCCAGGTGCCAGTGATGGTAAGAATAGGATGACTTGGCAGATGAATGTGTGGCTGAGGAACTGGTGCAGAGGATGGGGTTTCAGATTTCTAGATCTTTGGGATCTCTGCTGGGAAAGGCATGAGTTCTACTAAAAGGACAGATTACACCTGAACCCGAGGGGGACCAATATCCTTGTGGGCAGGTTTGCGAGAGCTTTTGGGAGGGTTTATACTATTTTGGAAGGGGAATAGTGTTACATACTTCATGGATATCTTGTGATTGTCTTATGAGGATGATGTAATGGTCTTGCAGAGGTCACATGATGTAATTTTCCCACCGATGTGAGGTCACATGATGACCTGTTCTCAACAGGTCAGTTAGTTAGTTTTCAGTCAGATCGTCAGTCAGATACTCCGCTACGCTCCTTATTAATCTCATGAAGCAGTATAGTTTTAAAACAGAGTTTTACTTTCTATTGTAAGGTACAGAAGTGTTGGGCTGGTAGATTTACCAATCGCTGCCAGATTTGTTGATGTACCTTTTCAGTAGTATTAGAGAGTGAAGACGGGAAACTGAAGGAGTCGTTCCGCAGTTTTGGAGAGGATCGACCATTTTTGAATTCGTTCAAGTAAGAGTGATCTGCATGAGGTAACCTCTGCTAAAAGAAGCAGAAAAGGTTGTGCAGAATCTAGTCTATTCTACAGAGGAAAAAGGTCAGTGACTTTAAACCATTTTATTTCTGTCGTCGTGAATCCTGCGGACAAGGCAGGTTCTGGCTGGGATCGACAGTAACGTCGTGTCTTTGAGGAATTTGTTACTTCAGGAAAGTCTGTCCTAATTGACTGTATAAATATCTTGCACTTTCAAATTTACCATTCGTAGGACTGTGTTTGAATTTACCACTTTAAGACTGTTTTCGCATTTACCGCTTTAAGAACTAGTACTGAGTTTGGTGGTTTGTTAACTGGCCGCATAGCAGTTTAATTCCAGTTCAGGTTTTTCATTTGTTTATCTTTTTACTAATTTTGAGCAGAGTTTAATAAATGTTTATTTGTTTATAAAACCTGACTCATTTCTATATTCATTGTTGCTGGTCACGTGACAATGGGAACTGGAGTGATAGGGCTGAGGATAAACCAGATGATGTACAACCAGATGCAGTTTGTCGTGAGATTGTGAGGAAGGTTGGGCAGATGATTGCGAAAAATTGTAGTCAGAGAAAGGGCAATTGCAGTTAAAGAGTAACAGGGGGCCGAAATCAAAAAAGTTGATGGATAAAGGACTGAAGGTGTTGTATTTGAATGCGCACAGTATACAGAATAAGGTAGCTGATCTTGTTGCGCAGTTAGAAATTGGGAGGTATGACATTGTGGGCATCACTGAGTCATAGCTGAAAGAAAATCCTAACTGGCAGTTTAACATCCAAGGATACTTGATGGATGGAGTAGATTTGGTGGCCAAATTGCCAAATTCTGCTCCTTGGCCTTATGGTCTTATGGATACACATTGCATCAAAAGGACAGGCAGGTAGGAGGAGGTGGTGGGGTGGCTCTATTGGTATAAAATGAAATGAAATCCTGGAAAGTGGTGACATAGCATAAGAAAACATTGAATCTTTGTGGGTAGAATTAAGAAATTGTAAGGGTAAAAGACCCTGATTGGAGTTATAAACAGGCCTCCAAACAGTAGTCAGGATGTGGACTACAGATTACAACAGGGCACAGAAAAGACGTGTCAAAAGGGCAATGTTATGATCATCATGTGGGATTTAAATAAGCAGGTAGATTGGGAAAAGTAAGTCGGTTCTGGATCCCAAGAAAGAGAATTTCTAGAATGCTTACGAGATGGCCTTTGGAGTAGCTTGTGCTTGAGCCCACTAGGGGAAAGACAAGTCTGGATTGTGTGTTATGTAATGAATCAGATTGATTCAGAAGCTTAAGGTAAAGGAACCCTTTGGACACAGTCAACATAATATGATAAGATTCACCCTGCAATTTGAGAAGGAGAAGATACAATCAAGAAATTGCAATGGAGGAAAGGGAGTTACAGAGGCATTAGAAAGGAGCTGGCTGAAGTAGATTTTAAAGGGACACTTGCAGGGATGTCAGAAGTTTAGCAATTACTGGAGCTTCTGGGAGCAATTCAGAAGGTGCAGGAGAGATACATCACAAAGAAGTTTTCTAAAGGCACGATGATGCATCCATGTCTGACAAGGGAAGTCAGAGACAACATAAAAGCAAAATATAGGGCATATAACAGAGCAAAAATTAGTGGGAAGTTAGAGGATTACGAAGCTTTAAAAATCCTACAGAAGGCACCTAATAAAGCCATAAGGAGGGAAAAGATTAAATATGAAGGTCAGCTAGCCAATAATATCAAGCAGACACCAAAAACTTTTTCAGATATTTAAAGAGACGGGGGAGTAGATATTAGACTGCTGGAAAATGACACTGGAGAGGTAGTAATGGGGGACAAGGAAATGGCAGAGAAACTGAATAAGTATTTTGCATCACTTTTCTCTGTGGAAATCACTGGCAGTATGCTGGCAGTTTGAGAGTTTCAGGGGACAGAAGTGATTGCAGTTGCTACAACTAAGGAGAAGATGCTTGGGAAGCTGAAATATCTAAAGATAGAATAGTCATCTGGACCTGATGGACTGCACCACAGGCTCTGAAAGAAGTAGCTGAAGAGACTGTGGAGGAATTAGTAATGATCTTTCATGGATCACCAGAGCCTGGCATGGTTCCAGAGGACAGGGAAATTGCAAATGTCACTTGACATTTGAAGAAGGGAGGGAGGCAGAAGAAAAGAAATTATTGGCTAGTTCACCTGACATCAGTCTTTGGAAAGATGTTGGAGTCTATTGATAGATAGATAGATAGATAGATATACTTTATTAAACCTGAGGGAAATTTGGTTTTGTTACAGCCGCAACAACCAAGAATAGAGCGTAAATATAGCAATACAAACAACCCCAACAATCAAACACCAAAATGCAAACCATGCCAGATGGAAAATAAGTCCAGGGCCAGTCTATTGGCTCAGGGTGTCTGACCCTCCACGGGAGGAGCTGCACGTTCGATGGCCACAGGCAAGAACAACCTCCCGTGCCGCCAAGTGTTGTATTACGGTGGAATGTGGCCGAAGTCCAACAGTAAAAAGTTCAATATCCAGTCTGCAAACACGTTCCTCGATCGTAATATACCCGGGATTGCACCATCTGTTGTTAGCCAGAACAGTAAGCACCCAATTCCTTTACGCTTACCACTGTCAGTGCACTTCCGGTCAGCCAGAACGGTATTACCCACCGAACTCTCTTCTCCAAAAGTCTCTGTTGTCTCGACACGGTCCTCTTTCCTCGGCTTTGTGATCCCCCTCTGCGTGTTTTCCTCCGGATTTCAGCAGGGGTGTCCACCGCTCTGTTCGCTAAGCCGGCCGGTGTTTGCTGGTCCGTGGAATACACAATGCGACCTTGCTTCTGTCCCATGTGTCAGGATGTAACCATTTCCAGCGCTAAAGAAAACCCAAATAAAACTCTCCCTACCAGCATGTCAGAGAGGGTGCAGCTTTGACGTAATACCGTGAGAAAAAAAATACAGGATGAGGTCTCAGAGTGCATGCAGGCACATGATAAAATAGGCCAAAGTCAGCATGGTTTCCTGAAGGGAAACTCTTGCCTGACAAATCTATTGGAATTGTTTTTGGAAATAACAAGCAGAATAGAGCCCATGGTATGAGAAGAAAGATACTAGCATGGATAGAGGACTGGCTGATGACCAGGAGGCAAAGAGTGGGAATGAAGTGGGTTTTTTTCTGGTTGACTACTGGTGACTAGTGTTGTGCCACAGGAGTTGGTATTGGGACCACTTCTTTTCATGTTGTATGTCAATGATTTGGATGAAGGAATTGATGGTTTTGTGGCCAAGTCTGTAGACAATACAAAGATAGATGTAGAGGCAGGTTATGAAGAGGAAGCTGGGTGTCTGCAGAAGGACTTGGATTGGGGAATGGGCAAAGCGACAGATAGAGTATTATGCAGGGAAGTACATGGTCATATACAAGTACATTGGACACATCAACCTTTGGAAGATTTGAGCTCCAACCTTGTGCACAACTGACTGTTTTAATTATGATGGACCCTCTTGTTTTTTTTCCTTTTTTTCTTTCCTCTTCAGTAATAGTTTGGTGAAGCTAACATTCAGAAATATATTTTCTTCATAATTGTATGCAGTGTACGATCTGTTATTGCTTGCCGATGGGCAATTGCATGGCAGCAGTAGTTACACTGTATTCACACAGATCGGGGTTCAGGTCGGCAAGACATCCCAACTTCCCCGGTTTGGTGGGACCCAAGACATATAGACCCTGGATATACAGAGTATGAGAAAGGTGGTTTTATTGCTGGTGAGTCCAGTGGCTGTTAGTGAAGGGATAACAACTCTTCGGGAGTGAAGCCCACCCCCCAGGGGGAGGGGAAATAGGAGACTTGAGTGGAGAGAACATCTCAGATGCTGGATGAGTGGCAGTACTCCGATAATCTGAAAAGACAGTGACTAGTGGAGAGTCTAAAAGGTCTGGCTGCTGAGGTGGTGAGGTCCTTAAAAGCAGAGAATCCATTTGTCAATTCAGTGGGCTACATGCAAGTGTTAGAAAACATTTCTGGCATGGCGGGAAGACCAATGCAGCTTAATGATTCAGGTCACCTGAGGTTTGATAAAACCTTTGGATTGGTCTGAGATCAGTTCTACTGGCCCAAATGAAGCCTGAGGTTGAGGAGTACTGTAAGTCGTGTATTCGATGTATACAGAGGAAGACGCTGCCTTTGAAGGTTTCTCCCTTATCATCCCATTTACAGAGTTCATGGCCACTTGATCTAGTTTATGTGGACTTCCTCTCCATAGAGCGAATGTCTTGGTTATGACTGATCACTACACCAGATATACTCAAGCCTTCTCTTCAAAGGATCAGAGAGTGTTCACCGCGGGAAAAGTATTTCATTCATTATGGCCTTCCAAGATGGATACACAGCAATCAAGGAAGGGATTTTGAGAATAGGCTCATACATGAGTTACTGGGCATGCTTGCAGCCGAGAAGTCAAGGACTACGCCTTATCACCCTCAGGGAGATCCCCAGCCTGAGAGGTTCAACTGGACTTTGATAGACATGCTCAGAACCCTGGATATCAGTAAGAAGAACTGATGGAGTCAGCATATTGGGCATCTGGTCCACTGCTACAACTCTACACAGACTGAAGCTACTGGATACTCACCTTATTATTTGATGTTTGGACGCGAAACGAGATTGCCTGAAGAACTCCATTTTGGGACTGGCGGGGAAGACTTGCCACAGAAGACCTATCTTAATGATGTGTCTGACATAAAGAAGGAATTGCAAAAGGCTTATGAACAATCAGAGGTCTCTGCTACCAAGCAGGATCAAGGAAACAAGAGGAGACATGATCAAAAGATTAGGTTGTCCCAACTGATGCCTGGAGACAGAGTTCTAATAAGGAATTTGGGGCCACCAGAGAAGCACAAGTTGGCTGACAGCTGGGTGGCTACATCTTATGTAGGGGAGAGTCAGATGCCAAATGTGCCAGTTTTCCGAGTGAAGCCAGAAGATGGGAATGGGCCTGACAGAATTCTCCATCGGAACTTCCTTTTACTTCTAGGACAGGAGGTACATGTTGCCCCACAGCCTGACATGAACTCTATACCTAGTAGGAGGACTCTGTGCCGAAGTGGGAGAACCAAAAGACAATCAGTGGAGAGACCTAAAAGGGACCTAACCATTGAATACTGTCCAGAACCAGAGGATGAGGAAACAGGGTTGTGGTATATGTTACCTTATGCAAACTCCCCAATAACTGATGAAGAGATTCCTGGCCTATCCCCGCTGACTCGGATGCAGTGGGGGGAACTAGCAGTGGACAGGCAGACTTGCAGCTGGACAATGAAGGGAAGCTGGGCTCCAATGTAATTGGGGATGAAGCTGAGCTCAGTCAAAGTGTCAGGGGGACCCGAGTTGCCAGAAAGCACGAGTAATGGATAGGGGGAGGCATCTCCAAGTAGACAGGAAAGATCCCAAGGAGTGTCTGAAACTGAAGAAGCAGAAGGTGGGATAATGAGGTCTCAAAGAGTCAGGAAACTCCCCAGATAAGCCGGCCTATGACACACTGTGGGAACTGAGTGTTGTTTCTATGCCCCTCGTGAGATAAGTCACTATCATTTACAAATGGATTGGAGGTCATGACATCACAAAATTCTTGTGAAAACTGTTATTAATAATGGGTTGGTAAATTTCAAAGTCATGAGGACGTAACTATTTTTAGTGGAGGGAGAATGTAAAACCCTGGTTAATACTTTGCTGCTCATTTCATTCAATGGTGTTCTGTAGAAGCAGTATGTTCTGCTGTTAGTGTTTGGGTTACCGGTAAAGATAAGAGGTCATGTTGTTAATGCTTAGGAATGTAGTGTCATCCAATCAGGATGATGGAATTGGGAGAAGGTTCTAGAGAACGTTGGGTGGAGACGTTTTTGGTAACGGGCACTTTGGTGGGTTGAACACTATTTGGCGGGAGATGGAGAGAGAAGCTCGAGAGAACTGGCCATCGGATTCGATCCAATGGGAATGTGCAATTTGAAGAGGTCCAGGAGGAGAAATCCTACTGGCGATCAGTGAATAGGAGCTGGCATTGTGGATACATCAGACACATCAACTTTTGGAAGATTTCAGCTCCAATCTTGTGCACATTTGACTATTTTAATTATGATGGGTGCTTTTGTTTTTTCCTTTTTTTCATTCTTGTTTATAATAGTTTGGTTACATTAACATTCATAAAATACTTTCTTTCCAACTGTATGCAGTGTATAGTCTGTTATTTCTTGCCAATGGGCAACTGCATATGGGGGCAGTAGTAACACAGTATTTCCACAGATCCGTGTTTGGATGTGTGAGATATCCCAACTTCCTGGGTTTGGTGGGACCCAAGTCATATCGACCCCAGGTGTGCAGAGTCTGACAAATATGGTTTTTTCACATTAAACAACCCAAGATTTCATGCCCATTCATTTCCCACCCACCCAAAACTGAAGACCTGATGAAAGCAGTGCATTCAACACTCCACTAACGTTGGCAATACTGGAGGACCAACTTTATGTCCTCATATGTTAAACCAATAAACCATTGCTAACTGTAACCTGCATAGATGTAAAGGTACTTTACCCATTTCTACCAGTAATGCGGAAATTGGAGATGATTTAACGGCACCACAACATAATCTCCATGACTGAGTTTGAACTTTATATCGGAGGCTGTAAGACTGCTGGTGAGACTGACCCATGAGCAGTACACCCATAATCAAAGACAGATGTGATTAAAGCAATATACGTTTGTTAAAGTGACTTCCTATTCGCACCCTCATCACACCCAACTATGCACCCCAGTACACTAAGGACATTATTTACACATCTTTAGAATTATATATACATGCACCTTCCACGTTGAGATTTTCCATATAAATTGAGATCAATTGTGGGTATCATGTTCCTTTCAGGAAAACAATTAACACGAGTCTTTGCAACAGAAAATTTTAACCCCCACTGCCATCCCCCATTCCTCTTCTTCATTTGTAGCTGCCTACATTATTTGAACTATATAATTTATATTCCTACCTCTCTTCCACACTGCACCATTGTCAGCATATTATGGTGTGGAAACATCTGAGCCATCATTTAAGAAAATATCATCAATCATAATATTAAAAAGTAGTGGACTACACTGAGTCCTCTACGGAGTCTGATTCTCTATCTCATATTCCTTAAAGAATGTATTCCCAACATAACTTGTATCTTCCTATCACATAAAAAATCTTGAATCAAATTCAACATTCTACCACCTGCTTCCGTCTTTTCCAGTGTACGTAACCCCTGAGTACATGACATATGATAAACTTGCTCTGCATCAATGAATATTGCTATCACTGGTACTTCATTAACTTGGGCTTTATGCATATCAGATTCCAAATTTAACACCAAGTCCATGGCCGTTCTCCCTAAACAAAATCCAGACTGGTACACAGCTAATTTTCCACTATTCTTCCCAAAATAAGAAAGCCTTGTTCTCACCAGTCATTCCGTTATATTGCATGCATGTGAAGTTAGCAAATTGAGTCTATAATTGGAAAGCCTGAAATGTTGACTGGACTATTTTCCATAGATGCTGCCTGGCTGCTGAGCTCCTCCAACATTTTCTGTGCGTTGGTTGGATTTCCAGCACTGCAGATTTTCTCTTGTCTATAACTGGAAGGATCTGATTTGATCCTTACCAGGTTTTAATAGAGGGATAACTACTGCTATTTTCCAGGAAGTCACACACACTTGTGAGATCCTCAGATACCAGTGTAAGGTCTATATAAGAAACAGTGTTATGAAAGAGATTTATCCTTGTATTCCTGCCATCATTCAAGCACACCAAACACTTCTTCCGGAAAGTCTTCAGCCACACATTAATTACACCCCAGGGGTCTGAAAGAGGTAGCTGAAGAGATTTTGCAGGCATTAGTGATGATCTTAAAGAATCACTAGACTCTGGAATGGTTGGAAGACTGGAAAATTGCAAATGTCACTCCACTCTTTAACAAGGGAGGGAGGAAGGAAGGAAAAAGTAAATTATAGCTAGTAATCCTGACTTCAGTGGAAGATATTGGGAGTCCGTCATTAGGGACAAGGCTTAGGGGTACATGGAGGTTCACGACAAATTAGGCCAAAGTCAACGGTTTCTTTAAGCAGAAATGTTGCCTGATGAAACTGTTGGGAGTTTTTGAGGAAATAGCAGGCAGGATAGACAAAGGAGAGTTAGTGGATGTTGTTGACTTGGATTTTCAGAAGGCTGTTGACAAGGTGCCTCACAAGAAGCTGCTTAACAAGAGCACATTGTATTACAGGAGAGATAACAACATGGATAGAAGAATCAACACCCATAGAAGTTGCTGGTGAACGCAGCAGGCCAGGCAGCATCTGTAGGAAGAGATACAGTCAACGTTTCAGGCTGAGACCCTTCGTCAGGACTAACTGAAAGAACAGCTAGCAAGAGATTTGAAAGTGGGAGGGGGAGGGGGAGATCCAAAATGATAGGAGAAGACAGGAGGGGGAGGGATGGAGCCAAGAGCTGGACAGTTGATTGGTAACAGGCATATGAGAGGATCATGGTACAGGAGGCCAAGGAAGAAAGAAAAGGGGGAGGAGGAAAGCCCAGAGGTTGGGCAAGGGGTATAGTGAGAGGGACAGAGGGAGAAAAAAGGAAAGAGAGAAAAAGAATGTGTGTATGTATATATATATATATATAAATAAATAACAGATGGGGTATGAGGGGGAGGTGGGGCATTAGCGGAAGTTTGAGAAGTCAGTGTTCATGCCATCAGGTTGGAGGCTACCCAGACAGAATATAAGGTGTTGTTCCTCCAACCTGAGTGTGGCTTCATCTTTACAGTAGAGAAGGCCGTGGATAGACATATCAGAATGGAAATGGGACGTGGAATTAAAATGTGTGGCCACTGGGAGATTCTGCTTTCTCTGGCGGACAGAGCGTAGGTGTTCAGCAAAATGGTCTCCCACTCTGCGTCGGATCTCGCCAATATACAGAAGGCCACATTGGGAGCACTGGACGTAGTATATCACCCCAGCCGACTCACAGGTAAAGTGTTGCCTCACCTGGAAGGACTGTCTGGGGCCCTGAATGGTAGTGAGGGAGGAAGTACAAGGGCATGTGTAGCACATATTCCGCTTACAAGGTTAAGTGTCAAGAGGGAGATCGGCAGGGGGAGGGATGGGGGAGACGAATGGACAAGGAAGTCGCGTAGGGAGTGATCTCTGGGGAAAGCCGGGCCGGGGGGGGGGGGGTAGGGAAAGATGTGCTTAGTGGTGGGATCCCGTTGGAAGTGGTGGAAGTTACGGAGAATTATATGTTGGACCCAGCAGCTGGTGGGGTGGTAGGTGAGGACAAGGGAAACCCTATTCCTAGTGGGGTGGCAGGAGAATGGAGTGAGAGCAGATGTGCGTGAAATGGGGAAGATGTGTTTGAGAGCAGAGCTGATGGCAGAGGAAGGGAAGCCCCTTTCTTTAAAAAAGGACAGCTCCTTCGTCCTGGAATGAAAAGCCTCATCCTGAGAGCAGATGCGGTGGAGACGGAGGAATTGCGAGAAGGGGATCCTGAGAACAGATGCGACGGACTGACTGGCAGGAGGCAAAGATGGTGAATAAAGGGGGTCTATTCTGTTTGGCCGCTGGTCTTCTGCAAGGGTCAGTATTGAAACGCTTATTTTACATTATATATCAGTAATTTGATTGGATTGATGGCTTTACGGACAAGTTTGCAGATGATACAAAGATAGGTTGAGGGGCAGGTAGTATTAAGAAAGCAGGGAGTCTGCGGAGGACTTGGACAGATTGGGAGATGGGGAAAGAAGTGGCAGATGGAATATAGCACAGCGAAGTGTATGGTCATGCACTTTGGTTGAAGGAACAAACGTGTAGACTATTTCTAAACGGGGAGAAAATTCAGAAAATAGGGGTGCAAAGGGACTTGGGAGTCCTTGTGCAGGATTCCCTGAAGATTAACTTGCAGGTTAAATCAGTGGCAAGGAAGGCAAATGCAATGTTTGCAATCATTTTGGGCGGACTAGAATATAAGAGCAAGGATGTAATCCTGAGGCTTTATAAGGCATTGGTCAGATCGCACTTGGAGTGTTGTGAACAGTTTTCAGCCCCTTATCCAAGAAAAGGTGTGATGACATTGGAGATGGTCCAGAGGAGGTTCATGAGAATGATTCCAGGAATGAAGAGTAAACGTGTGATGGCCCTGGGCCTGCACTTGCTGGAGTGTAGAAGAATGAGGGGAGATCTCATTGAAAACTATCAAAAATTGAAAGGCCAAGATGGAGTGGATGTTTTCTATGGTGGGTGAGTCTAGAACCAGAAATCACAGTCTCAGAATAGAAGAACAGAGATGAGGAGGAATTTCTTTTGCCAAAGGGTGGTAAATCTGTGGAATTCATTGCCATGGACCACTGTGGAGAACAAGTCTTTGAGTTTATTTAAAGCAGAGTCTGATATGTTCTTGGTCAGTTAAAGTTCACGGGGAGAAGGCAGGAGAATGGGATAATAAACCAGCCATGGTGGAACGGCGGAGCAGTGTTGTACACCCCACCCCTCATTCGTGGCAAACCCCAGACTTTTCTCTTCCCCTTGTCAATCAGTCCTGGGTCCTGCACCTTCCTATTGTTACAATGTATAAATTCCACCCCTTCTGATGCACCTCCCTACTACTCACCAAATCCAGCCCACTCCCACCCTGTTGATAAATTTCCCAACTCCTCCAACCAGTCAATTATCATTAATACCCTCATCCTTCTCCAACTGACTTGATCTACAACCCACCATTTCATTCTACTTGTCTATCATTTGCCCAGTACCACTCACTTTTCACCTCCTTATCAAACATTCCCACCTCCCTGCCCATCCATCCCCACCCCTCACACCCAGAACCTTCAACCTTACAGAGTGACTGCAGAGGAAGAGATGTGGCATGACAAGCAACTTGTTGAATCAGTTTATTACTTGCATCAGCATCCCAGGCACACAGCATCAGAAATGCAGCATTCATAGGTAAATATAACAAATTATCGACCACAGTGCAGTGCAGAAACAGGCTACTCAGTCCACGATGTTGCAAAGTCCGCAGAGCTTAGGCCAGAGACCATAGACAACAAACCGAAATGCAAAGTTCATGGAGCTTAGGCCAGAGACCAGAGTGCAGTGGACAGGCCGTAGTGAAACTCAATGATTTGCATGCCACTCAGTGATTATTTCAACACGCATTAAGGTGCAAGGGCCATAACGATTGTGAGCATAACAATCTTAACGATCTTAGCATAAGTGTTTTATAATGGAGTAGCAGTTGTCTTCAGCCTGGTATGTGTGTTTTCAGGATTTTTTATCTTCCACTTGAAGAGGGGTGGGGAGAAGAGAGAATGACATGCCTTGTCCCGTACTGGGAGCACTGGACAAGATAAGGAGGAATGCAGGATGCTGTCAGGCAGCAAAAGGAAGGTCCAGCTCAAGTTTTAAGAGGTGGTGTTGGGTCCGCTCACTCACTTCCTTCCCTGTTCCGAACAAGCTTCCACTCCCCCCCACCGCACCAAGGCATCTACCTCTGAGTCACACAACTGCCATACCCTGACATCCTGGTGAAGTCCAGGACAGACTTTTCTGGAGTGAGCCCAGAGAAAGGATCATAGCACAGCCTCTCTCTCTCTCTCTGCACCTTTCAGTCATTGCCAAAGACCAGCCAACTTCAGAAATTTCTGTAACCTACATGAATCAAATACGTCTCTTGTTAGACTGGCAACTACCTGCCAGATAACAGAGGGAAGAAGAGAGAACCAGTGAGACGAGTGGGTGGAGGTTTACAGGGGAGTGTCAGAGGGCTGGGAGGATGAGGCGAGTGTACAGCAAATTCCCCTGGGAGGTGGATGAATACACATGGGGGTTGCAGGACAATTCTTCAGTTAGGCCTGCAGTGAGGGGCCAAGGATCAGAAGTAAACAGTAAATGATGGCAATGTCGGTGTGTCCTCCTCTCTCTCCCAACACTGGCTATCAGCCACATCATCCTCTCCCCCCTCTGGGAGCAGACACTGAGCATGCTGCCCCTCCCCCTCTGGAACTGGGCATCGGACTTGCAGTCCTCTCTGATAAGACTGTGGTGTTTTGCATGTGTATTAGGTACATGTGAGCAAAATCATCACACACTCTCTAATTAACCCTCCTACAATCAATGGACAGCAACTTATTAAAACCAATCGCCCTTTACTGCTCTTGAGACTGCCTTTGGATATTTTTATTGTTTGTTTTAACATCCACTGTGGGACTTGGTACGATGCCAGTTCTCCAACTGATGGGAAATCTCTGTTTCAGGCTACATCACGCACAGCTTTTGACCTCATTTCCGTGGGTCAGACCACACCAAGGCAACTGTCCAGCACAAAGTAAGGTTTCAAGAAATTCACAATCTCTTTCCACTGTGTTCCTAGTCATGTTGCAACTGTGACAGTCCATCTACAATTCTGATGGATGAGCAGCAAGACACGAAATCTCATTCAGTGGGAACCCGGACAAGCCTTCGTCTCCTGATTGAACATTTTGATTGAATCTTATACAGCAGGACTGCAAAACATGGATTAAATCCGCAAAGGAGCACAGTCGTGCACAGTGCAATGATTCCGGACTTTTGAAATTTCTTTCCACAGAGTCCCCAGTCCTATTGCAGGGGCAGCAGCCTGCTGACAATGAACGTGCAGTCGGGCAAAGAATCATATATAATAGGAACAATGACAAGGCTTCGTTCCCTGCTGGATGCCCCTGGAATCTTAGGTACAGGTACTGAGAGTTTATCACTCCGACTGTCAAACATGGCTTAAATCTGAAATGAGCTGTTTCCAACTCATACTGGTAGGCATGTACGAAACACCAATTTACTTCTGGGTCAAACACACACTTGGAGGACCACACACAGTTCCCGCCTCCATAATCCTCAGTCAGCACTCCAGGAGCACTGTGCACAATTCTCTCCTCCCTGTGCCTGGGTCAGAAACACTGGGAGCACAGTGCATGCATGGGAAATTCGAAAACTTGTTCTTAAACATTCTGAGCTCCTGACACTCTCTGGAATACTAACAGACAGTGAATCATGATGCCATGCCAATTTCTGTCACCCATTGCCTGTCATCGAGGGAATCCACAACGCGGGATTCTGCTCCGATTGTGCATGCCATTGCCTTTGGGGCATCACGGGGCAGTAATCTCTGAACCTCCATAGGCATTCAGCAACAATGGAAAAACTCATCAACCTGGAATATCAATCACATGCAGTGAGGATTCGGCAGTGGGATTGTTGAATGTGGGTTAAATCTGGAAAGGGCTGGATGAGACCCACACTGGAAACACCATGCCCTTTTCTGTCTCCCGATCACAAGGTCAGACCCACAGAGGGAGTACCATGCACAGTTACCATCTCCATATCCCATGGGTTAGAACTACACCATAGCCTCCTGCCAATAAGGGAAGTGTGGATAATTCCTGCTTCTTTGGACATTCTAACCCCTCTCCCATTCCCAGTATATGTGCCACCACGTGCCTATGTAGCACAGCCAATCTCTGTCTCCCCTTGCCTCAGCTCGATGGTGACCCTGGCATGGCATCATCCTGTGACTGTGCTCACTGCAACCTTTGGGCTGTCATTGGCCAGTTGTTTTGTCCACGGGTGCGTCCACATCCTGATGCAGGAGAATACTGGTGTTAATGATGAATCTGAGTTGTATACTGCATACATTCTTTGACAATAAATGTACCTTGAACCTTAATGCAGTCAGCTACAGTTGGTAAGGACAACATTGGTGCTGACATAGTCCTAGTTTCCAAACGCTGTCACCCTCGTCCTAGCCCTTACCACGATGGTCAATGGCCACTCTCCCACATCCCGTAGGAGAACCACCATCTTACAACCTCTGCAGTCAGCTCTCAGGTCTACACCAGCCATGAACGGTCACGGCAACTGGCCAATGGAGAGGTCTGCTGTGCAATCACTTTCCACAAGGTTCCCTGTCCTGCTGCAATTGTGACAGCTGATCTACCATCCCAGAGGTGAAGCAGCAGGGGAATGAATCACCTGGATTTTCAGAGTTGCAAATCACGTCTGCGGTGCCGACACCACCATCCTGTCGCCTGGCAAACGGCCGCTGCAGATGCCTGCTCATCCCCATCTGGGCCCAGGAGATGGTTCATCCTCGGCACCTCTCTCCAGTGGAAGAGAACGCCAAGTATGATGAGGCAAGGGGCAGGGCAAAACCCAGCCATGATGCAGAACAATGCTCCAGCAGGGATGTAATTAAAGATCTCGGTCACTCACCCATTTCCCTCCACTGCCCCCCGAAAGGTTCTGAGTGTCAGGTGCAGAGCCTGAACCAACAGCTGACAGGACAGGTTTCTTCTTCCACCCCAGTCCCAGACAGCCAGTTGGTCTGGATGTCCCGCACTGATCTTGAGTGCTGGGCCAACTTCTACTTTACCAGAGAAGTGCAGGCATCGAGGAAGCTGCTGAGGGGGCGCCAGCCCAAGGCCACAATGTCCAGAGGGTCCCATGGGTCCAGGTCAAGAGGGATTGGTTCTTCAGAAGGAAGAGGGGTGTTGTTTAGGTCTGATGTGGAACGAGGAGTGAGGGGTCAGGTTCCAGGATTGGACCAAGTCCACGGGCACAGCTTAGTTCGAGACTCCTTCAAAGTGTCCTCCGATTCCAAGTGACTCTGTATGTGTTTTTAGAGGAAGGAGAGAGGAAAGGGTAGAAATGGAAAAGGGAGAAGGGAGAAGGGAATGAGATCTTCTGTATTAAACAATAATGTCTGAGGGACTGGTGGGCTTGTGACAAGTCTGCACCACCATCCCTCCCCCCTGTCCCATCCTCAACAAGCCCCTCACCACCAATCCACCTCCCCCATGCACCCTCCCTCCCCATAACCAATGCCCCCCACCCTCAAACTATCCCATGGTCACTGTGACCCCTGCTTCCTCCCTCCCCACCCCCATGTCCCTCATCCTACCCGCTCCAGCCTCAGCCCTCCCTACTCCTTCCGACCTGCCCCAACCCCATCCCTCCTCCCTCTTCACCTCAGGAGTGATCATTCCCTGGTCCTCTCTCCCTGCTATCTCCCAGATAACGCTGCCCCCGGCTACCCCTTCGCGCAGAGAAGGAGCGGCCCCGAGATCCAGCCGGCGTGGCCTTGCAATCAAAGAAAATGTGTGTCGAATAACAGAATCAGGCCCCTACCTGGTGCCCTGGGGCGGGCCGTTCAGCTGTCCGGGGGGGACGGCCGGCCGACAAGGTGCCGACGGACAGAGACGGGAAACCGGGGCAGCCGAGCAATCTCTTTCCACTGTGTTCCAAGCCATTTTGCAGCTGTGACAGTCCATCTTCAATTCTGATGGATGAGCAGCAAGACACGAAATCTCATTCAGTGGGAACCCAGACAAGCCTTCGTCTCCTGATTGAAAATTTTGATTGAATCTTATACAGCAGGACTGCAAAACATGGATTAAATCCGCAAAGGAGCACAGTCATGCACAGTGCAATAATTCCGGACCTTTGAAATTTCTTTCCACAGAGTGGCCAGTCCTATTGCAGGGGCAGCAGCCTGTCGACACTGAACGTGCAGTCGGGCAAAGCATCATATATAATAGGAACAATGACAAGGCTTCGTTCCCTGCTGGATGCCCCTGGAATCTTAGGTACAGGTACTGAGAGTTTATCACTCCGACTGTCAAACATGGCTTAAATCTGAAATGAGCTGTTTCCAACTCATACTGGTAGGCATGTACGAAACACCAATTTACTTCTGGGTCAAACACACACTTGGAGGACCACACACAGTTCCCGCCTCCATAATCCTCAGTCAGCACTCCAGGAGCACTGTGCACAATTCTCTCCTCCCTGTGCCTGGGTCAGAAACACTGGGAGCACAGTGCATGCATGGGAAATTCGAAAACTTGTTCTTAAACATTCTGAGCTCCTGACACTCTCTGGAATACTAACAGACAGTGAATCATGATGCCATGCCAATTTCTGTCACCCATTGCCTGTCATCGAGGGAATCCACAACGCGGGATTCTGCTCCGATTGTGCATGCCATTGCCTTTGGGGCATCACGGGGCAGTAATCTCTGAACCTCCATAGGCATTCAGCAACAATGGAAAAACTCATCAACCTGGAATATCAATCACATGCAGTGAGGATTCGGCAGTGGGATTGTTGAATGTGGGTTAAATCTGGAAAGGGCTGGATGAGACCCACACTGGAAACACCATGCCCTTTTCTGTCTCCCGATCACAAGGTCAGACCCACAGAGGGAGTACCATGCACAGTTACCATCTCCATATCCCATGGGTTAGAACTACACCATAGCCTCCTGCCAATAAGGGAAGTGTGGATAATTCCTGCTTCTTTGGACATTCTAACCCCTCTCCCATTCCCAGTATATGTGCCACCACGTGCCTATGTAGCACAGCCAATCTCTGTCTCCCCTTGCCTCAGCTCGATGGTGACCCTGGCATGGCATCATCCTGTGACTGTGCTCACTGCAACCTTTGGGCTGTCATTGGCCAGTTGTTTTGTCCACGGGTGCGTCCACATCCTGATGCAGGAGAATACTGGTGTTAATGATGAATCTGAGTTGTATACTGCATACATTCTTTGACAATAAATGTACCTTGAACCTTAATGCAGTCAGGTACAGTTGGTAAGGACAACATTGGTGCTGACATAGTCCTGGTTTCCAAACGCTGTCACCCTCGTCCTAGCCCTTACCACGATGGTCAATGGCCACTCTCCCACACCCCGTAGGAGAACCACCATCTTACAAACTCTGCAGTCAGCTCTCAGGCCTGCACCAGCCATGAACGGTCACGGCAACTGGCCAATGGAGAGGTCTGCTGTGCAATCACTTTCCACAAGGTTCCCTGTCCTGCTGCAATTGTGACAGGTGATCTACCATCCCAGAGGTGAAGCAGCAGGGGAATGAATCACCTGGATTTTCAGAGTTGGAAATCACATCTGCGGTGCCGACACCACCATCCTGTCGTCTGGCAAACGGCCGCTGCAGATGCCTGCTCATCCCCATCTGGGCCCAGGAGATGGTTCATCCTCGGCACCTCCCTCCAGTGGAAGAGAACGCCAAGTATGATGAGGCAAGGGGCAGGGCAAAACCCAGCCTTGATGCAGAACAATGCTCCAGCAGGGATGTAATTAAAGATCTCGGTCACTCACCCATTTCCCTCCACTGCCCCCCGAAAGGTTCTGAGTGTCAGGTGCAGAGCCTGAACCAACAGCTGACAGGACAGGTTTCTTCTTCCACCCCAGTCCCAGATAGCCAGTTGGTCTGGATGTCCCGCACTGATCTTGAGTGCTGGGCCAACTCCTACTTTACCAGAGAAGTGCAGGCATCGAGGAAGCTGTTGAGGGAGCGCCAGCCCAAGGCCTCAATGTCCAGAGGGTCCCATGGGTCCAGGTCAAGAGGGATTGGTTCTTCAGAAGGAAGAGGGGTGTTGTTTAGGTCTGATGTGGAACGAGGAGTGAGGGGTCAGGTTCCAGGATTGGACCAAGTCCACGGGCACAGCTTAGTTCGAGACTCCTTCAAAGTGTCCTCCGATTCCAAGTGACTCTGTATGTGTTTTTAGAGGAAGGAGAGGGGAAAGGGTAGAAATGGAAAAGGGACAAGGGACAAGGGGCAAGGGACAAGGAAATGAGATCTTCTGTATTAAACAATAACGTCTGAGGGACTGGTGGGCTTGTGAGAAGTCTGCACCCTGTCCCATCATCAACAAGCCCCTCACCACCAATCTACCTCCCCCATGCACCCTCGCTCCCCATAACCAATTCCCCCCACCCTCAAACTATCCCATGGTCACTGTGACCCCTGTTTCCTCCCTCCCCACCCCCATGTCCCTCACCCTACCCGCTCCAGCCTCAGCCCACCCTACTCCTTCCGACCTGCCCCAACCCCATCCCTCCTCCCTCTTCACCTCAGGAGTGATCATTCCCTGGTCCTCTCTCCCTGCTATCTCCCAGATAACGCTGCCCCCGGCTACCCCTTCGCGCAGAGAAGGAGCGGCCCCGAGATCCAGCGGGCGTGGCTTTGCAATGAAAGAAAATGTGTGTCGAATAACAGAATCAGGGCCGGGGGCGGCCGGCAGGCCGACAAGCTGCCGACGGACGGAAACGGGAAACCGGGGCAGCCGAGCAATCTCTTTCCACTACATTCCAAGCCATTTTGCAGCTGTGACAGTCCATCTTCAATTCTGATGGATGAGCAGCAAGACACGAAATCTCATTCAGTGGGAACCCAGACAAGCCTTCC
This sequence comes from Mobula birostris, assembly GCF_030028105.1. Taxonomy (NCBI): domain Eukaryota; kingdom Metazoa; phylum Chordata; class Chondrichthyes; order Myliobatiformes; family Myliobatidae; genus Mobula; species Mobula birostris. Next base: position 15,340,256 of record NC_092402.1, on the reverse strand, counting down.
TCTCGATTGAACATTTTGATTGAATCTTATACAGCAGGACTGCAAAACATGGATTAAATCCGCAAAGGAGCACAGTCATGCACAGTGCAATAATTCCGGACCTTTGAAATTTCTTTCCACAGAGTTGCCAGTCCTATTGCAGGGGCAGCAGCCTGTCGACACTGAACGTGCAGTCGGGCAAAGAATCATATAGAAAAGGAACAATGACAAGGCTTCGTTCCCTGCTGGATGCCCCTGGAATATTAGGTACAGGTACTGAGAGTTTAACACTCCGACTGTCAAACATGGCTTAAATCTGAAATGAGCTGTTTCCGACTCATACTGGTAGGCATGTACGAAACACCAATTTACTTCTGGGTCAAACACACACTTGGAGGACCACACACAGTTCCCGCCTCCATAATCCTCAGTCAGCACTCCAGGAGCACTGTGCACAATTCTCTCCTCCCTGTGCCTGGGTCAGAAACACTGGGAGCACAGTGCATGCATGGGAAATTCGAAAACTTGTTCTTAAACATTCTGAGCTCCTGACACTCTCTGGAATACTAACAGACAGTGAATCATGATGCCATGCCAATTTCTGTCACCCATTGCCTGTCATCGAGGGGATCCACAACGCGGGATTCTGCTCCGATTGTGCATGCCATTGCCTTTGGGGCATCACGGGGCAGTAATCTCTGAACCTCCATAGGCATTCAGCAACAATGGAAAAACTCATCAACCTGGAATATCAATCACATGCAGTGAGGATTAGGCAGTGGGATTGTTGAATGTGGGTTAAATCTGGAAAGGGCTGGATGAGACCCACACTGGAAACACCATGCCCTTTTCTGTCTCCCGATCACAAGGTCAGACCCACAGAGGGAGTACCATGCACAGTTCCCATCTCCATATCCCATGGGTTAGAACTACACCATAGCCTCCTGCCAATATGGGAAGTGTGGATAATTCCTGCTTCTTTGGACATTCTAACCCCTCTCCCATTCCCAGTATATGTGCCACCACGTGCCTATGTAGCACAGCCAATCTCTGTCTCCCCTTGCCTCAGCTCGAGGGTGACCCTGGCATGGCATCATCCTGTGACTGTGCTCACTGCAACCTTTGGGCTGTCATTGGCCAGTTGTTTTGTCCACGGGTGCGTCCACGTCCTGATGCAGGAGAATACTGGTGTTAATGATGAATCTGAGTTGTGTACTGCATACATTCTTTGACAATAAATGTACCTTGAACCTTAATGCAGTCAGGTACAGTTGGTAAGGACAACATTGGTGCTGACATAGTCCTAGTTTCCAAACGCTGTCACCCTCGTCCCAGCCCTTACCACGATGGTCAATGGCCACTCTCCCACACCCCGGAGGAGAACCATCATCTTACAACCTCTGCAGTCAGCTCTCAGGTCTACACCAGCAATGAACGGTCACGGCAACTGGCCAATGGAGAGGTCTGCTGTGCAATCACTTTCCACAAGGTTCCCTGTCCTGCTGCAATTGTGACAGGTGATCTACCATCCCAGAGGTGAAGCAGCAGGGGAATGAATCACTCGGATTTTCAGTCCGAAATCACGTCTGCGGTGCCGACACCACCTTCCTGTCGTCTGGCAAACGGCCGCTGCAGATCCCTGCTCATCCCCATCTGGGACAGGATATCGTTCATCCTCGGCACCTCCCTCCAGTGGAAGAGAACGCCAAGTATGATGAGGCAAGGGGCAGGGCAAAACCCAGCCTTGATGCAGAACAATGCTCCAGCAGGGATGTAATTAAAGATCTCAGTCACTCACCCATTTCCCTCCACTGCCCCCCGAAAGGTTCTGAGTGTCAGGTGCAGAGCCTGAACCAACAGCTGACAGGACAGGTTTCTTCTTCCACCCCAGTCCCAGATAGCCAGTTGGTTTGGATGTCCCGCACTGATCTTGAGTGCTGGGCCAACTCCGACTTTACCAGAGAAGTGCAGGCATCGAGGAAGCTGCTGAGGGAGCACCAGCCCAAGGCTACAATGTCCAGAGGGTCCCATGGGTCCAGGTCAAGAGGGATTGGTTCTTCGGAAGGAAGAGGGGTGCTGTTTAGGTCTGATGTGGAATGAGCAGTGAGGGGTCAGGTTCCAGGATTGGACCAAGTCCACGGGCACAGCTAAGTTCGAGACTCCTTCAAAGTGTCCTCCGATTCCAAGTGACTCTGTATGTGTTTTTAGAGGAAGGAGAGGGGAAAGGGTAGAAATGGAAAAGGGAGAAGGGACAAGGGACAAGGGAATGAGATCTTCTGTATTAAACAATAACGTCTGAGGGACTGGTGGGCTTGTGAGAAGTCTGCACCCTGTCCCATCCTCAACAAGCCCCTCACCACCAATCCACCTCCCCCATGCACCCTCCCTCCCCATAACCAATTCCCCCCACCCTCAAACTAGCCCATCCTCACTGTGACCCCTGCTCCCTCCCCACCCCCATGTCCCTCACCCTACCCGCTCCAGCCTCAGCCCTCCCTACTCCTTCCGACCTGCCCCAACCCCATCCCTCCTCCCTCTTCACCTCAGGAGTGATCATTCCCTGGTCCTCTCTCCCTGCTATCTCCCAGATAACGCTGCCCCCGGCTACCCCTTCGCTCACAGAAGGAGCGGCCCCGAGATCCAGCGGGCGTGGCTTTGCAATGAAAGAAAATGTGTGTCGAATAACAGAATCAGGGCCCTACCTGGTTCAGCTGTCGGGGGCGGCCGGCCGGCCGACAGACAAGCTGCCGACGGACGGAGACGGGAAACCGGGGCAGCCGAGCAATCTTTTTCCACTGTGTTCCTAGGCATTTTGCAGCTGTGACAGTCCATCTTCAATTCTGATGGATGAGCAGCAAGACACGAAATCTCATTCAGTGGGAACCCGGACAACCCTTCGTCTCCTGATTGAACATTTTGATTGAATCTTATACAGCAGGACTGCAAAACATGGATTAAATCCGCAAAGGAGCACAGTCGTGCACAGTGCAATGATTCTGGACCTTTGAAATTTCTTTCCACAGAGTCCCCAGTCCTATTGCAGGGGCAGCAGCCTGCTGACACTGAACGTGCAGTCGGGCAAAGAATCATATATAATAGGAACAATGACAAGGCTTCGTTCCCTGCTGGATGCCCCTGGAATATTAGGTACAGGTACTGAGAGTTTAACACTCCGACTGTCAAACATGGCTTAAATCTGAAATGAGCTGTTTCAGACTCATACTGGTAGGCATGTACGAAACACCAATTTACTTCTGGGTCAAACACACACTTGGAGGACCACACACAGTTCCCGCCTCCATAATCCTCAGTCAGCACTCCAGGAGCACTGTGCACAATTCTCTCCTCCCTGTGCCTGGGTCAGAAGCACTGGGAGCACAGTGCATGTATGGGAAATTGGAAAACTTGTTCTTAAACATTCGGATCTCCTTCCACTCTCTGGAATACCAGCAGACAGTGAATCATGATGGCATGCCAATTTCTGTCACCCCTTGCCTGTCATCGAGGGGATCCACAACGCTGGATTCTGATCCGATTGTGCATGCCATTGCCTTTGGGGCATCACGGGGCAGTAATCTCTGAACCTCCATAGGCATTCAGCAAAAATGGACAAACTCATCAACCTGGAATATCAATCACATGCAGTGAGGATTAGGCAGTGGGATTGTTGAATGTGGGTTAAATCTGGAAAGGGCTGGATGAGACCCACACTGGAAACACCATGCCCTTTTCTGTCTCCCGATCACAAGGTCAGACCCACAGAGGGAGTACCATGCACAGTTCCCATCTCCATATCCCATGGGTTAGAACTACACCATAGCCTCCTGCCAAGTTGGGAAGTGTGGACAACTCCTGTTTCTTTGGACATTCTAACCCCTCTCCCACTCCCAGTATATGTGCCACCACGTGCCTATGTAGCACGGCCAATCTCTGTCTCCCCTTGCCTCAGCTCGAGGGTGACCCTGGCATGGCATCATCCTGTGACTGTGCTCACTGCAACCTTTGGGCTGTCAATGGCCAGTTGTTTTGTCCATGGGTGCGTCCACGTCCTGATGCAGGAGAATAGTGGTGTTAATGATGAAGCTGAGTTGTATACTGCATACATTCTTTGACAATAAATGTACCTTGAACCTTAATGCAGTCAGGTACAGTTGGTAAGGACAACATTGGTGCTGACAGTCCTAGTTTCCAAACGCTGTCACCCTCGTCCTAGCCCTTACCACGATGGTCAATGGCCACTCTCCCACATCCCGTAGGAGAACCACCATCTTACAACCTCTGCAGTCAGCTCTCAGGCCTACACCAGCCATGAACGGTCACGGCAACTGGTCAATGGAGAGGTCTGCTGTGCAATCACTTTCCACAAGGTTCCCTGTCCTGCTGCAATTGTGACAGGTGATCTACCATCCCAGAGGTGAAGCAGCAGGGGAATGAATCACCTGGATTTTCAGAGTTGGAAATCACGTCTGCGGTGCCGACACCACCTTCCTGTCGTCTGGCAAACGGCCGCTGCAGATGCCTGCTCATCCCCATCTGGGCCCAGGAGATGGTTCATCGTCGGCACCTCCCTCCAGTGGAAGAGAACACCAAGTATGATGAGGCAAGGGGCAGGGCAAAACCCAGCCTTGATGCAGAACAATGCTCCAGCAGGGATGTAATTAAAGATCTCGGTCACTCACCCATTTCCCTCCACCACCTCCGAAAGGTTCTGAGTGTCAGGTGTAGAGCCTGAACCAACAGCTGACAGGACAGGTTTCTTCTTCCACCCCAGTCCCAGACAGCCAGTTGGCCTGGATGTCCCGCACTGATCTTGAGTGCTGGGCCAACTCCTACTTTACCAGAGAAGTGCAGGCATCGAGGAAGCTGCTGAGGGAGCGCCAGCCCAAGGCCACAATGTCCAGAGGGTTCCATGGGTCCAGGTCAAGAGGGATTGGTTCTTCAGAAGGAAGAGGGGTGTTGTTTAGGTCTGATGTGGAACGAGGAGTGAGGGGTCAGGTTCCAGGATTGGACCAAGTCCACGGGCACAGCTTAGTTCGAGACTCCTTCAAAGCGTCCTCCGATTCCAAGTGACTCTGTATGTGTTTTTAGAGGAAGGAGAGGGGAAAGGGTAGAAATGGAAAAGGGAGAAGGGAGAAGGGACAAGAGAATGAGATCTTCTGTATTAAACAATAACGTCTGAGGGACTGGTGGGCTTGTGAGAAGTCTGCACCCTGTCCCATCCTCAACAAGCCCCTCACCACCAATCTACCTCCCCCATGCACCCTCGCTCCCCATAACCAATTCCCCCCACCCTCAAACTATCCCATGGTCACTGTGACCCCTGCTTCCTCCCTCCCCACCCCCATGTCCCTCACCCTACCCGCTCCAGCCTCAGCCCACCCTACTCCTTCCGACCTGCCCCAACCCCATCCCTCCTCCCTCTTCACCTCAGGAGTGATCATTCCCTGGTCCTCTCTCCCCAGCATCTGCAGATTATTTTGTGTCTCCGACACCGAGCACCATCTCTGCCGAGTGCTTCGACCCCGGCCCCGGCAACAGGCAAAGCCGAGGATTTGGGGCCTTCCCCTCTGCAGAGTCTCGATCACACAGTAGCAGCGGTAGCGAAGCAGGCAGTTCAGAAGTTTCTCCAGATGTTCCTCCGTGCTTCTCACGGCTGTCTCTATGAAATCAGGATTGTGCACATTATCCAACTTCGCAAATACACTATCAATTTGGAGCGGCCGTGCACGCTGCGTCGCGCCGCCATCTTCTCCTCCCCTCCATTTACCTTGGGTAACCAATAGCCCTCTTTTTTTCTGAGCTCCATGTACCTATCCAGGAGTCTTTTCAAAGACCCTATCGTATGCGCCTCCACTACCATCGCCGGCAGCCCATTCCACGCACTCACCAATCACTGCGTAAAGAACTTGCCCTGGCATCTCCCCTATACCTACTTCAAAACACCTTAAAACTGTGCCCACTTGTGATAGCCATTTCAGCACTGGGAAAAAGCCTCTGACAATCCACATGATAATGAATGTCTGTCATCTTGTACACCTCCATCAGGTCACCTCTCATCCTCTGTCACGCCAAGGAGAAAAGGCCAAGTTCACTCAAATTATTCTCGTAAGGCATGCTACCTGATCCAGGCAACATCTTTGTAAATCTCTGCACCCTTTCTATAGTATCACATCCTTCCTGCAGTAAGGTGACCAGAACTGAGCACAGTACTCCAAGTGGGGTCTGACCAGGGTCCAATACAGCTGTAATATTACCTCCCGACTTCGAAACTCAGTCCCACGGTTGATGAAGGTCAATGCATCGTATTAGCAAAATGAACCACATCACATTTATCTGGGATGAACTCCATTTGCCACTTTTCAGCCCAGTCTTGTATTCTACCAACGTCCCCCTGTAACCTCTGACAGCCCTCCAACACAACCAACTTTGTATCCTTCACTAACCCATCCCTCCAGTTCCTCATCCAAGTCATTTATCAAAATCACAAAGGGATCCCAGGACAGATCCCTGAGGCACACCACTGGTCACTGACCTCCATGCAGAATGTAACTCGTCTACAACCACTCTTTGCCTTCTGTCGGCAAGCCAATTCTAGATCCACAAAACAGGGTCCCTTTGGATCCCATGCATCCTTACTTTCTCAATGAGCCTTGCATGGGGTACCTTATCAAATGCCTTGCTGAAATCCATATAAGCTACATCTACTACTCTACCTTCATCAATATATTTGGTCACATACTCAGAAAATTCAATCAGGCTCGTAAGGCACAACCTGCCTTTGACAAAGCCATGCTGACTATTGCGAATCATATTATGCCTATCCAAGTGTTCATAAATCTTGCCTCTTAGGATATTTTCCACCAACTTACCAACCACTGAAGCAAGGCTGACTGGTGTATAATTTCTTGGACTATCTCTACTCCCTTTCTTCAATAAGGGAACAACATCTGCAACCCTCCAATCCTCCAGAATCTCCCCCGTCCCCATTGATAATGTAAAGATCATTGCTAGAGGCTCAGTAACCTCCCCCCTCACCTTCCACAGTAGCCTGGGGTACATCTCGTCCGATCCCAGAGACTTATCCAACTTGATGCTTTCCAAAAGCTCCAGCACATCCTCTTTCTTAATGTCTATATGCTCAAGCTTTTCAATCCGCTGTAAGTCAACCCGACAATCGCCAGGATCCTTTTCCTTAGTGAATACTGAAACAGAATATTCATAAAGTACCTGAGCTATCTCCTGTTTCCTGCACACTTTTCCACTGTCACACTTCATTACTCCTATTCTCTTATGTCTTATCCTCCTGCTCTTCACAGACTTGTAGAATGCCTTGGGGCTATCTTAAATCCTGCTCGCCAAGGCCTTCTCGTGGCCCCTACTGCCTCTCCTAATTTCATGGCTTTTGCTTCCCCTTTATGCAAAGGCACCACATTTACTTTCTTAATTTGAAGTAATTGCTCAGCTAGAAGGTCTGGCACCTTGTTCCCTTCAACCTCAACAAGGGCTGGGACCCATATGAAATGTATACACAACCCTGCAGCTTCAACAGATGTTGTCCAATCTCAATGTAACACCCTAATAGAGGTTTCACTGTTGATGTAATGGTATTTCTGTAGGAGCAGTGTTTGGATTATGGTTGGATTTGGAGATAATAGGTGCTTTGGAATGAGAGCCATCCAATCCGGGGAGCGGGTTGTTTTTCAGTGTGCCTGACATCGGTGTGATCTGGGGTCTTGCTTCGGAGGGACATGAAGAGAGAAGACACTGGAGAGAACTGGTTGCAGGATTCAACCCGGGGGAGGACTATCATTCGATGGAGTAAGGTGCAGAGGTCTATTGAGTATCGGTGAATATAACTTTCAGAAGAGCTGAGCTCCAACTTGTGCACATTTGACTGTTTCATTATAATGGGCCTTTTTTGTCTTTTTCTTTCTTTTCTTTACTAACCCTTTAGTTCAGTTAACATTCATAAATATAATTCATATAATCGCATGCAGCACGCTGTTATTTCTTGGCACTGAGATGTACCAGGGGAGCAAAATACACAGTCTCCACACAAACCGAGGTTTGAGGTGGGAGTACCGTCCCAATCTCTTGGATTTGGCAGGACCAGAGTGTGTATTCCCTGGACTAGCACAACCCAGGGAAACCAGGGGTTTTCATCAAGAACAACGTCTGACCTACAATTTAAAGTACATTTTTTAACAGATGTCAAAACAGATCAAATCAGAGCACGGAAGTACATAATCAGGATGTACTTCTCCAGCCCATTCCAAGATTAAAATGATAGCAACCACCTCAGCTGTGAATACAGATACTTTGTATGATAATCCTTTCTCAATAATCACCTGAACCTTTGGAACATAATCAGAGACACCTGAACGACCTGTCACTGGGTCTTTTGAATTAACTGTGATGTGTAAGAATCCACAATGTCTGCCTTGCATGTATTGCTGAATTCCCTATACCACGGATGTACAATCAATTGTCATCTTGATCTTTTCTTGAAGGCTAAAGTCAACCACCTGCAAAGGGAAAAACCATGGAGTAGTGACAGAAAGGGGTACACCGGGACCATATTTCACATCAAAGAACCCAAGATTTTCTGCCCATTCATTTTCCATCCACCCAAAACAGAATACCTTGCGAATACAGTCATCGCAACATGACTGATGTTGGCAATCTTTTAGGACCAGCTTTATGTCCTCTTACATTAACCCAATAAACCATTGCTAACAGTAAGCTGTGTAGATGTAAAGGTACTTAATCCATTTCCACTAGTAATGCTGAAATTGGGGATGATTTAATAGCACCAAAAAATAATCTCAATGATTGAATTTGAACTTCATCTAACGGGCTTTAAGACCACTGGTGAGGCTGACCCAGAAGCAATACATTCATAATCAAAGACAGGTTTGATTAAAGCAAAATACATTTAAGTGACCTCCCACTCGTACCCTCATCAGATCCAAATCAGTCACTTGAGCACATTAAAGACATTATTTACGCATCTGCAGATTTTTATTGACATGATCCTTCCAAATTATCCTTGTGTCCATCCACATACCGAGACACTTTATCACTGACTGGACCCCTGATTTAACATGTAAATTGAGATCAATTGTGGGGGCAATGTTCCTTTTAGAACACAAAATAAACAGCTCAAGTTTTCGCAATGGAAAATTTCAGTCCCCACTCATGTCCCCATTTCACTACTTCATTAATAGCTGCTTGCATTTCCCTAACTATATAATTTATATTCCTACCTCTTTCTCACAATGCACCATCATCACCATTTCACGCTGCTCTTTCCGAAGGCCCTGCTCGTTTGTTTAAATCTCGCGCTCACTCTCACGATATCTCAATCCCGCCGAAAGGCTCCTCTCATGCCCGATGACCTCCACAGAAACGGCTGCTCGGCTGCCCCAGGTTCCTGTCTCTGTTCGTCGGCACCTTGTCGGCCCGCCGCGCCCGACAGCTCAACGCCGCTCCCCGGGCACCAGGTAGGGGCCTGATTCTGTTATTCGACACACATTTTCTTTCATTGTAAAGCCACGCCCGCTCGATCTCTGGCCACTCCTTCTCTGCGTGAAGGGGAAGCGGGGGGCAGCATTATCTGGGAGATAGCGGGGAGAGAGGACCAGGGAATGATCACTCCTGAGGTGAAGAGGGAGATGGGGAGAGAGGGAGGAATGGGGATGGGGGAGGTCGGAAGGAGTGAGGAGGGCTGAGCCTGGAGGGGGTAGGGAGAGGAGATGAGGAACATGGAGATGGGGTTCAAATTCAGGGACACTCTAGAGTTCAGGCGAGGGGTGACAGAAATTCGCATGCTATCATTATTCACTGCTTGCTGGTGTTCTTGAGTGGAAGGAAATTAGATTGTTTGAGAGCAAATTTTCCAATTTCCCACACATGCAACGTGCTCCCAGTGTGCTGACGGATGATTCTGAAGGCAGTAACTGTGTGTGGTGTTCCAAGTGCATATGGAAATGGGAATTAAAACTATGTAGAGGTGTAAGAAGCTACAATGGCTGCCTTGCACGTATTGCTGAGTTGCCTCTACCATGGATGTACAATCAGTTGTCATCTTGATCTTTTCTTGAAGGCTAAGGTCAACCACTGGCAACCACCATGGGTCCAGGTCAAGAGAACCACCATCTTGCACCCTCTGCAGTCAGCTCTCAGGCTTACACCAGCCCTGAATGGTCATGGCAACTGGCCACTGGAGAGGTCTGCTTTGCAATCTCTTTCCACAAGGTTCCCTGTCCTGCTACAATTGTGACAGATGGTCTACCATCCCAGAGGTGAAGCAGCAGGGGAATGAATCACCTGGATTTTCGGGGGCAGAAATCACATCTGCGGTGCCGACACCACCCTCCTGTCGTCTGGCAAACAGCCGCCGCAGATGCCTGCTCATCCCCATCTGGACCCAGGACATCGTTCATCCTCGGCACCTCCCTCCAGTGGAAGGGAACGCCAGATATGATGGGGCAAGGGGGAGGGCAAAACCCAGGCCTGATGGAGAAGAATGCTCAAACAGGGATGTAATTAAAGATCTCGGTCACTCACCCATTTCCCTCCACCACCCCCGAAAGGTTCTGAGTGTCAGGTGCAGAGCCTGAACCAACAGCTGACAGGACAGGTTTCTTCTTCCACCCCAGTCCCAGACAGCCAGTTGGTCTGGATGTCCCGCACTGATCTTGAGTGCTGGGCCAACTCCCACTTTACCAGAGAAGTGCAGGCATCGAGGAAGCTGCTGAGGGAGCGCCAGCCCAAGGCCACAATGTCCAGAGGGTCCCATGGGTCCAGGTCAAGAGGGATTGGTTCTTCAGAAGGAAGAGGGGTGTTGTTTAGGTCTGATGTGGAACGAGGAGTGAGGGGTCAGGTTCCAGGATTGGACCAAGTCCACGGGAACAGCTTAGTTCAAGACTCCTTCAAAGTGTCCTCCGATACTGAGTGACTCTGTATGTGTTTTTAGAGGAAGGAGAGAGGAAAGGGAGAAGGGAATGAGATCTTCTGTATTAAACAATAATGTCTGAGGGACTGGTGGGTTTGTGACATGTCTGTACCACCATCCCTCCACCCTGTCCCATCCTCAACGAGCCCCTCACCACCAATCCACCTCCCCCATGTACCCTCCCTCCCAATAACCAATTCCCCCACCCTCAAACTATCCCATCCTCACTGTGACCCCTGCTCCCTCCTCCCCACCCCCATGTCCCTCATTCCCCCACCCTACCCCATCCCCATGTCCCTCATCCCTCCCTGCCCCATCCCCTACCCCATCCCTCCTCCCTCTTCACCTCAGGAGTGATCATTCCCTGGTCCTCTCCCCCCGCTATCTCCCAGATAACGCTGCCCCCCGCTTCCCCTTCGCACAGAGAAGCAGCGGCCCGAGATCGAGGAGGCGTGGCTTTGCAATGAAAGAAAATGTGTGTCGAATAACAGAATCAGGCCCCTACCTGGTGCCCGGGGAGCGGTGTTGAGCTGTCGGGCGCGACGGGCCGACAAGGTGCCGACGGACGGAGACGGAGACGGGAACCCGGGGCAGCCGAGCAGCCGTTTCTGTGGAGGTCATCGGGCGCGAGAGGAGCCTTTCGGCGGGATTGAGATATCGCGAGAGTGAGCGCGAGATTTAAACAAACGAGCAGGGCCTTCGGAAAGAGCAGCGTGAAATGGTGATGATGGTGCATTGTGGGAGAGAGGTAGGAATATAAATTATATAGTTAGGGAAATGCAAGCAGCTATTAATGAAGTAGTGAAATGGGGACATGAGTGGGGACTGAAATTTTCCATTGCGAAAACTTGAGCTGTTTATTTTGTGTTCTAAAAGGAACATTGCCCCCACAATTGATCTCAATTTACATGTTAAATCAGGGGTCCAGTCAGTGATGAAGTGTCTCGGTATGTGGATGGACATAAGGATAATTTGGAAGGATCATGTCAATAACAATCTGCAGATGCGTAAATAATATCCTTAATGTGCTCAAGTCGCTGATTTGGGTCTGATGAGGGTGCGAGTGGGAGGCCACTTAAATGTATTTTGCTTTAATCAAATCTGTCTTTGATTATGGATGTATTGCTTCTGGGTCAGCCTCACCAGCGGTCTTAAAGCCCGTTAGATGAAGTTCAAATTCAATCATTGAGATTATGTTGTGGTGCTATTAAATCATCCCCAATTTCAGCATTACTAGTGGAAATGGATTAAGTACCTTTACATCTACACAGGTTACAGTTAGCGATGGTTTATTGGGTTAATGTAAGAGGACATAAAGTCGGTTCTAAAATATTGCCAACATCAGGAGTGTTGAGACTACTGTATTCGCAAGGTCTTCAGTTTTGGATGGATGGAAAATGAATGGGCAGAAAATCTTGGGTTCTTTGATGTGAAATATGGTCCCAGTGTACCCCTTTCTGTCACTACTCCAAAGTTAGTGGTGGTGTGGATAGTGTGGAGAGCTGTCAGAGGTTACAGGGGGACATTGGTAGAATGCAAAACTGGGCTGAAAAGTGGCAAATGGAGTTCAACCCAGATAAGTGTGATGTGGTTCATTTTGCTAAGTCAAATATGATGGCAGAGTGTAGTATGAATAGTAAGACACTTGGCAGTGTGGAGAATCAGAGGGATCTTGGGGTCCAAGTCCATAGGACACTCAAAGCTGCTGGGCAGGTTGAATCTGTGGTTAAGAAGGCATACGATGCATTGGCCTTCATCAACCGTGGGACTGAGTTTCGAAGTCGAGAGGTAATGTTACAGCTATATAGGACCCTGGTCAGACCCCACTTGGAGCACTGTGCTCAGTTCTGGTCACCTCACTGCAGGAAGGATGTGGAAACTATATCAAGGGTGCAGAGGAGATTTACAAGGATGTTGCCTGGATTGGGGAGCATGCCTTACAAGGATAGTTTGAGTGAACTTGGCCTTTTCTCCTTGGAGTGACAGAGGATGAGAGGTGACCTGACAGAGGTGTACAAGATGACGAGAGACATTGATCATGTGGATAGTCAGAGGCTTTTTCCCAGGGCTGAAATGGCTATCATGATAGGGCACAGTTTTAAGGTGCTTGGAAGTAGGTACAGAGGATATGCCAGGGGGAAGTTCTTTACTCAGAGATTGGTGTGTGCATGGAATGGGCTGCTGGTGATGGGGGTGGAGGCGAATACGACAGGGTCTTTGAAGAGACTCCTGGACAGGTACATGGAGCTCAGAAAAACAGAGGACTATTGGTTACCCAAGGTAATTTCTAAAGTAAGTACATGTTCTGCTCAGCATTGTGGGCCAAAGGGCCTGGATTGTGTTGTTTCTCTGTTTCTAATTAAAAATTCCATTTGATCACTGTGGTAACAAAGTTGGGGTAAGGAAAAGGATGGCATTGGTATAAAAATCAGAGGATGGGGAGAGGTCAACTAGGAGATGGTTATAAAAGGAAGGAAGAAGTTATACTTCCACGTTTACATATTGGACGTAATCGGTTGGATAATTCCTTGTTCAGAATTACTGTGCATGATGCAGGCATTTGTAGGGAGTGCACTTGTCAACAAACAGTGCCGCATAGACTGTTTCAATGCAGTTCCTATGAGGTGCAAAGGAAATGTCAATTGCTAAATTGAGATCTTTAGGACAGACACAGTTAATGTGGAAAGTTGGTTAGGATTTACTGCCACCGTAATGCATAGAAGTGAAGATCTGACTTTCTGAAAAGCAATAGACTTTTTGATAGTACTTGATTTTTATCTTGGAGGGGAATTGAAGTGCGTTAAACATGACTCGAAATAGAAGAAGAAACTTAACCGTGGTCTTCAAATATCGTGGTTTATCAGGTACTTGACAAAGGTCTTTCAAAAGAAGTCAAGTTTCAGCTGAGTGGTCATCGTATGCGTGGATAGGGTTAGAGTGGGGAGCTGGAGGCTTTGGCAAGAAGAGGTGGAGGCTAAGGTGAGTTTCTGGTGAATTGCTTTCATTCCTTGTCTGTTCGGCCTGGCCAGAGTAGTGAGAATGGATCCAGGGTCAGTGGTGTGTTCTTCATGCCAGATTTGGGAGTTCTGTGAGACCTCCAGTGCACTTTATAATTGCATCAGTGTAAAGTTCATCCAGCTGCACCTCCTTAGAGACCGTGTTGGGGAACTGGAGCTGCAACTGGATGACCTTCGGTTGATATGGGAGAATGAGGAGATGATAGATGAGAGGTTCAGAGAGGCAGTCACCCTTAAGTTGCAGGAGGCAGGTGAATGCCAAGAGACGGATCGAGAAGACAGACAGAACAGAGAATACCCGTGGCTGTTCCCCTCAATAACAGGTATATCACTTTGGATATTGCTGAAAATCTGTCTGAACCACCACCCCTGGCAGTGCATTCCACCACTTACCAGTCCTGTAAAACACTGGTCCCCAACCACTGCGCCACGGACCGGTATCGGGTGACGAGGAAACGATATGATTTGGTGATATGAGTCAGCTGCACCTTTCCTCATTCCCTGTCACACACTGTTGAACTTGAACACCCCCCTCCCCCCTTGTCAGCTGGTCTGCAAGAATATTGTCAATTTTTTTAAATTTCAAAATATACTTTATTCAAAAATAAAATTATATACATTAAACCATTCGATGACTCTGAATCCTTTACATACGTTTCCCTTATGGTCTCTAGATATCCATACTTTTGGCCACCCACATGGCACTCCGTTGGTTCACCTTCCCAAACCATTGTTGAGGGGTATACTCCCCGCCACTCGACCCCTCCCACTCCGGCGGGAGAAGAACCTTAAACTGTGGTCCTTCCCCACCGGGCCCTTGTGTTGGCCGCACCAAATTTCAGCACGTACTCCTGCAGCCGAGAATGTGCCAGTCGGCAGCATTCTCCCACGGACATCTCCATGTGCTGGTAGATCATCAAGTTTCGGGCTGACCAAAGAGCATCTTTCACCGAGTTGATGATCTGCCAGCAGCACCGGATGTTGGTCTCCGTGTGCGTCCCCGGGAACAGCCCGTAGATCAGAGAGTCCTCTGTTACACAGCTGCTGGGGATGAAACGTGACACCAGCCCGTCCATCCTCCTCCACACCATCTCTGTGAACTGACAGTGTGCAAAGAGGTGGGTCACAGACTCCTCCTCACTTCAGTCCTCCTGTGGGCAGTGGGGTGTGGAGGCAACGTTCCAGGTGTACAGGAGAGATCTGACGGGGAGAGCCCCTCTCACCGCCAGCCAGGCGAGGTCCTGGTGCCTGTTGGTGAGATCTGGTGATGAGGCATTTTGCCAGATGAACTGGACGGTCCGCTCGGGGAACCACCCCACTGTGTCCATCACGTCCTTCTCCTGCAGAGCCTGCAGGACATTACGTGCCGACCACTGCCTGATGGCCCTATGGTCAAAGGCATTCTCCTGGAAGAACTTTTCTATGAAGGACAGGTATGGCAGCAACGACCAGCTGACTGGGGCGTTGCGCGGGAGTGGGGCCAGACCCATCCTTTGTAGCCAGGGCGACAGGTAGAACCTGGGCACATAGTGGTACTTGGTGCCCATGTACCTGGGTTCTACACACAACCTGATGCAGCCACACACGAAGCTGGCCATCAGGGTGAGGGCGACATTGGGGACGTTCTTGCCCTCATTGTCCAGGGACTTGTGCATGATGGTCCGTCTGACCTGCTCTATCTTGGATCCCCAGACGAATCTGAAGACAGCTGGGGTGATTTCCGAGCTGTAGGAGCGGGGGACGGGCCACACCTGCGCCAAGTACAGCAGCCCTGAGAGCACCTCACACCTGATGACCAGGTTCTTGCCCGTTATCGACAGGGAGCGCCCTCTCCACAGTCCCAGTTTCTGTTTCACATTGGCAGTCCACTCCTGCCAGTTCTTGTTGCACGCCTCGGCCCCTCCGAACCAGATCCCCAACACCTTCACGTGGTCAGACCTGATGGTGAAGGGGACACTGGATCAGTTGGGCCAGTTGCCGAAGAGCATGGCTTCGCTTTTCGTGCGGTTGACCCTGGCCCCCGATGCTAGCTCAAACTGTTCGCAGATGCCAATCAACCTGCGAACTGACCTCGGATCAGAGCAGAAGACAGTGATGTTGTCCATGTACAGGGAGGTTTTCACTTAGGTCCCTCCACTGCCTAGCAGTGTCACCCCTCTTATGCCCTCATCCCTCCTGATGGCTTCCGCAAAGGGTTCTCTGCAGCAGACAAACAAGACAGGGGAGAGGGGACATCCCTGCCTGACTCCAGACCTTATGGGGAAGCTGTCTGTTTCCCACCCGTTGACCTGGACTGCAGTACGGATGTCTGTGTAGAGCAGTCTGATCCACTTCCGGATTCCCTCCCCAAATCCCATTTTGGAGAGCACGTCCGCCATGTACGTGTGGGATATCCTGTCGAAGGCTTTCTCCTGGTCCAGGCTGACCAGGCAGGCGTTCACCCCCGCTGTCCTGCACGTAGGCGATGGTGTCCCTCAGTACCGCGAGGCTGTCTGAGATCTTCCTGCCCGGTACAGCACAGGTTTGGTCTGGGTGGATCACCTGTCCCAGAGCAGACTTGACTCTGTTGGCGATAGCCTTGGACAGGATCTTGTAATCCACATTCAGGAGAGAGATGGGCCTCCAATTTCTAAGTCCTCCCTTTCCCCCTTCTGCTTGGAGATGAGGGCGATGATGCCCTTCCTCATGGACTCTGACATGCTGCCGGCCAGAAGCATAGCGTTGTACACTTCCAGCAGGTCTGGACCCATCCAGTTCCACAGAGCCGAGTACAACTCAGCCGGTAACCGGTCTGCAGTGCAAAAAATGTTGGGGACCCCTGCTGTAAAATATGTCCCTGTGACATGCTCCCTATGCTTTCGTCCAATCACCTTAAAATGATGATGTCTCATTTTAGCCATTGCCCCCCTGGGAAATAGGCACTGGTTGTTCACTCTGCATTTGTCTCTTAACATCTTGTACTCCACTACCAAGCCACCTCTCATTCTATTTGCTCAAAGAGAAAAGCCGTAACGTGCTCAACTTTTCTTTTGTAAGACATTGGCTCCAATCTTGGTAAATCTCCTCTGCACCCTCTCCAGAGGGTTCCTATTGTGACTGTACTAAAACTGCTAATTAGGAGCTCAAACTGGGAAATATAAGTCTTTATTCACACAGCGGGGGTCGGGGGGAGGGAGGGGGTTTGAGAGAGAGAGAGAGAGAGAGAGAGAGAGAATATGAGAATGAGCATCCAGGAGAATCAAGCAACATACATAAAAGTTGCTGGTGAACGCAGCAAGCCAGGCAGCGTCTCCAGGAAGAGGTGCAGTCGTGTAGTCCTGACGAAGGGTCTCAGCCTGAAACGTCGACTGCACCTCTTCCTAGAGATGCTGCCTGGCCTGCTGCGTTCACCAGCAACTTTTATGCGTGTTGCTTGAATTTCCAGCATCTGCAGAATTCCTGTTGTTTGCATCCAGGAGAATCGAAGTTATTGTTACTTTTGTTCTTAATAAAGACAAACTTGGCGTCTGCAAACATTGGAACATTTTGTTACTGGACTGCTGCTCAACCCCAATGTGCACAACCAGGTCACCTTCACAGCTTCAGGTTCCGGGTGAACCCCTGGTATTGCTCACTGGGAAATGAAGTTCTTTATTATGCACACATAATAAAACATCTTTCCCTTCCACCCATGAAAGACAAACAAATACAATACTTTGTCCTCATCAACCTGCAAGGAACAAGAATCCTTTCCAACAAAGATATCTACATTCGTAGCTGGTCTCTTTCCTTTCTTTTTGCTGAATTTTCAGCTGTTCAACATTTCAACTTCAATTGTAATGAGCAACTACAGTCTCTTATGCACTCACCTTCAGTCAGTCTCTGAGATGGTTTAATGGTCCTTTTGGTCTGCTGGTTGTTTCCACAGGAGTATTGCTTGCATTTGCTGTGTTACTATTTGTGTTTTTCTGAGAACTCTGATCAACATGTTCATCTTTTACATATGCTGACCCCTTTGTGTCCTGACAGGTGACGTCACAGCCATGGGTTGGAGCCTGTGGTCGTAGATCCATACGGTTCTTTCTCAGAGGTGTTCCTGCTCTGTCTGAATCTGATAGGAATGTGGAGTGACTTCCTCTTGCACGTATCCTGACATGGACCATGTTCCAGAATTGTGAACTGGGATTCGAGTTTGATCTCCAGGCTTCAGAACTGGTAGGCTTTTTGTAGACTTGTCATGATACCATTTCTCTTTTTCTTTCCCTTTCACTTTAGCCAGTTTGACCTAATGTGCTCCTGTGGGTGTCAACATGTTTTCATGCATTGGAAGGTTAGTGTGTTTGTGTCGACCCATCAGCATTTGGGCTGTTGAAAGGGCATTTTGCAGTGGCACACTTCTGTAAATCATTAGACTTGTGGAAATCCTCTCATCCATCTGAGAACATAGAACAGAGAAAACCTACAGCACGATACAGGCCCTTCGGCTCACAAAGCTGTGCCGAGCATGTCCTTACCTTAGAAATTACCCACGGGTACCCTTAGCCCTCTATTTTTCTGAGCTCCATGTACCTGTCCAGGAGTCACTTAAAACACCCTATCATAACCGCCTCCACCACCTTCGCTGGCAGCCCATTCCACGCACTCACCACTCTTTGCGTAAATAAGATGTACCCCTGACATCTCCTCTGTATCTGTTTCCAAGCCCCTTAAAACTGTGCCCACTCCTGCTAGCCATTTCAGACCTGGGAAAAGCCTCTGACTATCCACACGATCAATGCCTCACATCATCTTGTACACCTCTATCAGGTCACCTCTCATCCTCCGTCGCTCCAAGGAAAAAAGGCCAAGTTCACCCAATCTATTCTCATAAGGCATGCTCCCCAATCCAGGCAATATCCTTGTAAATCTCGTCTGCACCCTCTCTATGGTTTCCCCATCCTTCCTGTAGTGAGGCAACCAGAACAGAGCACAATACTCACAAGTGGGGTCTCACCAGGGTCCTACGTAGCTGCAGCATTACCTCTCGGCTCCGAAACTCAACCACGTGATTGATGAAGGCCAATGAACCGTATGTTTTGTTACCCACAGAGTCAACCTGCGCAGCAGCTTTGAGTGTCCTGTGGACTCGGACTCCAAGATCCCTCTGATCGTCCACACTGCCAAGAGTCTTACCATTCGTACTATAGTCTGCCATCACATTTGACCTACCAAAATGAACCACCCCACACTTATCTGGGTTGAACTTCATCTGCCATTTCTCAGCCCAGTTTTGCATCCTATCAATATCCCCCTGTAACCTCTGACAGCCCTCCACACTATCCACAACACTCCCAACCTTGGTGTCATCAGCAAATTTACTGACCCATCCCTCCACTTCCTCATCCAGGTAATTTATAAAAATCACAAAGAGTAGGGGTCCCAGAACAAATCCCTGAGGCACACCACTGGTCACCGACTTCCATGCAGAATACGACCCGTCTACAACTGGTCTTTGTCTTCTGTGAGCAAGCCAATTCTGGATCCACTAAGTAAGGTCCCCTTTGATCCCATGCTTCCTTACTTTCTCATTAAGCTTTGTCAAATGCCTTGCTGAAATCCATATGCACTACATCTACGACTCTACCTTCATCAACGTGTTTAGTCACATCCTTAAAAATTTAAGTCAGGCTCATAAGGCACAACCTGCCTTTGACAAAGCCATGCTGACTATTCCTCATCATATGCCTCTCCAAGTGTTTATAAATCTTGCCTCTCAGGATCTTCTCCATCAACTTACCAACCACTGAAGTAAGACTCACTGGCTTATAATGTCCTGGGCTATCTATACTCCCTTTCTTGAATACGGGAACATCTGCAACCCTCCAATCCTCTGGAACATCTCCCATCCGCATTGATGATGCAAAGATCATTGCCAGAGGCTCAGCAATCTCTTCCCTTGCCTCCCACAGTAGCCTGGGGTACATTTCATAAGATCCCAGAGACTTATCCAACTTGATGATTTCCAAAAGTTCCAGCACATCCTCTTTCTTAATGTCTGTACGCTCAAGGTTTTCAGTCCGCTGTCAGTCATCCCTACAATCACCAATATCCTTTTCCGTAGTGAATACTGAAGCAAAGTATTCCTCAAGTTTGCACTATAATTCTGGTAAATTCTAAGAAGTACTGGTAAATATAGAGCAGCCTCTCTATTCAACAAAATGAGATACAGCAGGCATCAGATGGAGACCCTTTCAGAGGAGAGTGGTCTGCCTTGACCCAACGCTACACGACATCTTATGCGCTAAAGATCAAAGGAAAATTCTCTATTTACAATGCATCCACAATGCTTTCTTTGAACTACACACAAATAGGCCTCCCGCTTCACACCCGCACCACAGACATGTCAGTGAATTTTAATCAGCATTGTCTGGTCTTCCTAATAACTGTGGTTCACAGTTCTTAGGAACCCAGGAGCTGCATTTTAGATTTAATCCACAGTTCATATTGGCATCTGAAGACTGGTGGCTGCAAGTCAGTTGCTGAAATTATTTGCCATATGTGCTGACCCCAAAAACATTCTAACAGAAGCCAAGTCATTGCGTCTGTTTAAAATGGAGGTTGATAGGTTTTTGGTTTGTCAGGTTACAGTGAAAAGGTAGGAGAATAAGGTTGAGAGGGATAATCAATCAGCCATGATGGAATGACAAGAGCAGACTTGATGGGCCGAGTAGCCTCATGTTTTATGGTCTTATGATTTAATTGAAGAAGAAATTAGTGAAGCTGCACCTGAAGTATTGTGTTCAGTTTTGGTCATTCTTCTCTCGCAAAGATGCCACTAAGCTGGAACAAGTCAGAGGAGATTTACGAGACTGTTGCTGGCTCTCATGGGACTGAGTTATGGACAGAGATTGGGCAGGTTTGGACTTTTTGCCTTGGAGAATGAGGGGTGACCTCATACAGGTGTATAAAACCATGAGGGTCACAGAGAGAGTGAATGCGCATGGTCTTTCCCAATGGTTGTGGAATCAGGAACCAGAGAGCAGGAGTTTAAGGTGATAGAGAGAGATTTAATAGGGACCCGAGGGAAAAATTATTAACCGAGCAGGAGGTCCAAATATGGGATAAGCTGCCAGAGAATTTGGTTGAGGCAGCTACATAGATTAACAACATTTAAAAGACACTCAGACAGGTTGATGGATAGGAAGGGTTTAGAGAGCTACAGGCCAAATGCAGGCAGATGGGAATGGCTCAGATGGGGATCCCTCTGCTTCCTCCCCCTCCATTACTCCCCGAACCCCAGATCATCCAAACGAGCTGGTACGATTGGCTCAAGGATGATAAATATTATTAACAGATCTGGCCAAATTGAATTGCCTGATTGGCTTTGGGATATTGATATCATTGAGAAATCCTTCCAGACCGGTTTCTGTGATTGGCTGTGGGACAATAACATCTCCAACTTCGTTGACCAAGCCCTTGGCTGTGAGTATTCCCAGAACTCTCAACTCCAACAGTTTCTGCAGCAATGGCTCCTGCGATTGGCTGTTGTGTTGTGCCTCCAGTAATGGTGATTGGCTCCAGAGCTTTGATGTCATCATGCAGGCCAACCAATTTCACCCAATTTTGATAGGTCCTGGGTCCTCCTGCAGCCCCATTGGCTCATGGTCTGTCTGACTGGTGATTGGTTCATCAACTGTGACACAGCGAAGGGATCCTATCCAGTCTCACCTGTCGATGGTGGGTGGTCCTTCAGCAACAGAATCAGCTATTGGCTCTTATCCAATAACTCCACTGATTATCGGTCCACAGAAGGATAGCTACTTGGTGACCTCATTAGCTGGCATGCCCAGGACCATCAAATACTTTGGAAGTCCAGTTAAAAATTGCAGTGCAGTAATCAAATCTATTCGATATAAAGGCATGTATTAGTTTTTCAGCTTCATTACATGGCAGAAATGGGCGTACGTTTGCAATATTTGTAAAGTGTAGAAATGCTGCTTTGGTTAGTTTCTTTATGTGGGATTAAAATTCAAATCTGAGTCAAGGATAACACCCAGGCTTGTTACTTCTGATTTTACAAAGGGAACCAAGTTCCCAAGTTTATCAAGAAGTATATCTGTTTTGGCTTTGGGACCAACTAAAAGTGTTTCAGTTTTATCTTCATTTATTGTTAGGAATTTATTGCTCATCCATTTGTTTATTGCAGCCATACCAGAAGACAGGGAAGATATGGTGTTATCATCATCAAGCTCATCTGAGATGAACAATTGTGTGTCATCAACGTAACTGTGGAGATCAAGTTTGTGCTCTCTAATGAAGTCTCCAAAGGGGAGCATGTGTAAGGAGAATAGTAGGGGACCAAGACAGTTTCCCTGAACAAAAGTAAAAGTGAATGCAGACAAATCTCAAGGTTGTATATTTTATACATACTTTGATAATAACTGTACTTTGAATCTTGAATCAGAACTGAGAGTCTGTTGGCATCAGTGCTGAGCCTGAGGTTGCTGATGATTTTGGTAAAGCCCTTAAACACCTTACACTCCTTCAACACCTCATTTGATTCATATTGCCTACACCTGATCAGTCATTCCTTCTTCTAAACCTAGGCCTCAACATCACTGGAAAACCAAGGTTCCCTAAACGTGTTAGCCTTGCCTTTTATTCCAATAGGAACATGCAAGTTCCTACTTTCAATATTTCACTTATGAGGATGTTGCAGTTGCAGGGGAAGTGTGTAATAGAGGGGGAGGGTCGTGGATGGGAGTGGATCTGGGAGTCCAAAGTGAATGGTCCCTGCAAAACCCCGTGATATCCTTACACTGGAAAGAGGGCAAAGGAGATTTCCAGTGATGTTGCTGGGACTGAGTTGTGGAGGGAGTTTGAACGGGTTGACTCTATCTTCCTTGGGTTGAGGAGAACAATGAGGGATCTTGTAGAGGTGTATAAAATCATTGGTTAATTGATTTACTATTGTCCCACGAACTGAGGTGCAATGAAGTCAAGTCAAGTCACTTTTTATTGTCATTTCGACCATAACTGCTGGTACAATACACAGTAAAAATGAGACAATGTTTTTCAGGACCATGGTGCTGCATGAACAATACAAAAACTACACTGAACTACGTAAAAAACAACACAAAACTACACTAGACTACAGACCTACCCAGGACTGCATAAAGTGCACAAAACAGTGCAGGCATTACAATAAATAATACACAAGACAGTAGGCACAGTAGAGGGCAGTAGGTTGGTGTCAGTCCAGGCTCTGGGTGGTGAGGATTTTTTTTTTTTTTTTTTAATTTTATTTTTACTTGGATAAGGAATTCACAAATATCATGTACTTTTTTCACACACATAACCTTTTCCATTTTTTATATCTATAAAACTACAATTATTTATACATTCTTAAGTACACATTGAGATGATATAAAAGGAAAATAAACATTTAAATAGATAATAATGTACTGTGGTAAATCTAACCTATTAGGCTAAGTAATGGAATTAGTTGTTAAGAAAAATAGTAATAATAGTTTCCATATAACCCTTCTGGACCATTTCCACTGGTCCAAAATGTTGTACATAAGCCTATGTAGCAACCATTGTAGGTGTTTATATCCTAATTTGTTCATGTTTGCTTCTGCCCGCAGACATAATTATCCAATCCCTATGTACTTATTTACTTAATTTTTTCATTTTTTTATCCCTTTCCCAAATCTTTCCCTTTACTTGTGTTAATTCTCTATTTTCCAAAAGAAAACAAAAAAAACAAACATTTAGACTAGGGGTGCTTATGTTAGCAATATTACTGTGTTGATGAGAAGAGCAGTATAAATCATTAGGAGAGTCATCTAAAGTCTGCTCGCATTGGGGTTATATATTCAATCCATTTATTCCAGATTTGATAAAATTTTTCTTTTTGCGTTCTCAGGGAGTAAGTCAACTTTTCCATTTTAAATATTTCCAAGATAATTTCGTACCAATCTTCTAATGTAGGTGGTATTGGATTTAGCCATTTTCTAGTGATTGATTTCTTACTTGCCGCTAAGAGGGCCTGCAGCAACTTTATATCTTCCTTCTGTTCAAGAAACAATACATGCCCCAAATAGAGCGTCTCAAAGTTCAGAGGTATCTGGGACCTAAGTACCTTAACTAATGTTCTATGAATACCTTTCCAAAATAGACTTAATTTCGGGCAATCCCAAAAAATATGAAAATGATTTGCCTCCTTGGAGCCGCACCTTCTCCAACACATCACATTTGTATCTTTATATTTTTCCTGATATGGGGTCTTGAAGTATCTTATAATATTTTTCCAACAATGTTCTCTCCAAGTCAAAGAATTAGTCGAGGACCATTGAAAGCTGCAGATTTTCCCCCAAGCCTCCTCTGAAAGTACCAACCCCGCTTCTTTCTCCCACTTCTCTTTAATATACAGTGTATTTACATTTTTAGCATGGGAGAGTGCATTATATACTCGAGAAACTGATTTACAAGGTATTGAACTGCAAGCCGAATTCAGAATCTTGAAAAATTCTAATTCTATTGTTGATAGGTCTGTATATCTACAACTCTGGTTAACATAGTTTCGTACTTGAAGGTACCTAAAAAAGTCATTATGTTCTAGGCCATGTTTGTCCTGCAGGATTTGGAAACTTTGTAATACTCTTTTATCTATAAATGAGAGGTAGGTTGTAAGACCTTTCTTTATCCATAGCTCAAATCTTTTATCTCCTCTGTTGGGAAGGAATTCAGTATCATATGCACACCATCTAAAGAGTTTTAAAATGTTATTAATTCCACATTCTGCCATACTTTTAATGTAAGATTTATCCAAGCGTTTTTAAATTTTTCCAACTGGGCCATCAATCCTTTGTCAGCTATTGAGGCCTGAAGAGGAAAACTGTCAACTAATCCAAATTCTATTTCCTTCCATCTAGCCTTATATTCCCTATTACACCAATATAACAGAGGGGTTATCTGTGAGGCATAAAAATAATTTCTCAGGCAAGGAAGAACCATACCTCCTCCTTCCTTCCCGAACTGTAAGGTGTTATATCGAATTCTAGGTTTCTTTCCTTGCCAAATGAAGCGGGAAATCCATTTGTCCCATTCCCTGAATTGATTATCATCCACCTCCACCGGTAAAGTACGGAAAAGATACAATAACCGAGGAAGAATATTCATTTTTATAGTATTTATCCTTGAATCTAAACTTAAAAAGGGGATAAGATTCCATCTATGCATATCTGCTTTTATCTCTGAGATTAATGGCCCATAATTTACCTGTGACAGTGTTGAAAGATCCTTCGGCAGGGTTATTCCTAAATATTTTAATGATTTAGCTTCCCACTTAAGATCATATGTATCCTGCAATTTTTTGGATGGTGTATAATTTAGGGACATAACCTGCGTTTTCTTTACGTTTATTTTATAACCTGATATTTTCCCAAAGTCACCCAACAGTGTAAACAATCCTATAAATGATTTTTCTGGTTCACTCAGATAGACCAAAACATCATCTGCGAATAACGCCACTTTCTGTTCAATCCCTGCCACCTTGATACCTTTTACGATTTCGCTCTGTCTTATTAGTTGGGCAAGCGGTTCAATATATAGCACAAAAAGGAGAGGAGAAATTGGGCATCCCTGTCTAGTGCCTCTCTCTAAGATGAAGGAGTCAGAGAGGTCCCCATTTATCTTAATTCGGGCTGTAGGGCTGTCATATAGAGTCTGAATTACTTTAATAAACTTTTCTTGAAAGCCAAATCTTCCTAACACTCTGTATAGGAATGCCCAACTAACCGAATCAAAAGCTTTCTCAGCGTCCAATCCTACTACCATTGTCTCTGTCTCGTTCTTATTAACCTGTTCTAATATGTGCAGAGTTCTCCTTATGTTGTCCTGTGTTTGTCTTTGTTGAATAAATCCAGTCTGGTCTAAATGGATTAGGCCAGGTAAAAGCTTTTCCAATCTGAGCGCTAATATAAATAGTTTAAGTTAAGAACATTAATTGGCCGATAATTGCCACATTCTAGTTTATCTTTACCCTCTTTAGGAATAACTGAAATAATTGCTTCTCTCCAGGAAGGTGGAGTTTCTCCTCTCTGCAAGATCCAATTAAAGGTGTTAAGTAGTAATGGGGCTAACTGTGTCTTCAGGGACTTGTACCGCTCTGAGGTAAACCCATCAGAACCCGGGGACTTTCCAGCCTTTAACCTAGAGATGGCCACATTCAGTTCTTTGACAGTTACTGGTTCTAATAAACTTTCATTTTGTAAATCTGTAAGTTTAGGTAGATCTAAAGAATTCAATACACTGTCTATATAGGGCTCATTGGGGGCCTGGGGTTGGGAGTACAGCTCTCGATAATACGTTTCAACACTCTCTTGAATTTTCCCTATTGTACTCTCCACAAGCTTTGTCTTTGGATTCTTTATTTTATGAATTGTATTGTCTGCTTGTTGTTTTCGTAATTTATATGCTAATAATCTAGCTGATTTACCTCCTACTTCATAACTCTTTTGTCTCAGGTAAAGAAAATTTCTTTGAGTTTCCAACGTATAAATATCGTCAATTTCACTTTGCAATTTCCTAATTTCCCGTTTTTGATTTGAATTACTTTTGTTGCTATCTACAACTTGAAGTTGTTTTAATTTTCCTTGAAGGTCTGCTAATTTTTGTGCATTGATTTTTTTCATGTGAGCGGTAATGGAAATAATTTTCCCTCTCAGTACAGCTTTCAATGTATCCCATAAGATCACTGGTGATGTTTCTCCCGTGTCATTAAGGTCTAGATATTCTTTGATTTCTCCCCTTAATCTCTCCATTACTTTCGGGTTATTGAGTATATGTGAGTTTAGCCTCCATAGTGTTTTCCTCATTTTCCTTTCCAGGATTAGAGACATAGAGACTGGGCTATGATCCGACAGATCAATTGTTGCAATATTACAGTTTTTTATCCTGAGTCTATCTGTATTAAAGATAAAGAAATAGTCTATCCTTGAATAGGCTGAATGAGGGAAAGAGTAATATGTATAATCTTTACTAGTAGGGTATAATTCCCTCCAGACATCTATAATTCCCAACTCCTCCATCAATGAATTCACTTTCCGAGTCAGAGGTTTATTCTGAGTAACTATTCTTGAAGAATCTAATATAGGATTTAATCTAATATTAAAATCCCCTCCACAAATTACTACCCCTTGAGAACTGACCATTAGGTCAAAAATGTGTCTATAAAATGACCATTCACAACCTGGAGAAGCATAAACATTCAGCAATGTTATTTCTGTACCTTCTATTCTTCCTGTGATTTTTACGAACCGTCCTTCTTTGTCTCTAGTCTCTGAAATATGTTCATAATTAAGAGTACTTGATATTAAAGTAGCTACCCCTCTTTTGTGACTCAGTTTATATGATGAATAAAATACATGCTTAAAGCCCGTTCTTTTTAATTTTCCATGTTCAGATTGGCTCATACGTGTTTCCTGGAGGAAAGCTATTTGTGCCCTCTCTTTTTTCAATTTAGACATAATCTTATTTCTTTTAATTGGATTCAAAACCCCATTAACATTATAGGAAATTATTTTTACCAATTCAGTTTGCATTTTTCTCTGGTAGAAAAAAAAACTCTCCTTTTCTAACCAAACAGTAAGCAATCCCTTCTCAGCAGTAAACCAAGACATATAACCACACCCTAGATATTTTTGAATGTGTAACATTTGAAAATTTTTCCCGACTTCCCACAGTGAGGTCTGAGCACCGACCCGCCTCAGTTCAGAGGGATAACCTCTATCTTCACCCTGTGTTAGAGGGCCCTCAGCAGTTTGAATAATCATAGAGAATTTTCTCCTATTTATGTCTCGACCAAATTGCTATCATTCAAGTTATTCCGCCTAATTTATTTTCAGTTATCAGTTTTCATTTTACCTTTAAGTCCGATTTACTCTTTTCAGTCATTTCTCTTAATTAATCTGTGTTCTCTGTACATTCGCGTCTGAATATTTGCAGCTTTTCCTTGTAGTTTGACACCCTGGTTCGAGTGGAGCGTCCTCGCCACACTGGCTTCCACGACTTCTGCCGAATCCTCTCCAGTAGCGACTCCGGTTGGGTGATAACTTTAATAGGTAGTCCCCGGTCCGCCAGGTCCAATGTTGCCTCCTCCACCGTAGCGTAAGTTTTTGTCCCTTCGTCGTAGAAGACTCTCAGCCGAGCTGGATACAGGGTCTGGAATTTGATGTTGTTTTCCTTCAGGACCCTCCGTGTTTCCGTATATTCCTTCCGTCTGGCAAGAATCCCTGGTGCGTAGTCGTGGTCTAAACTGATTTTACAGTTGTTCCACATGAAACCTTTCTCTTGCCATGCCCGTTTAAGCACCTCTTCCTTCGTTCTGTAACTGAGAAATCTGACCAGAATCGATCTGGACTGGGCGCCTGCCGGAGGCTGTGGTGCCAACGCGCGGTGAGCTCTTTCTATCTGTAGGACTTTTGCGGCCGGTATGTTAAGGTTCTCTCTAAGTAGCTTCTCCACGAAGGGAATCATCAATCTGGGTTTACCTTCAGTTCCTTCGGGAACTCCGTAAATCCTCACATTTTCCCTTCTCGAGCGGCCTTCTTGATCTATTAGTTTCCACTGGAGCTGGTCTTGCAGCTTCAGCATTTCTGCTATCACCTCCTCTGCATTTTGTAGCTTCTCTTCAATTCCAACAATCCTCGCTTCGGCTTCATCTATCCGTGAGTTAGTTTTTACTATTTCTCCTTTAATATCTTCCAGCTGTTTGCTGTTATCTTGTCGGAACTCGCGAATCTCTCCGAGAATCAAGGACAGAGTCACCGATTCCCCCTCATTCTCTCCGTCCTGGCTTGCCGTGGGGGAGCTAGGCCCGTCGCCTTGCTGCGTCTCTTTACGTTTATCAGCCTTCGGAGCGGACTTTTTAATCTTGTTCTTAGACATCATCCTTGCCCCTTTTATTAACATAGTTATGCAATATTAAGTATTTGTCTAAATTCGATTATGGGGCAGTTTACCTTCTTTTTTGTCGAGAGACCTTTTCCGTACGCCTCCATTCCCTTGATGACCCGGAAGTCCCCCCAGGTATTGAGGATTCTGATGACTTGGGGGAAGAAACTGTTACATAGTCTGGTCGTGAGCCCGAATGCTTCGGTGCCTTTTGCCAGATGGCAGGAGGGAGAAGAGTTAGTATGAGGGGTGTGTGGGGTCCTTCATAATGCTGCTTGCCTTACGGATGCAGCATATGGTGTGAATGTCTCTTATGGCAGAAAGAGAGACCCCGATGATCTTCTCAGCTGACCTCACTATCTGCTGCAGGGCCTTGCGATCCGAGATGGTGCAATTTCCGAACCAGGCAGTGATACAGCTGCTCAGGATGCTCTCAATACAACCTCTGTAGAATGTGGACTTTCCTCAGCCTTCGCAGAAAGTAGAGATGCTGCTGGGTTTTCTTTTCCATGGAGCTGGTATTGAGGGACCAGGTGAGATTCTCCGCCAGGTGAACACCAAGAAATTTGGTGCTTTTAACAATCTTTACGGAGGAGTCGTGGATGTTCAGCAGAGAGTGGTTGTTCTGTGTCCTCCTGAAGTCAACAACCATCTGTTTTCTTTTGTTCACATTCAGAGACAGGTTGTTGGCTCTGCACCAGTTCGTTAGCCGCTGCGCCTCCTCTCTGTATGCTGACTCATTGTTCTTGCTGATGAGACCCACCATGGTCGCGTCATAAGCAAACTTGACGATGTGGTTCGAGCTGTGTGTTGCAGCACAGTCGTGGGTCAGCAGAGTGAACAGCAGTGGACTGAGCACACAGCCCTGGGGGGCCCCCGTGCTCAGTGTGATGGTGTTGGAGATGCTGCTTCCAATCCGGACTGACTGATGTCTCCCTGTCAGGAAGTCTCGGATCCAGTTGCAGGGGGAGGTGTTCAGGCCCAGTAGGCTCCTTGTCCTGCATACTGCATAATGAAAACCTTGTCCTGCATACTGTTCATAGATATCAAATCATTGTACAGTACATTGAGGTAGAAGAAGATAAAATAATAACAGAATACAGAATAAAGTGTCAAAGCGCTGCACAGGCAGACAAGAAGGCGCAAAATCATAATGAGGTAGACTGTGAGGGCAAGTATCCATTTTATCATATCGGAACCATTTAATAGACTTCTAACAGTGCAGTGGAAGCTGTCCTTCAGCATTGTAGGACATGCTTTCAGGTTTTTGTATGTTCTGCCCAATGGAAAGGAGAAGAAATAATGTCTGGGGTGGGTGTCAAAGTGACATGGAACATATTATGACCAGCAGGGCACTAGGGTGTTTAGTGGAACTGAGGGACCTAGGTGTACAAGTGCATTGTCCATTGAAAGCAGCTTCACAGGTACACAGGGTGGTGAAAGAAAGCATTTCATTTTTAAATCTTTTTATTAATTATTATTGAAAATTGACAAGAAAAATACATTAATCAAGTCAATATATCAATATGTATA
This sequence comes from Mobula birostris, assembly GCF_030028105.1. Lineage (NCBI taxonomy): Eukaryota > Metazoa > Chordata > Chondrichthyes > Myliobatiformes > Myliobatidae > Mobula > Mobula birostris. Next base: position 15,309,854 of record NC_092402.1, on the reverse strand, counting down.
ATAAGAGTCAAACTATTAACCAAGCTAAACAGTATATCAATAATAATGATAAGAAAAAACAAAATGTTAAAGCTTTTTTTTGGAAAAAAGGAAGAAGGAAAAAAGAAACCCGGCCAACTAAAACAAAAAAAACCCTGCTAACAAAAAAAACGAGAAAAAAAAACCCATTTGGAGCACAAACCTGGAGCTATACGCCATACAAGCTTCCTTTAAAAAAAAATCAATCCCTTTACCCAAGAATCAGAAGGGGACCATGTTAATTAACTCCAATCAGATGATAGTAGCAGGCAAAAGAGCCCTACCTTTTCTCAAAGTCAAATCGAGGATCAAAAGTTCGACTTCTGATTTTTTCCAAACTAAGACATAGCATCACCTGAGAGAACCATCTTTCCCAATCTTGCTTAATCTTAAATAGAGGATAATTATCCTGTTGTAATAGTAAATTATAAATTTTCCCAATAAAACCTCCTACAGTTTTGGGCATCCTCTTAAAGGAAGGATATGGTTAACCTGGGAAGAATGCGGAGGAGATTTACGAGGATTCTGCCAGGATGAGAAGGCCTCAGTTACAGGGAGAGATTGACCAGGCGAGGTCTTTAATTTGGAATGCAACAGATGATGGGTGACCTTGGGGAAGTGTTTAAAATGGGTTGTTAAGTCCTCAGACAAGGTCTGGAATCAAAAGATTGGGTATGGTACGACTAACCATTTAAACGGCTGGCTCTCATTGACCCGGTTCAAGTTGTTGGGCCAGATAATTGGCTGTGTCATGGCTGACCCACTGTATGAGCCAATCGGCGGCACTGTGGTGTTAAAGTCGAATCTGAATAAAACTCGGGAGACCAGCTTCTTATAACTACCAGTTTATTGTGCACCTTCCTGCAGGAGTTTGAGACTCAGTTGTCAAAGGGAAGGCACCTAAGTACTGCCACCATCTGACAAGTGGACCCGCTCCCTCAGGTTACAGCCATATATTTATACATAGAAAGCACCACACATCTATAATAACTAAGCAGTATCTATAGCAAATAACTCCAGGCAAATCAATGAAATCAACTTGTAGACACGAGGAAAGTCCACCTGGCAAGGAAGTCGTACCTGGTGGGTGTGCAGGGTACAGGTTACCAACCATTCCCTCCTTTCCCAGGTGTGTACAATTATGTATATAATCGACCAATATTGGTAAAAACTGTGTGGGAACACAAACCTGTCCCGCTGGGATGATCCAAAGACCTAGGTCAGGGTCTTTCTGGCACCCCATCTGGGACCACAGTTTGCACTCCTCCTCAGAGGCGTCTCCCTGAAAGGTACGTACCTCCCGCATGTCTGGCGTACCCATTCTGATTGAGTTGTGGTGGGTTGCATGATGTGAACCTGAGGGGACTACAACCAACGAGGATTGTACCGCACTCTTCACTGACTCATCCGCTAAAGAACTGCCTTTAGAGACCCAGTCAAACATGCGGGTGTGGGCTGCACATTTAATGATAGCCAAAACTCGAGGTAGCTGTAGAGCAGTGAGTAAGTTGTCTACAAAGGTGGCATTACGAATGGGGTGGCCAGAGGAAGTCGGAAATCTCCGATGTTCCCAGAGAGCCCCATAGTCATGTGTAACTCCAAATGCATAACGAGAGTCTGTGTAAATGTTTGTACTTCTGTCTGTTACTAGGATACAGGCACGAGTCAGAGCAAACGGCTCAGCCTTCTGGGCTGAGACAGCTGCTTCAAAAGAGGCCTGCTCAACTACTTCACTGACGTCACTATCGCAAAGCCAGAACATCGTTTCCCTGCTGGATCCACAAAAGAGCTATCATCCACATAAAATGTCAAGTCTGCACCTGCAAGGGGCTGGTCAGTTAGATCCTCTCGAGCGGTAGTGAAAAGATGATTTCTAAGCACACAATCATGTTGTGGAGAGGAGGTATGCTTTGAAGGTCAGTTAGGAAGGTGGTGGGATTAAGCATTGTGCAGTGAGAGAAAGTAAGCAATGGATTAGTTAGTAGAGCTGTTCATATCGATTCTGTCGTGCTTGAATGAGATACTGGGTCTGCTTAGAGGTCAACAATTCTACCAATGAGTGGGGTGTCAGGACAGTTACAGGTTGGTGCAATGTTATGTTGGATGCTGCTGTTACTAAAACGTAGATGGCTGGAAGTACTTGTATGCATGAAGGTACTCCCCCAGTTACGGGATTAAGCTTGTTTGAGTAATACGCTACTGGACGCTTTCTGTCTGAACACTGCAGTAGCACATTCTTCCTTTGCGGTTATGTAGAGCTGGAATGGTCAGTCATAGAGTGGACGACCAAGAGCCGGTGCTCGAATGAGGCTCTCCTTTAGCTCATTGAAAGCTTCCAACTGTGTGTCTGCAAGCGAGAAAGTAGATGATGAGTTTGATGAAGCGAGGGGGGTCAGGTGCTTGGTGTGAGTGGCGATGTGAGGAATCCATTGCCGACAGAAATTCAGGAGCCCCAAGAAGGCTCGCATCCGTCTCGGGGTAGTAGGTGAGGGAGTATTTACAATGGGTGTTATCCGATCTTCTGTGGGGCACCGCTCTGCCGCACTTATCAGGATGCCCAAGAATTTTACCTCGGGCTGTGATCGCTTTACTTTGTGTGGTGGAATAATGTATCCCAATGAATGCAAAAAGTTTAGTAGGAGTTTCACAACTCTTCAAAGTGTCACTTACCAGTAATAAATCATCCACATACTGGACTGTAGTAGAGTTGCCAGGCAACTGGAGATCACGTAACTGCTTCTGGAGCGTCTGTGAGAAGAGTGTGGGAGAATGTACAAATCCTTGGGGTAGACACGTCCAAGTGTACTGACACCCCGATAGGTAAATGCGAATAAATATTGAGAATCCGGGTGCAAAGGGACAGCGAAAAATGCGTGCTGTAGGTCAATGATAGTAAATACCAGGGCAGTAGCTGGTACGTGACTCAAGATCGTTGCGAGGTTCGGAACCAGAGCATGGAGAGCAGCCACAATCTCATTTATTTTGTGCAAATCTTGGACAAGACGCCAGTCCTTGCTTCCTGGTTTAGGTACCGGGAAGATAGGTGTATTGCATGGAGAGGTGCAAGGGATCAAGATTCCTTGTGCCAAAAGGGAGTCAATTAACGACTGCACCCTTTGTATTGCCTCGGGTTTGAGGGGGTATTGTGGAATGGATGGGGGAGTCTGTCCTTCTTTCACGGTGATCTGGACAGTGGGGCAGTTGGTGTGGCCGACTTCATGGTCCGAAATTGCCCAGAGATGGGGTACAACATCCTGGGTTCGGTAAATATTAATAGAGTGTCTTACCAGATGTCCCATCTTCCAGTATGGGAGCTGGCCCGCATGCAAGTCTTGCCAGTCTCCCTTCGGGGTTGATCAGAATTCAGAAGCCGGGTCCCAATGATATGTCAAAGCTCCTCGCATTCGATTTCGGTCATTGTCAGGCCAATCCATATTATTTGTTGTAATCATGTTGGCTGACTTAGTGGGTAATCATTGGAGTAGTAAGGCATTAAACTGGGGGGACAGATTCCCATTATCAAAGGCCTGGTCTCCTGCGAAAGTGCTGTAGCAGGCCACAAATAGCTCACAATAGTCTGGTCCCGATTCCCCAGGCTTAGGTTTGGATTCAAGTACTTTAGTGATGTTTACAGGTTGCTGGAGAGCCCTTTCCAAGGCTTGGATAACCTGGTCTGTCTGTTCATTCTCATTGTGGTATCTTAATTCTGCCTTCCATTTCTGCCCCTCATCAGCTGAGAGAATCATGCAGCAGAGATCGAATAAATCTTGCAGGGTCACCTTATACATGTGTATAGTACTGCTGACATACTGAGCAAACTGTGCTGGTTGTTTTTCTACCTGAGGCCTGATTCATGATCATTATCATTTCTTGAGGCTTCCAGGGTGCATACACAGGGATCACGGAGGGCTGTCCCTCCTCCACTGCTTGTGGACTGGGCAGCATTCGGGTGGGCAATTGTCTTGGTGGAGCCGTTAACTCTGGGGTTTTATTGGATTCTTCCCTCCCCGTCTCGGAACAGTCCTCGGTATTCCCTTTATGGATCTCAGGGTAGAGAGGCCTCCCGTTCCCTGCTGTTGCTGTTTTACCTGAGCGGCCACCGTATCTGAATACTGGGAGGATTGGGTTTGGGTGCATTTGGCCCCTAGTAAGATGCCGGGGTTGGGGGGGCGGGGGGTCACTGTCTTCAAACAGGGTTGGTATGCCAGACATGGGTTCGGGATCCCTTGTTTCTGTATTAGTTCGAACTCCAGACTGACTTTCCTGCCCTTCTCTCCTATCAAGGTCAGCCTTGGTTTGCTTACGTTGTTCTTCCTGCTCTCTTTTTCAGCCCCCATCCATCCATTCACACTCCGCCTTTAGCGTCTCCCAACTTTTTGACGTTCCTTCTCCTGTACATACCTCTATGCCTTTGTCACATGCATTATTCCTCCAACTTGCTAATAATGTACCCTTCCACTTTACAACTGCCTTTTCCTTCCATTCCTTTATCAACAATTTCCACTTCTTTCCACAGTTCTTTTTCCATATCAAATTTACTGCTTGTTCAGATGAGCTAATATCCCAGGTTCCCCCCAGTGGCCACATTTTGTTCCCCAATTTCTTATTCAGCGTTGCACTCAACATTTGCAAATCTTTTTCCTTGTCTGGAAAACTCTCACACATGTTGTGTAGGGCTGTTCCTGGCCCAGTCGTATCAATCGACTGCAATTGACCCATGTTCTAAACTCCAGTGAGTACAGGCCCAGAACCATCAAATGCTTCCGATATGTTAACCCTTTTATTCCTGGAATCATTCTCGTGTACCTTCTCTGGAACCTATCCAATGCCAGCACATCTTTTCTTCGATAAGGGGCCCAAAATTGCTCACAATACTCCAGATGTTGTCTGACCAATGCCTTATAAAGCTTCAATGTCACGTCCTTGCTCTTATATTCTCATCCCCTTGCAATGAATACATTTATTGTATTTGCCTTCCTTACAATCAACTCAATCTGCAAATTAACCTTTAGAGAATCTGAAGCAACACACACAAACCGCTGAAGGAACTCAGCAGGTCAGGGAGCATCTCATTTTCTTTACTGCCTGTTGCACTGTGACGTTTAGGGCAGCAACGAAGGTCCTCCATTTCTGGTGGTGTTCATGGCTTCCTTCATCATGTTAGTAGATCCTCAGTTTTCACTCCTGTCAGTCCTGCAAGTCCTGGGTGGAGATTCAGGAATACGATCACAACCAAATGTAGAAGGATTCTTCATTGCTGTTTCCATAACAACTTTGTTTTACCAGAGTTGTTTGCCCTGAGCTGAACCCCTGAACCTGGAGGACCTGTGGACCACTCTTAGTCTGGTCTCTGCTCTTTGACCTACATGGCATAGGTGACCCTACCAGGAGCCAAAGCATAAAGTCCTGGCCCCTGACAACAGAGCTCTCTGAGTCATTGAGGCACACATGCCTCCATACCAGGACAAGGTTGTGGTCCTCTTGGAGGAGACCTCATCCATGTTGACGTTTCAGGCCGAGACCCTTCTTCAGGACTGAGAGGGAAGGGGGTAAGATGCCTGAATAAAAAGGTAGTGGGAGGGGAAAGATGGCAGTTGGAAGGTGAGGTGATGGCTGAAGCCAGGTGGGAGGGAAAGGTCAAGGACTGGAGAAGAAAGAATCTGATAGGAGAGGAGAGTGGACAATAGGAGAAAGGGAAGGAGGAGGGGACCCAGGGGGAAGTAATCGGTTGGTGAGAAGAAATGAAAGGTCAGAGTGGGGAATAGAGGAATGGGAGTGGGGGGTGTGGTTTTGGTCACCGGAAGGAGAAATCGATGTTCATGCCATCAGGTTGGAGGGTAACCAGACAGAATATAGGGTGTTGCTCCACTCCTTGAGGGTGGCCTCATCTTGGGCACGAAAGGAGGCCATGAATTGACATGGCAGAATGGGAATCTGAATTGAAATGTTTGACCACCAGGAAGTCCCGCTTGTGATGGATGAAGTGTAGGTGCTCGATGAAGGGGTCCCCCAATTTACGACGGGTCTCAACAGTGTAGAGGAGGCTGCATTTTGGAACACTGAACACAACAGACAACCCCAGCAGATTTGCAGGTGAAGTGTTGCCTCATTTGGAAGGAGCGTCCGGGACCCTGAATGGAGGTGAGGGAGGAGGCGTATAGGTAGCTGTAGAACTTGAGCTGCTTGCCAGGTTAAGTGCCTGGAGGGAGGTTAGTGGGGAGGGACAAATGGACAAGGGAATAACAGAGGGAGTGATCCCTATGGAAAGTGGGAGAGGGGTAGGGAGGAAAAGAAATGATCAGTGGTAGAATCCCTGCACAAGGGATTTCAGGAATCCTGTGCAAGGACTCCCACATCTCTTTCCACCTCTGATTTTTGAATTTTCTCCCCATTGAGAAAATATTCTATGCCTTTATTCCTTCTATCAAAGTACTTGATCATACACTTCCCCACACCTTATTCTATCTACTACTGCCTTGCCTGTTCTCCCAATCTGTCCAAGTCCTTCTGCAGGCTCCCTGGTTCGTCAGCACTACCTGCCCCTCCACCTATCTTTGTTTCATCTGTAAACTTGACATTCAAGCCATCAATTCTGTCATCAAAATCGTTGACATATACTGTAAAAAGGAATGGTCCCGATACCAAGCCCTGTGAAACACCAACAGCCAATAATAATTGGCCTGTGTTATTCAGAGACAGTGTTAGAGGTGGATGTGGGGTCGATTTCAACATTAAAAAGAAATTTATATGTGTACATGGATGAGAGTGCTGGGTGATGGGACTAGGCGGATAGAGTCACAGAATCATAGAAAAACACAGAGAACAACTGGTCCTGCGACCCATCTAGTCAGTGCCAAACCATTTAAACTGCCTCGTTCCAGCATCCTGCACCCAGACCTTAGCCCTCTACACCCCTAACAGCCATGTACCTGTCCAAACATCTCTTCAACATTGAAATCAAAATCATATCCACCTCTTGCTCTGGAAGTTTTTTCCACACTCTCACAGCCCCCTGAGTAAAGATGTTTCCCTTTGCGTTCCTCTTAAACATTTCACCTTTCACCCTTAAGCCATGACCTCTAGTTGTAGTCTCACCCAACCTCAATGGAAAAAGCCTGGTTGCATTTCGCTCATCTATACCCCTCATAACTTTGTATACCCTATCAAATATCTCCTCACTCTTCTAAATTCTGGGGAATAAAGTTATAACCAATTCAATCTTTCCTTATAACTCACGTCCTCCAGACCTGGTGACATCCTTGTAAATTTTCTCTGTGCTCTTTCAACCTTGTTTCCATCTTTCTTGTCGTAGGTGACCAAAACTGCACACAATACTCCAAACTAAGCCTTGCCAACATCTTGTATAACTTCAACGTAATATCCCAACCCTTGTACTGAAAACTTTGATCAACGAAAGCCAATGTACCAAAAGTTTTCTTTGTGACCTGATCTACTGTGACACCACTTTCAAGAAACATGGACACATATTCCCAGAAACCTTTGTTCAACAAAGAGCAACACCTTACACTTGTCTGCATTGAATTGCATCTACCATTTTTCAGCTCTATATTTTTTCGGCTGGTCCAGAACCCACTGCAGGCTTTGATACCCTTCCTCACTGTCCACTGCACCATCATTCTTGGTGTCAACTGCAAATTTGCTGATCCAGTGAGCCAGATTATTTATATCGTTGATATGGACGACAAAAAACAACAGACCAAGCACCGATCCCTGCACAACTCCACAAGTCACAGGCCTCCAGTCAGAGAAGCAACCATCTGCTACCACTCTAGTTTCTCCCGCAAAGCTAATGTCTCATCCAATTTACTACCTCATCCTGAATGCCAAGTGACTGAACCTTCTTGAACCCGTGGAATACATCCCCACCTCGTGGTGTCCTAGCACAATGACATGTCCCATGTGGAATACACCCCCACCAAGTGGTGTCCAGCCACAATGACATGTCCCCTGTGGAATACACCCCCACCTGGTGGTGTCCTAGCACAATGACATGTCACCTGTGGAATACACCCCCACCTAGTGGTGTCCTAGCACAATGACATGTCCCCTGTGGAATACACCCCCACCTGGTGGTGTCCTAGCACAATGACATGCCCCCTGTGGAATACACCTCCACCTAGTGGTGTCCTAGCACAATGACATGTCACCTGTGGAATACACCCCCACCTAGTGGTGTCCTAGCACAATGACATGTCACCTGTGGAATACACCCCCACCTAGTGGTGTCCAGCCACAATGACATGTCCCCTGTGGACAAGACTCCCACTTAGTGGTGGCCAGCCACAATGACTTGTCCCCTGTGGATAACATCCCCACCTAGTGGTGTCCTAGCACAATGACTTGTCCCCTGTGGGCAACACCCCAACCTAGTGGTGTCCTAGCACAATGACATGTCCCCTGTGGAATACACAAGGGGATGGACACAGTCTGTGAAAGTGAGGCAAAGCAGCAGCGAGGTCATGCACCCGATAGAGATTACAGAGGAAAGGCTGTTTGCACACATTAGACAGGTGGAAGGTGTTTGATGATCAATTGCACAGAGTACAGGAAAGGTGTGTTCCTCTTAGAGGGAAGGATGGGGATGGGATAGAAAGATAAGAGAGTCCTGGAAGCCCAAGGAAGTGATAAAGTTAATCAAGAAGAAAAAGGAAGTATATGTAAAGTTTCGGAAGTCAGGATCAAATGAAACATGTGAGGACGGCAGTGGATGTTGTCTACATGGAGGACCGAGGGCAGTGGTTGAAGGGACTTACTCACACTGGAGGTCTGTCATTAATGGAGTTCCGCAAAGTCTGTGTTGGGAACTCTGATGTTTGTAATGTACATAAATGACCTGGATGAAAATGTAGGTGGGTGGGTTAGTAAATTTATGGATAACAGCAAGATTGGTGCAGCTGTGGACAGCGTAGAAGACTGGCAAAGAACACAGCACAATATCGATCGGTATTTATATGGACCACAACTCTGGCTGCTTACCCTCCCAGGTAAAAATGTTGAGAACTCTGTCTGAGATGCCTTGGATTCCGGCACCTGGGATGCCATATACCATCCCGGAATCTCGTTCTCATCCACAGAACTTCCTTTCTGTTCGCCTAACTAATGAATCCCCTTGAACCACAGCTTGCCTCTTGTCCCCTGCTTTCCTTCTGAGCCACAGAGCCTGGAGACTGGACTGCTGTGACTTTTCTCTGCCATGCCATCCCCCCCAACAGTGTCCAAAGTGAATTACCTGTTGTTGAGGGGGATGGCCACAGGGGTACTCTGCATTGGCTGTTCACCCTCCTGACTTTCACCCAGTTTCCTGTGTCGTTTTAGTCAGGAGGTTATGTTGCAACTTTATAAAACTCTGGTAAGGCCTCATCTGGAATATTGCATACATTTCTGGTTGCCCCACTGTAGGAAGGATGTTGAGGCTTTGAAGAAGGTGCAGAAGAGGTTTACCAGGATGCTGCCTGCTTTAGAGGGCATGTGCTATCATGAGAGGCTGGATAAACTTGGGTTGTTTTCTCTGGGGCATCAGAGCCTGAGGGGAGACCTGAAGGAGGTTTACAAGATGATGAGAGGCATTGATAGAGTAGACAGGGAGTATCTGTTTCCCAGGGTTTAAATGTCTCATACCAGAGGGCACGCATTGAAGGTGAGAGGCTGTAGGCAGTAGTGAGTGGTAATATGTTCAACTCAGAGTGATGGATGCCTGGAATGTGCTACCTGATATGGTGGGTGAGGCAAAAATACATGAGATGATTTTAAGAGACGTTCAGATATGTACATGGATGTATGGAAGAAATAGGCCAATCAACCCATCGGGTCTGCTCCACCATTCCATCATGTCTGATATATTATTCCTCCCAACCCTATTCTCCTGCTTTTTCCCATTAACCTTTGACACCCTGATTAATGAAGAACTTATCAACCTCTGCCTGAAATATTCTCAGTGACTTGGCCTGCACTGCCGTCTGTGGTAATGTATTCCATAGGTTCATCAACCTCTGGCGAAAGAAATTCCTCCTCATCTCTATTCTAATGGACGTCCCTCTACTCCGAGTCTGTGCCCTCTGGTTTGAGAATTCTTCACTGCAGGAAACAACCTCTGCGCATCTGCTCTATTTTCCATAGGTCTCAGTGAGATCCCCCCTCCTTCTAAACTGCGGACAGTACTGTCTCAGAGCCATCAAACGCTCCTCATATGTTAACCCTTTCATTTCTGAGATCATTCTCGTGAAACTCCTCTAATGCCAGCACATCCTTTCTTAGATAAGGAGCCTAAAACTGCTCACAATACTCCCCGGGTGGTCTGACCAATGTCTTACAAAGCCTCAGCTTTTCATCTTTGCTGTTGTATTCTAGTCCTCTTGGAAATGAATGCTAACATTGCAGTTGCCTTCGTTACCACCGACTCAACCTGCAAGTTAACCTTTACGGAATGATGCACGAGGACTCCCTACTGATTTTTGAATTTTCTCCCTATTTAGAAAATAAATTATTGGAAGGTATTCTAATGGACTGAGTATATAAGTATTGGGTTTAGACAAGGATTGGTTGGGGATGTCTGTATGGCTTTGTTACCAGGAAAGTTGATGAAGGCAAGGCAGTGGATGTTGTTTACGTGGGCTTTAGCAATTGCTTTGACAAGGTTCTGCATGGGAGATTGGTCAAGAAGGTTCTGTTGCTTGGCACTCAGGATGATGTATCAATGACATTAGACATTGGCTTTCTGGGAGAAGCCAAAGGGTGGTCGTCGATGGTTGCCTCTCTGACTCGAGGCCTGTGACTGGTGTTGTGCTGCAGGATGGGTTGGTTGTTGTCATCTGTATCAACAATCTGAATGATAATGTGGTAAACTGAATCAGCATATTTGTGGATGACACCAAGATTGGGGGTGTAGTGGACAGTGAGCAAGGCTATCAAAGTTGGCCGTGGGACCTGGACCATCTGGAAATGGGCTAAAAAGTATCAGATGGGGGGTAATGCAGACAAGTGTAAGGTGTTGCACTTTGAAAGGACAAACCAGGGTAGGACTCACACAGGGAGTGGAAGAGTACCGAGGGGTGCGGTAGAACAGAAGGAACTGGGAATATAGGTCCATAATTCCTTGAAAGTGGCATCACAGATAGAGAGGGTCATAACGAAAGCTTTTGGCACACTGGCCTTGGTTGATCAAAGCACTGAGTGCAGGACTTGGAAAGTTATGTTGAAGTTGTTGGTGAGGCTGAATTTGGAGTATTTTGTGCAGTTCTGGTCACCTAACAACAGGAAAGATGTCAATAAGACTGAAAGAGTGCAGAGAAAATTTACAAGGATGTTGCCAAGATTTGAGGACCTGAATTATGGAAAGGTTGAATAGGTTTGGACATGATTCCCTGGAGTGGAGGAGAAATTTGAGAGACGTGACGCCACAGTAGCATCGTGGTTAGTGCGACACAATTACAGTTTGGGCTGTAATAGATCAGAGTTCAATTCCGGCACCGTCTGTAAGGAGTTTGGACGCACTCCCTGTGGAATTCGTGGATTTCCTCCAGGTGCTCCAGTTTCTGCCCACGATCCAAGGGTATCTGGTTAGTTGGTTATTGTAACTTGCTCTGTGATTAGTCTCGGGTTAAATCATGGGTTGTTGGCAGTGTGGCTCAAAGGGCTGGAAGGGCCTATTCCACACTGTATCTCTAAATAAAATAAAACAAAATAAAAATAAGAATTTGATCCGGGTCTACCAGAATTCTGAACCCCTGTTCTCTGCACCAATTCCTCAGCCATTCATTCATCTGTACTTTCATCCTATTCCTGCCCTGACTAGCACTGGGAGTAATACAGAGATTCCTACCTTGGAGGTCCTGCTGTTCTGCCCCTTCCCTAACTCCCTGTACTTACTGTGCAGGACATCTTCCCCCTTTCTCTCCATGTCAATATGCCAATGTGCACAACAATATCTGGTGCTCACCCTCCCTCTTGAGAATCTTGAAGACCTGCACTTTGGTTCGACCAAAAGACCAGAAGGTTCTTACCAAAAGGTCTTTAAGGCTTCAGTTATGTTAGGGCTGGTGTTGGGAGGTCAGTTATCTATAGTGATTGCATTTGATACAAAGATGTTTCGGGAGCTTTCCTGATTTTCGTTGGAATTGGATATTTGGGAAGGTGGACAGTGGTTCACACTCGTTGGTTGAGTAATAACCACCTTCCACATTGATTATGTACAGACTGTATTGGGTTTAGGGTGAGGTATCAAACGGCAGGCAGTCGCACTTGTATTTCAATGGTTCAATGGTTCCATTGTTCAATTTAATGTCAGAGAATGTAAACCGTCTACAACCTGAAATCCTTACTCTTCACAGACATCCACAAAACAGAGAGAGAAAAACACCAAAGAATGAATGACAGGAGAACGTTAAAACCCCAAAGCCCCCTCACCCTCCCATGCACAAGCAGTTGCAAAGCATCAACCCTCCCCTTTCCTCTCCCCACGTGTCCCAGCAGAAAGCATGAGCCCCCACACCACCCAACACGCAAGCAATAGCAAACCCCCAGAGACTATGATCTATCATCCATCAAAAACGACTTTTCATCCCAACGCCTCGACATCCCAGTCACTTCGTTATCAGCCACACTGGCAACTTCGATCTGGTCATACAGAACCATGTAATGCCCTGGTTCACAACTTTACTGTTAGGCTGTATGTATTTCATTTGGAAGTTCTGTATGAGCAATCTGTTCTGCTTTCAGCCTTTTTGGGTTATTGTTGAACATAAAGGATGATGAGAAATGTGTGCCATCCAATTAGGATGGTGGAACTGGGGGGAGGTTTTTTTGGTGAGGGTCACGAAGGTTGGTCTTGGGTCTTTTGTTCAGTGGGAGATGAAGAGAGAAGATGCCGGGAAGAACCTGTCGTAGGATACGACCCAGTGGGAGACCTGGTTGTTCGAGATGGATTGCGAGTGACGTTCAGAAGGTGGTGTGTGCTTTCACGCAGACCTGAGGCCCAGTGCGTGAGTGACAGAGAAGTTCAAGGTGAGCTCCAACTTGTACACATTTGACTGTGTTTTAGCTAAATAAGATTCATAAATATAATTCCTTTAGTCGTATGCAGTGTGCTATCTGTTATTTCTTGGCACTGAGTTGTAACAGGGTAGCAAATTACACAGTATCCACACAAGCCGGGGTTTGGGGTAGGAGGGTCGTCTCAATCTCATGGCTTTGGCAGGACCAGAGTGTGTTTTCCCTTGACTTGTACAGCCAAGGAAACCAACGAGGTTTCAACCATACTTCATACAATATGGAAACAGGCCATTTGGCCCAGTTAGTCCATGCTGACCAAGATACCCCATCCAAGCTGGACCCATTTGCCAGCATTTGGCCCATAACCTTCCCAACCTGGGTTTGATGGACCCCTCAGTTAATGGGAGGGGTCGCTGGCATAAAAGAAGGTTGAGAACCCCTGTTCTAAACCTTTCCAATCTATGTACCTGTTGAAAGTTGTTATTGTACCTGCCTCAACCACTTCCTCTGGCAGCTCACTACATATAGACACCACACTCTGTGTAAATAAAGTTGCCCCTCAGGTTCCTATTCAGTCTTTTCCCTCTCACCTTCAGCCTATGCCCTCTAATTCTTAATTCCTTACCTCACGGAACAAAGCAGTGTGTATTCAGCCTACTAATGCCCCTCAGCATTTAATACACCTCCATGAGAACACCTCTCAGTCTCCTTTACTTGAAGCAATAAAGTCCCAGCCCATCCAAACTCCCCCTGTAACTCAGTCCTTTAAATCCTGGCAACATCCTAATAAATCTCAGCTGCACTCTTTCCAGTTTAATAACAACTTTGCTATAGCAGGGCAAACAAAACTGAACATGATACTCCAAGTAACATTCACAAAATGCTAGAGAAACTCAGCAGGTCAGGCAGCATCTATGGAGGGGAATAAATGATCACCTTCCAGCTTGTCCTCCTGACCCACTCCCCACCTTCTTGTTCTGGATTCTTCCCCCTTCCTTTTCAGTAATGATGAAGGGTCTCTGTCTGAAGTGTCAACCATTTATTCCCCTCCATAGATGCTGCCTGACCTGCTGAGGTCTGATATTTTGTGTGTATTGCTCTAGATTTCCAGCATCTGCAAAGTCCCTTGTGCACTGTAATCTCCAAGCCTTTAAACTCAATGTCTGATTTATGCAGCTGAGCATGCCAAAAGCCATCTTCACTGCCCTGTCAACCTTTGACTCCAGTTTCAGTGAGCCTTGCATGTGTACTCCAAGGTTTCTCTGTCCTACAACACTCCTCAGGCCCTTTCCATTCACTATGAATGTCCAACCTGAATTCGACTTTCCAAAATTGCAATATTCCAGACTTTTCTGAAGTAAACTCCACTTGCCATTCCTCAGTCCATGTACTCAGCTGATCAAAATTGCTCTGTAATTTTTGAAACCCTTCTTCACTGTTCACTATACTATCTATTTCTGTGTCATCTGCAAACTTACCAACCTTACCTTGCACATTCTTGGTGGGCAGGCAAGGAGAGAGGAAAGGAGATGGGGTATGGTGAAGGAGAGGGCGAGGAGGAGTTGGGGGATGTCATTACTGGCAGGTTCTGTGGTCTGGAGACGGGTGATCTTCCAATCCTTGCAGGATGTGAGAAAGTCAAAGAACTGATGATTGAAAGTGCGGATTTGGCGGAGGATAAAGTAGTAGACAGGTCCATTACAGGCCGGTGGAGAGAGAATCCCAAAGTTGTGGAAGTGACTGGGATAGGGACTCCAGGTACCTCCTCATGGCGGAAAGCGTGGGGCATAGAGCGCAATGAGAGAAGCAGCGAGAGAAACAGTCGACGGACTCCCCCTTCTCCAGCCCTGCATCTCTTTCACGTTCAACTTCCCAGCTGTTTATTTCATCTTCCCCCTCCTGGTTTCACCAATCACCTTGTGTTTCTCTCTCCTTCCGCCACTTTTTATACTCACTCCTCACCTTTTTTCCTCCAGTCCTGCTGAAGGGTCTGGGCTCGGAACGTCCACTGTACTCTTTTCCAGAGATGCTGCCTGGTCTGCTGAGTTCCTCCAGCATTTTGTGTGTGTAGCTCGGATTTCCAGCATCTGCAGATTTTCTCTTGTTTGTGATGTAATGCTGATCTTCTATCAGGCACTGGTCAGACCACACTTGAAGTATTGTGAGCAGTTTTAGGTCCCTTATCTACGAAAAAAATGTGCTGGCGCTGGAGAGAGTCCAGAGGAGGTTTATGAGAATGACCCCAGGAATTAAAGAATTAACATGTGAGAAGCATTTGATGACTCTGTGTCTGTACTCCCTGGAGTTGAGAGGAATGAAGGATGGAACCTATCGAATGTTTAAAGGTCCAGATAAAGTGGATGCTGAGTGGTTGTTTCCTCCAGTGGAGGAGTCTAACATCAGCAGTGGGTAAGACACAGGAGGTAGCCCATTGAGTCTGCTCCACCATTCCATCATAATCGATTTATTATTCCTCTTAGCCCCATTCTCCTGTCTTCTGGGATCATTCTCGTGAACCTCCTCTGGACCCACTCCAATGCCAGCACATCTTTCTTAGATAAGGGGCCTGAAACTGTTCATAGTGGTCTGAAATATTGATTCACCACCTTCTTGCAGAGGAAATTTTTCCTCATTTCTGTTCTGAGCTAACGTCCCTCTATTCTGAGGCTGTGCCCTCTCGTCCGAGACTTCCCACCACAGGAAATCTCCTCTCTACATGCACTCTATCTAGGCCTTTCAATATTTGATGGATTTCAGTAAGAACCACCCCCCCCACCCGCCTTCCTCGTTCTTCTGAGCTCCAGGCCCAGACTCAGAGCCATCAAACACCCCTCATGTTAACCCTTTCATTCCTGGGATCATTCTTGTGAACCTCCTCTGGATCTTCTCCAATGCCAGCACATCTTTTCTTAGATATGGAGTCTAAAACTGCTGACAGTACAACGTGTGGTCTGAGCAATGTCTTATAAAGCCTCAGTATGACAGCCTTGCTGTTGTGTTCCAGTTCTCTTAAAATGAATGCTAACATTGCATTTGCCTTCATTACCACCAACTCAACCTGAAAGTTAACCCTCAGGGAATCATGCACGAGGACTCCCAATTTTTTTTGCACCACTGTTTTTTGAATTTTCTCCCTATTTAGAAAATAAGTTATTGGAAGATATTCTAACGGCCTGGCTATATGAGTATTAGGATGGACCAGAACAGATTAGGGATTATCAACAGGACTTTGTGTGTGTTTGGTCATGTCCAACCAATCTTATCGATGTTTTCAAGGAAGCTGGCCAGGAAGTTGATGAAGGCAAGGCAGTGGAGGTAGTCTACGTGGACTTTAGCAAGGTCTTTGATGAGGTCCCATATGTGAGGTTGGTGAAGGAGGTTCAGTCGCTTGGCATTCAGGATGATGTGGTAAATTCGACTGGATATTGACTTTCTGGGAGAAGCCAAAGAGTGGTAGTAGATGGTTGCCTCTCTGACTCGAGACCTGTGACTGCTGTTGTGCCGCAGGGATCGGCTGATTGTTGTTTGTCATGTTTTTCAACAGTCTGGATGATAATGTGGTGAGCTGAATCAGCACATTTCTGGATGACACCATGACTGGGGTGTAGTGTCGGCGAGGAAGTGTATCGAAGTTTACAAAGGGATCTGGACCAGCTGGATAAATGTGCTAAAAAATATCAGATGGAGGATAATGCAGACAAGTGTAAGATGTTGCACTTTGGGAGGACAAACCAGGGTAGGGCTTACACGGTGAGTGGAAGGGCACTGAGGGGTGCGGTAGAACAGAGGGATCTGGGAATACAGATCCCTAATTCATTGAAAGTGGCATCATAAATAGATAGGGTTGTAAAGAAAGCTTTTGCCCATTTGGCATTCATTAATCAAAATATTGAGTACAAGAGTTAGGATGTTTTCCTAATTTTGTTTTAGGTGTTGGTGAGTACCTTGTGCAGTTCTGGTCACCTACCAATAGGAAAGATGTGAATAAGATTGAAAGATAAATTTTACAAGGATGTTGCCAGTACTAGAGGAGTTGATTGAAAGGGAAAGGTTGAATATGTTAACCCATTATTCCCTGGAGTGGAGGAGAATGAGGAGAGATGGGGCACCACGTTGCATAGCGGATGGTGCGACGTTATTACAGCTCAGAGAGTCAAAGATTAGAGTCAAATTCCAGTGCCTGTAGGAAATTTGTACGTCCTCCCCATGGAATGTCTCGATTTTCTCTGGGTATCCCAATTTCCTCTCACAGTCCAAATGCCTAGCCTTTGGTAGGTGGACTGGTCATTGTAAATTGCCCCATGATTAGTCTCAGGTTAAATTGACGGCTGCTGGTGGTGCGGCTCAAAGGGCTGGAAGGGCCTATTCCACACTGTATCTCCAAATATAGATGTCTACAAGATTAGGAGGAGGCGAGAAAGGGTTTGGCTTTGCTCCCCTGTGGTCCATACTGCCACCTGGTGGCCTTCTGTCGCAATCACAAGTCCACTGTGGACAACACTCTGGTGGTATCCTGTTGTAATGACAGATCCAGGGGCAGCAAGTAAACCAGTTATTCGTTTCACCCTCATCACGTCATTGTAACCCAGCCAAATGACCAAGGCGTGTACTAAATATGGAGATGTTGAGGTGTGGTCACTCAGGGAGAGATCTGACATCTCAAGGCCATTGTGACACCAGTGAGAAACATCACAATGAGATGCAGCATCACAATAGGATTTAAACTCTGGTCACTTGGAGATGAGAGGCAGAACATCCACTTTCAGCTTGACTGGAGGATAGTTTGCTGATCTGGAGGTAGGTGTTGACATAATGTGTGAAAATGCCTCATTGTGGGCTGCAGATTACATTGATACTCAGATGATGATGTGGAGATTTGCCAGATCCACAAGTGACAAATCTGGTGCTTGGATCATCCTGCTCATTGGCATTCCCAATGGAATGGCACTGATCGGGTCAGGAATTCACCACCTAGCACAAAGGTCTCACCTTGCAGTCGGGAATTGTTACCTCATTGGGATTTATTCATGGCCTCAAGTTCGTTTCATGAACAACATCTTCCGTGTGAAGAGGAAGGAGGAAACCTGGACCAGATGGAGAGACTGCCTGAGAGAGGGAACTCCAACAACAGTGAGACAATGTATGAATTCCTTCCATTCCTTTGAGCGGCAATGTTTAGAAGGATTGTATTGGTGAGGGATGATAGTTTAGTTGTTGGGATTATGGGGGTCAACTCTAGGTCAATATATGTAATTACTGCTTGGGGCCTATGGTGTTTATTGATCCTGTGCCGTTGCTAAGGATCTGCTCCCAAGGTGATGTCAACAGAGGCCCTTCAGTGATGTCAGATGCACTCCTTGGGCCTGTCTGAAGATGGTGTCATGCATCCGCATCAACGTTCCGGCTCCATAAGACACAGGGACAGAATTAGGTCATTTATTTCATTGCCATTCCATCATGGTTGATCCTGGATCTCAGTCAACCCCATCCACCTGCCCTTCTCACCATATCCTTTCCAGCCCTGGCTGATCAGGAAATAATGAACTTCTGCCCCTTTACGCCACAAACAAGCTGCTCTCTTATTGAAAAATGTAGGCACAAAGTTGCTCCTCTTCCTCCTGAAACATGCACCTGAACCCATTCTTAAGCTGCATTGGTCTTCCCGCCATGCCAGAAATGTTTTCTAACACTTGCATGTAGCCCACTGAATTGGCAAATGGATTCTCTGCTTTTAAGGACCTCACCATCTCAGCAGCCAGACCTTTTAGACTCTCCACTAGTCACTGTCTTTTCACATTATCAGAGTACTGCCACTCATCCAGCATCTGAGATGTTCTCTCCACTCAAGTCTCATATTTCCCCTCCCCCTGGGGGGTGGGCTTCACTACTGAAGGGTTGTTATCCCTTCACTAACAGCCACTGGATTCACCAGCAATAAAACCACCTTTCTCATACTCTGTATGTCCAGGGTCTATATGACTTGGGTCCCACCAAACCGGGGAAGTTGGGATGTCTCACCGACCTGAACCCCGATCTGTGTGAATACAGTGTAACTACTGCTGCCATGCAATTGCCCATCGGCAAGAAATAACAGATCGTACACTACATACAATTATGAAGAAAATATATTTCTGAATGTTAGCTTCACCAAACTATTACGAAAGAGGAAAGAAAAAAGGGAAGAAAATCAAGAGGGCTCATCATAATTAAAACAGTCAGTTGTGCACAAGGTTGGAGCTCAAATCTTCCAAAGGTTGATGTGTCCAATGTACTTGTATATGACCATGTACTTCCCTGCATAATACTCTATCTGTCGCTTTGCCTATTCTCCAATCCAAGTTCTTCTGCAGATACCCTGCTTCCTCTTCATAACCTGCCTCTACATCTATCTTTGTATTGTCTACAGACTTGGCCACAAAACCATCAATTCCTTCGTCCAAATCATTGATATACAACATGAAAAGAAGTGGTCCCAATACCAACTCCTGTGGCACAACACTAGTCACCAGTAGTCAACCAGAAAAAAAGCCCACTGCATTCCCACTCTTTGCCTCCTGGTCATCAGCCAGTCCTCTATCCATGCTAGTATCTTTCCTCTCATACCATGGGCTCTATTCTGCTTGTTATTTCCAAAAACAATTCCAATAGATTTGTCAGGCAAGGGTTTCCCTTCAGGAAACCATGCTGACTTTGGCCTATTTTATCATGTGCCTGCATGTACTCTGAGACTTCATCCTGTACAATAGACTCCAACATCTTTACGAAGACTGATGTCAGGCAAACTAGCCAATTGTTTCTTTTCTTCTGCCTCCCTCCCTTCTTCAAATGTGAAGTGACATTTGCAATTTCCCTGTCCTCCAGAACCATGCCAGGCTCTAGTGATCCATGAAAGATCATTACCAATGCCTCCACAGTCTCTTCAGCTACTTCTTTCAGAGCCTGTGGTGCAGTCCATCAGGTCCAGATGACTATTCTATCTTTAGATATTTCAGCTTCCCAAGCACCTTCTCCCTAGTTGTACTAACTGCACTGACTTCTGTCCCCTGAAACTCTCAAACTGCCAGCATACTGCCAGTGATTTCCACAGAGAAAAGTGATGCAAAATACTTATTCAGTTTGCCCGCCATTTCCTTGTCCCCCATTACTACCTCTCCAGTGTCATTTTCCAGCAGTCCAATATCTACTCCCCCTTCTCTTTAAATATCGGAAAAAGTTCTTGGTGTCTGCTTGATATTATTGGCGAGCTGACCTTCATATTTAATCTTTTCCCTTCTTATGGCTTTATTAGGTGCCTTCTGTAGGATTTTTAAAGCTTCATAATCCTCTAACTTGCCACTAATTTTTGCTCTGTTATATGCCCTATATTTTGCTTTTATGTTGTCTCTGACTTCCCTTGTCAGACATGGATGCGTCATCGTGCCTTTAAAAAACTTCTTTATGAAGTATCTCTCCTGCACCTTCTGAATTGCTCCCAGCAGCTCCAGCTATTGCTAAACTTCTCACATCCCTGCAAGTGTCCCTTTAAAATCTACTTCAGCCAGCTCCTTTCTAATGCCTCTGTAACTCCCTTTCCTCCATTGCAATTCCTTGATTGTATCTTCTCCTTCTCAAATTGCAGGGTGAATCTTATCATATTATGTTGACTGTGTCCAAAGGGTTCCTTTACCTTAAGCTTCCGAATCAATCTGACTCATTACATAACACACAATCCAGACTAGTCTTTCCCCTCGTGGGCTCAAGCACAAGCTACTCAAAAGGCCATCTCGTAAGCACTCTAGAAATTCTCTTTCTTGGGATTCGGAACCGACTTCTTAATTTTCACAATCTACCTGCTTATTTAAATCCCACATGATGATCATAACATTGCCCTTTTGACATGTCTTTTCTGTGCCCTGTTGTAATCTGCAGTTCACATCTTGACTACTGTTCGGAGGCCTGTTTATAACTCCAATCAGGGTTTTTTACCCTTACAGTTATAGAGTGGTACATCCAACATCTGTGGTCGGTAAGTTGCAAGAGAGGCAGTGAACGAAGGGTAGTAGAGGTAGTTCATATCGGCTTCAGCAATGCCTTTCATAAGGTTACACATGGTAGGCTAAAGTCACCATGGCTTGTTGCCAAGTTTGTGGATGATACAAAGATCAGTGGAGGGGCTGGAAGTGTTGATGAAGCAAAAGGACTTAGACAGATTGGGAGAATGAGCAAGGAAGTGGGAGGTGGAATATAGTGTGGGGAAGTATGTGGCCATGCACTTTAACAAAAGGAATAAAGGTGTAGACTATTATTAAACGGTGAGAAATTTCAAAAAATGGGAGGTGCAATGGGACTTGGGAGCCCGTGTGCTGGATTCCCGAAAGGTTAAATTGTAGGTTGAGCCAATGTTCTATCCATTCTCCTATCTTTCCTTGAGTACCATGGGCTCTTACCTTGTTAAGCAGTCTCATGTGCGGCATCCTGTCAAATGCCTTCTGAAAATCAATATAAACAACATCCACTGACTCTCCTTGGTCTCTCCTGCCTGTTATTTCCTCAAAGAATTCCAACAGATTTCTCAGGCAAGATTTCCTCTTCAGGAAACCATGCTGACTTTGACCTACTTTCTCAAGTGTGTCCAAGTACACCAAAACTTCATCATTCATAACGAACTCTAACATCTTCCTAGCCACTGAAGTCCGGCTAGCTGGCCTATAATGTCCCTTCTGCCTCTTTCCCTTCTTAAAGTATGGAGTGACATTGCAACTTTCCAGTCTTCCAGAATTATTCCAATATGTAGTGAATCTTGAAAGATCATTACTACTGCCTCCAGAACCTCTTGAGCTACCAGTTTCAGAACCCTTGAGTGCAGTTCATCTGGCCGAGGTGACTCAGCTTCCCAAGTAACATCTCCTTAGTTATCAGAACTATTCTCACCTCTTTCCTGACACTCTCAAATTACTAGCATACTGCTAAATGTCTTCCACAGTGAAGACTGAGCAAAATATTTATTGTTTGTCTGCCATTTTGGTCCCCCATTACTATCTCTCCAGTGTTATATTCCCATGGTTCAATATACACTCTTGCCTCTCTTTTATTCTTTGCAAATCTGAAAAAGCTTTTGGTATCTTCCTTTATGCTATTGGCTTGCTTACCTTCATATTTTATCTTTTCTCTTCTTATGGTTTATATAGTTTCCTTCTGTTGGTTTTTAAGGGCTATTTAGTTCTCTATCTACTCACTAATTTATGCTGTATTGTACGACTTCTCTCGTCAACCACATTGCCTCATCCTCCCTTTAAAATACTTGTTTATCTTTGGGATGTATCGATTCTGCTCCTTCTGAATTGACCCCAGAAACTCCAGCCATTGCTGTTCTGTCATTATAGAAACATAGAAAACCTTCAGCACAATACAGGCCCTTCGGCCCACAAAGCTATGCTGAACATGTCCTTATCTTAGAAATTACCTTGGGTTACCCATAGCCCTCTTTTTTTTCCCCGAAGCTCCATGTACCTATCCAGGAGTCTCTTAGTTGCAATTCCTTGTGAATGCTTAATGTGCTCATTAGATAATGCTGCAAACTGCTATTCTTCCCTAATTTTGTCACGTTTTCATGTAGTTGCATTACCTCAATTACATTGACTTCTTCTACGTCACTTGTAAAACTAAAATCGTCTTGCTAAAGAATAGTAATTATCACACATTATACTTTTAAATTGCCGTTTTTCCAAGTCTATCTGCTTTTTCAGGTTTTCCTTTACTTGGATCGTAGCCTGCAGTTCTTTACTGAGACCTCGGAGTTCTTCTTCATTTGCTTCCATGCTTTTATTATATAATCTGAATGCAGATAATTCACTTTGCAACAAATTCCTTTTCCTTTTGTATCCTTGTAATAATTTCCTCCATTTTCCAATCTCTTTTCCAACTCACAGTTGTTCTTGTCAGGTACTTCTATTTGTTGTTGGAGTTCTGCACATTTACCCTGGCTTCAACCATAAAATCTGAGAATTTTCCTTAAGTTCTGAAA
This sequence comes from Mobula birostris, assembly GCF_030028105.1. Classification (NCBI taxonomy): domain Eukaryota; kingdom Metazoa; phylum Chordata; class Chondrichthyes; order Myliobatiformes; family Myliobatidae; genus Mobula; species Mobula birostris. The sequence goes on along the minus strand of NC_092402.1, from coordinate 15,286,825 downwards.
CATTTTTCTTAAATTCTTGATCATTTGCGATACATATACTGCCATTAAGATTCCATCTCCCCTGCCTGTGAACTGTTGGATCCTCCAGTCAGCATTTCTTTGACTTCTTCCCACCGAATCCCTTCTGCAGACTTGATAATTTTAATTTTTTCAGTCCTTTTGCTTGTTTGCACTGAACAATTAATTGCATCCACCATAAAAAGTACAAAATCCTTTCTACTCATTAATAGTGTATCCTTATTTTCCATATTACAGCCCTCACAATTCACCAGTTTATTCCCTGAATTTGTTTGCTTGACAGCCTTTTTTTCAGCAAATTCTTTCACTGCCTCTGCATAACTGATTCCTCATGTTACTTTTACATATTGTATCTCAGCAGCCTTCTTGCTATAAATGCACCCTCGATAAGCTGCGCTGTGTTCCTCACCAAAACTGCAGCATTTCAGCCTAGCTCCCGCTTCACATTTCCCATATTCATGTTCTCCAGCACATCACCCACATCTTTGTTTTATAATTGTTTTAATCTCATCTTCTTTCCATTGTTTTGCTGTCCTCTTTTGGTCATCCACTGACTCCTCAGAGTTTGATATCCCATACCTCTGCTTTCTTTTCTTCCTCTTTTCCATTCCATTCCTCTTTCTCACCAACCTCCATCTCGAGTTCACTTCCACTCTCGCCAAAAACTTCCTTCAACAGCTTGGCTCTTTCCTTGATGTTCTCACTCTCTGCCATTTTCCAGTGAGCTCCACAATCAACTCTTGCTATCACTTTTCCCCAGCCAGTCTCTTGAGGCAATAGCTTTGCCTGAATCACTGCCAGAGACTCCATCCTGAAGCTATTTATGAAGCCAGCACAAACGAGAATCAGCCACCTCAACAGAAACTGGGGAAAACCTGGATTAAGGAACTGGACTGGACCGTGAACCGGAATATGGATTTCACGGACTGGACCATGACACCATCACTCCAAGGAGAAAAGGCCAAGTTCACTCAACCTATTCTCGTAAGGCATGCTCGTCAACCTAGGCAACATCCTTGTAAATCTCCTCTGCTCCCTTTCTATCGTTTCCACAGCCTTCCTGTAGTGAGGTGACCAGAACTGAGCACAGACTTCCAAGTGGGGTCTCACCAGGGTCCTTCTCGCTGCAACTTTACCTCTCGGCTCCTAAACTCAATCCCATGATTGATGAAGGCCAATGCACCGTATATGCTTTCTTAACCATAGAGTCAACCTACGCAGTAGATGTGTCTGTAGAGAGAGAGACTGTGTCTCTGTAAGTGTGTCTGTGAGAGAGAAAGTACAAAGACTGTGCCTTTAAGAGGTTACATCGTGTGAATGTGTTGGGGCCCCCACCCAGCAGCTTTAACTCACTTCCTTGGTTCTTTGAAAACTGTGCAAAAGCTTTTCAGGATGGGAATTAACTGTTTATTTTAAGTTTTGCAGTTACTTGCAAGGAAGAAGAGTAGAAGTATGGATTTTTTTTCTTTGTCTTGTCTGTGTTTTTGGTCTCTGTTTCTCTTTTCTATGGGACTGATTTTAGAGAAACTCAGATTCCATACTGGCCAGGCGTAAACTGGGTTGAGATGGAAACAGGCATTTGGGGGAAATTGTTCATCAGCAGATAATTAAATTGGAAATTTGGAATTACCGAATTTGAAAAGATTTGAGTATTTTGGGAGTAATTCTAAAAGTTGCTTTACTCATGTAATGGCTTCTTTGCAATATTTCACTGCTGAGGCTAATGTAATAGCTTCTCTGTAATGTTAACTACTGAGGTATGGTTTCTCTGTAGCAGAAATGTTTGGGTTATGGCTGGAGATAATTATGCATGTTAGACAATCAGGATTCTGTTACCCTGTCTGGTGATTCTGGAAGCTGTTGGTTTCGCGGGCTTCTGCCGGAGGGCGAGAGAGGGACGAAGAGAGAAGACGTGAATGGAGAGATTTAGTAGGCTGTCAGACAGAGTGGACTCTGAGCGGGGGTCCGAAGGTTGGCGACGCTCGGAGGAGATCGACTGGTGGAAGGAAGACTACTGTGTGAGCTCCAACGATTGTGCACAGACTGTTTTATTAGATTGGCGCCCTTTTTCTTTTATATTTTGTATCTCTACTAACCACATAGTCAAAGTAAGAGTTATAAAGCTTAATCAATTAATCGCATATTGTGTACGTTTGTTATTTCGGGGGACTGATTTGTAACAGGGGACACATTGTGCAGCATTCACCAAAACGAGATTTCTTAAGTTTGGCCGGCCAGGGGGTTATCACCCCTGAGATGTAGCTGCTGGAAGACTGCTTTCTTTTATAGAACAAAAAAGATGTTACCTGAGACTTCTGACATAATTGATTTAGAGTTTGAGATTCCTTGGAAAGCAGTTTTGATGCAATCATTGTTTTGAATGTAAATAGCAAATGGAAGAAGGTAAGGAGTTTCCCCAGGGGATTGGCTCTAATGCAATATGTGGATGACCTCCAGTTGACCTTCCCAAGCAAGGAAACTTCTGAGCAGGACTCCTCTACCTTTTACATAGACGAGCTACGTAAGGTCAGAAGGTATTTAAGCAGAAGCTACAGTTTGCACAACTAGAAGTTACTTACCTGGGTCATACCCTACTGTGGGATACAAGGCCATTGATTAAGACCGGGATTGAAGCAAGAGTGAAAACTCCGCAGTCAACGGTTCACAGGTAAGTGAAACATTTGCTCTGGATGACTGGCTATTGTAGACAGTAGATCTTAGATTTGCCACTATCATGAGGTCCCTCCAGAAAATATCTCTTCCCGGTCAACCAGGTCTGTTATACCCCAGAAGCTGAGGAAGCATTTGACCGTATAAAAGAGGCCATAATATCTGCCTCAGCTTTGGGCCTCCCAGACTACAGCCAGGAGTTTCACCATTTAATTCACCATAAGAATAGTTTTGCTCAGGCCGTTTTCACTCTGGACCATGGGGAAAGGCCGAGTTTTTTACTTCAGTGCTCAGACTCAATAGCCAGAGGTTTACTGGGTTGTGTTTCAGTGGTGGCAGCCACTTGCCTTGCTGTTCAGCACATGCAGTCTCTGACTCTTAGTCATCTTACTGACTCACTGTGCCACGTAACACCTTAGCCCCACGAGGCAAACTAAGTAGAAAATCGAGTTATTAATAAACCCGAATGTTCGAATTACTCTCTGTGCAACTCTTAATCCGGCCACTCTTTTCCCCATGGAGGAAGGTGGCAATCCATACTGGTGTGAAACTGTTACACAAGAAGTAATAAAACCCTGTTTAGACCTTAACTGTTACTTCTACAGTTACTGTTGATTTAATTTTCTTTTGCTGATGGTTCAGTTTTACGTAATGGTATGGGAAGACGATGTACAATTGTCTCCCTCACCCATGTTGTGGAGACAATGGCACTTCCCATGTGTACTTCAGCACAGTAAGTGATCTCTTTGTGCTTACCAGGGCTCGTATACTTGCTGAAGGCCAGGCTGTCAATATTTATACTGACTCTCGCTGTGCCTTTCAAATAGCACATAATTATGGGCAGATCTGGAAATTCCTGGCAGTTTTTTGTACCGGGGTGGAGGAGGAGGGTTCTTCATCAAAAATTCAGTGCATATACAAAACTCATCATAACTGAAGGCTGAACAGATTGTGATTATTAAATGAACAGCACATGCTGGACCAATGAATGAGGGCAATAATGCGGCAGGTTGCACTGCAAAAGAGGCAGCAATCAGGCCCACCCTTGTTGTGCCAGAAACAAGTGGCCCCACGCAGTTGGCCCTGATGACACCTCCCACTGTTGAGGACATACGAGCATACCAGTCCATTGCTCCATTGACCGAAAGGGTGAAGTGGGAAAAGCTGGGTTGGAAGCACCACGATACTATGTACTCTTTGCCATGGTGACGACAGCCACTCCCATGGGGGTAGCGGTGCCCGTGGGGGTTATTTTGAACACTTTGGCAAACCAAACAGCTTTTGGCCAAGTCTTTGATCTGTTTAGCTATTCCCGGCCACAATACACAGTTCCATGCGAGACTATTTGTCTTCACTGTACCCATTTAACGAAGCTGAAGTGGACAAATATTTCCAGCATTTTGAAACAGTTGCTCTGAGTTTAGGGTGGCCGAAAGAGCAATGGCCAGTGATGTTACAAAGTGTAATTAAAGGCAAGGCACAAGAAGTTTATACAGCTTTAAATGCTGAGCAAGCACTGGATTATGATATTGTTAAGCAGCTAATATTAAAGGCATATGAGATGGTTCCGGAAGCGTATCGAGAAAGATTCAGAAATTTGAAGAAATCGATGGAAAAAACTTATGTGGAATTTCCCTATGAGAAATCTGTGTGTTTTGAGAGATGGGTTTCCTCTAAAGATGTGAATGGGGAGTATAATAAATTAAAAGAGTTGATTTTACTGGAGGAATTTAAAAGAAGCATTCCTGTTCAAGTGAGAAAATATTTAAATGAAAGGGACACTGCTACATTGCAGGAGACTGCTAAATTAGCTGATGAGTATGCTTTAATTCATAAGAATAAATTTTCTCCAGGTAGAACTTTTAAATGGAAAAACAGCACAGAGAGTCAAGGTAAACCAGAAATTAAATCTGAAGTTAGTGAGAAAAGTAAGGATGAAGGGAGACATGTGAAGGAAAGACATTTTGGTATTATTTGTAATTATTGTAAGAAACCTGGTCATGTAGTAGCTAACTGCTTTCGATTGAAAAAGAAAGAGAAAGAAGCCGTCCCAGATGCTTGTGTGCAGCATATTGAAACACCTGTAACTTCACAGAGTTTGATAAATACTAATAAAGATTTGTCAGATTCTGACCAAGTTAAGACGGGATATGAAAATTTTATAACAGAAAGATTTGTATCCTTGAAAGAAGGATCTAATTCAGTACCAATAAGAATACTTCGAAATACTGGAGCTTCTCAATCACTAATATTAGACAGTGTGCTAAAGTTTAGTGATGAGTCTGACATTTGTGAGGTAAATTATATAAGAGGAGTTGGGAGTGCCCTTATGCCAGTACATTTACATAGAGTAAATTTAAGGTCAGGGTTAGTTACAGGGGTTGTTAAAGTAGGACTACAATCCAGTTTACCTGTGAATGATGTTTCTCTGTTGTTAGGGAATGATTTAGCAGGTGGACAAGTTTTTCCTGAAGTGCATTTGACAATACATCCTAATTCTGAGGAACCACAGAGGGATTCTAACACAGGTTCTTCCTGTGTTATAACAAGAGCTATGGCTAAAAAGACTGATGTAAAGGATGAGGTTGTTACCCATGACTGTTCAAATCAAGATTCGAATTTTGAGAATGTATCAGAAACTTTCTTACCTACATTATTTGATCAGGATTTTGGTAGTAAGTCTGACCAGGAAGATTTGTCTTTATCGCAGAAGGAGATGATAGCAGAGCAGGGTGGAGATCCTGTGATAGTTATGTTGAAGGACCAAGCTCTTCCAGATAGTGAAATTGAAAAAGTGCCAGTAGGATATTATTTTGAAAAGGGAGTATTAATGAGAAAGTGGAGATCGCCTACAATTCCTGCTAGTGAGGAATGGGAAGTTAATCATCAGGTTGTTGTTCCTAAAGTTTATCGAAATGAGATTTTAACTATGGCTCATAGTATTCCATTGGGTGGTAATTTAGGTGTAAAGAAAACTATGAACAAGGTTTCTAAACATTTTTATTGGCCTAGTTTAAGAAAACATTTTGTAGAACGTGTTATACGTGCCAAATTGTGGTTAAACCTAATCAGGTTACTCCAGTGGCCCCACTGCAAACAAATCCAGTATTTGGTGAGCCGTTCTGAAAAATCATTGTAGACTGTGTAGGTCCTTTACCAAAAACTAAAACTGGACATCAATATTTGTTAACTATTATGTGCACAGTGTCTAGGTTTCCAGAGGCAGTACCTCTTAGGAATATAACAGCCAAAACTGTGACAAAGGCTCGTATAAAATTCTTTACTTATTTTGGGTTGCCTAAGGAAATACAATCGGATCAAGGTAGTAATTTTATGTCGGGATTGTTTCAGCAGATAGTTTATAAACTGGGAAACAGATTATTTCATCAGCCTATCATCCAGAATCACAAGGAGCCTTGGAGAGATTTCATTCTACATTAAAAACTATGATTAGGACATATTGTGTGGAAAATGAAAAGGACTGGGATGAAGGTATACGTTTACTACTTTTTGCAGTAAGGGAGGCAGTGCAGGAGTCATTAGGTTTTAGTCCTTTTGAACTTGTGTTTGGGCATAGAGTTTGAGGACCTTTGGCTTTCTTGAAGGAACAGTGGATTAATAAAGGGGTACACACTAGTTTATTATGTTTTAAAATTTAGAGAAAGATTATATAAACCTTGTAGCTAAGCAAAGGAAAATTTAAAATTGGCTCAAGAGAAGATGAAGACTTGGTATGATAAGGAAGCTAGGATGAGGTAATTTAAGCCTAGGGATAAGGTGTTGGTTCTTTTCCCAGTGCAAACAAACCCATTACAAGCTAAATTTCATGGTCCTTCTGAGATTAAATCTAAAGTAAATGATGTGGATTATGTGATAAAAATCCCAGGTTGAAGAAAGCCAACACAGTTGTGTCATGTAAATATGATAAAACCATATTACGAGAGAGAAGCTGCTACTATGACTGTTGCAATCAATAATGAGTCTGATCTTGATAAAAACTTAATGGGTGATTAGTCATAGTCACAGTCATAGTCATACTTTATTGGTCCCGGGGGAAATTGGTTTTCGTTACAGTTGCACCATAAATAATTAAATAGTAATAAAACCATAAATAGTTAAACAGTAATATGTAAATTATGCCAGGAAATAAGTCCAGGACCAGCCTATTGACTCAGGGTTTCTGACCCTCCAAGGGAGGAGTTGTAAAGTTTGATGGCCGCAGGCAGGAATGACTTCCTCTGACGCTCTGTGTTGCATCTCGGTGGAATGAGTCTCTGGCTGAATGTACTCCTGTGCCCACCCAGTACATTATGTAGTGGATGGGAGACATTGGCCAAGACGGCATGCAACTTAGACAGCATCCTCTTTTCAGACACCGCCGTGAGAGAGTCCAGTTCCATCCCCACAACATCACTGGCCTTACGAATGAGTTTGTTGATTCTGTTGGTGTCTGCCACCCTCAGCCTGCTGCCCCAGCACACAACAGCAGACATGATAGCACTGGCCACCACACACTCGTAGAACATCCTCAGCATCGTCCAGCAGATGTTAAAGGACCTCAGTCTCCTCAGGAAATAGAGACGGCTCTGACCCTTCTTGTAGACAGCCTCAGTATTCTTTGACCAGTCCAGTTTATTGTTAATTCGTATCCCCAGGTATTTGTAATCCTCCACCATGTCCACACTGACCCCCTGGATGGAAACAGGGGTCACCGGTACCTTAGCTCTCCTCAGGTCTACCACCAGCTCCTTAGTCTTTTTCACATTAAGCTGCAGATAATTCTGCTCACACCACGTGACAAAGTTTCCTACCGTAGCCCTGTACTTAGCCTCCTCTCCCTTGCTGATGCATCCAACTATGGCAGAGTCTTCAGAAAACTTCTGAAGATGACAAGACTCTGTGCAGTAGTTGAAGTCCGAGGTGTAAATGGTGAAGAGAAAGGGAGACAAGACAGTCCCGTGTGGAGCCCCAGTGCTGCTGATCACTCTGTCGGACACACAGTGTTGCAAGCACATGTACTGTGGTCTGCCAGTCAGGTAATCAAGAATCCATGACACCAGGAAAGCATCCACCTGCATCGCTGTCAGCTTCTCCCCCAGCAGAGCAGGGCGGATGGTGTTGAACGCACTGGAGAAGTCAAAAAACATGACCCTCACAGTGCTCGCTGGCTTGTCCAGGTGGGCATGGACATGGTTCAGCAGGAAGACGATGGCATCCTCAACTCCTAGTCGGGGCTGGTAGGTGAACTGGAGGGGATCTAAGTGTGGCCTAACCATAGGCCGGAGCAGCTCCAGAACAAGTCTCTCCAGGGTCTTCATGATGTGGGAGGTCAATGCCACCGGTCTGTAGTCATTGAGACCGCTGGGGCGCTGCGTCTTCGGCACAGGGATGAGGCAGGACGTCTTCCACAGCACAGGAACCCTCTGGAGCCTCAGGCTCAGGTTGAATACATGGCGAAGTACTCCACATAGCTGAGGGGCACAGGCTTTGAGCACCCTGGTACTGACACCATCCGGTCTTGCAGCCTTGCTTGGGTTGAGACGTTTCAGCGGTCTTCTCACCTGTTCAGCTGTGAAGCCCACCGTGGTGGTTTCGTATGGGGAAGGGGTATAGTCATGAGAGCAGGGTGGGGGACTGTGAGCAGGGGTAGGAGGGGAGGGTGGAATATGTGTTGGTTGGGGGCCGACAAAAGATGACTCATGTGAGGGATGGGCAGGGACCACAATGTCAAATCTGTTAAAGAACAGGTTAAGTTTGTTGGCCCTGTCCACACTGCCTTCAGCTCCTCTGTTGCTAGTTTGCCAGAACCCAGTGATGGTCCTCATCCCACTCCAGACCTCTCTCATGTTGTTCTGCTGGAGTTTCCACTCAAGCTTCCTCCTATACCTGTCTTTAGCCTCCCTGATCCTGGCTTTTAGGTCCCTCTGTATTGCCCTCAGCTCCTCCTTATTTCCATCTCTAAACGCCCTCTTTTTAGCGTTCAGGATGTCCTTAATGTCCTTTGTTACCCATGGCTTGTTATTTGAATAACAAAGGACAGTTCTTGTCGGAACATTGCAGTCCACACAGAAGTTCATGTAATCAGTGGTGCACTCTGAAACTCATTTTAAACCCAACTTTATTTCAACCAGGTTACCAAATTCAAAAATTCTAGAAAATTTTGATGAAAAATTAGCTCATTTACAGCCAGAGCAGAGAGAGCAGATGAAACAGTTAATTTTTAAATATAGAGGTTTATTTCCAGACGTCTCTAGAAGAACCACCGTGGCTACACATGATGTAGATATTGGAGATGCAAAACCCATAAAGCAACATCTGTATCGAATGAACAGGGGAAAATGTGAACTTGCTGAATGAGAAATTAAGTATATGTCAGAGAATGATATTATTAGACATTCTAATTCGAATTGGAGTTCACCGTATGTTATGGTTCCTAAGCCAGACAATAGTATTAGGTTTTGTACCGATTACAGGAAGGTGAATGGTGTGACAAAAACTGATACATATCCAATTCCTAGGGTAGATGATTGTGTGGATAAAGTTGGACAAGCCAAATTCCTTACAAAGATTGATTTGTTGAAAGGTTATTGGTGTGTTCCATTGACGGATAGAGGTAGAGAGATTTCAGCATTTGTAACCCCATCTGGGTTATATGAATATAATGTTCTTTCACTTGGGATGAAGAATACACCAGGTACTTTTCAAAGGATAATTAATAGCGTGATTCAGGGATTAAAAGATACAGATGCCTATATTGATGATTTAGTTACAGGGAATAATACGTGGAAAGCACATATTACTGCGGTGGAGAAACTATTTGAGAGACTTTCAGAAGATAACTTAACTATTAACTTAGCTAAAAGTGAATTTGGTCATGCCACAGTGACTTACCTTGGTTATGTTGTGGGTCAGGGAAAAATAGCACCTGTTCAGGTGAAAATTTAGGCAATTTTAGAAGTACCCACTCCAACTGGTAGAAAAACTCTCAGAAGATTCTTGGGTATGGTGGGATATTACAGAAAATTTTGTAAGGATTTTGCAAGTATTGCTCTTTCATTAACTAATCTCTTGAAGAAAAATGAAAAGTTTGTTTGAACAGAGTCTTGTCAGGAGGCATTTGATAAATTGAAAACTATAATATGTAGTCAACCTGTACTTAAATCTCCTGACTTTGAAAAACCATTTTCGTTAGCTGTAGATGCTAGTGATGAAGCTGCAGGAGCAGTGTTACTTCAAAGAGATGATGGTGATGAAGTTGATCATCCGGTAGCTTATTTTTCTAAGAAATTTAATGCCCATCAAAGAAATTATTCAACAATAGAAAAGGAATTATTATCTCTTGTTTTGGCTTTACAACATTTTGAAGTGTATGTTAGTACTACTCATAAACCAGTTACAGTTAATACCGATCATAATCCGTTAGTGTTTTTGAGTAAGATGAAAAACAAAAATAGATTAGTAAATTGGAGTTTAATGTTACAGGAGTACAATATTTTGATTACTCATATTAAGGGTAAAGATAATGTGATCGCTGATTGTCCATCTAGATGTTAAATGTACAATTAAAATTTTTTATGGAGTGGTATTTTAACATTTGTAACACTCCTACTGTATATTAGTTTGTAAAGTGCTGAAAGATAAGACTGTATATATTGTGTATGTTGTAAATTTTATACCTTTGTATCTTTTTTGTAAATTGTTAATTGTTAAAATTTTGTTCTTTAAGAGACCAAATTTTTTTTTGGGGGGAGGTGTTACAAACCTGAAGGAGATCTTGTGTCTTTCTTGTGAGAATGATGTAATGGTCTTTTGGAGGTCACCTGGTGTAATTTTTCTGCCGATGTGAGGTCACGTGATGACCTGTTCACCACGGGAATATCAGGGGAGACCTCAGATGACGCAGTTAGTTTTTTTAGTTCTTTTAGTCTTCCAGTTAGAGCGTCAATAAGATACTCTGTTCTGCTGTGTATTTGCAGTATAACGCAGTTTTGATTTCAAACGGAGTTTTATATTCTAATGTCAGATACAGAAGTCTGAGCCAGCAGTTTGACAATTGCTGCCAGGTTTGTTAGTATATATTTTCAGTAGTATTGGAGAGTGAAGACTTTTTCGAAGTACAGGATATGAAGGATTAAGAGAAGTCGGGAATGTTCGGCAGTTTAATAAAGGATCAACCTTATTGAGTCTTCATTGAAGAAGTAACGACCTGCATCGAAGATAACTCTTGCCAAAAGAGCGAGGAGGTTCATGCAAAGTGCTCTCTAGAAATCAATGTCAGTTGCTTTAAGCCGTTTATTTCCTTCATTATGAATCCTTTGGACAGAACCAGCAGGAAAGTCGTGTCTATGAAGAAATCCTTCTCCAGAGAAGTCTCTCCCAATTGAATGTATAAATCTGTTGGATTTTCGAATTTGCTATTTTAAGAACTGTGTTTGACTTTACCGGTTTAAGAACTGTTTTCGAATTTATCACTTTAAGATTCAGTACCGTGTGACGATTTGTTGAATGGCCGCATAGCGGTTAACTTCCAGTTAAGGTTTTCGTTTGTTTTTTATTGTTTATCCATGTCTAATAAAGGTTTGGTTGTTTTTATATAACCTGACTCGGTTGATATTCATTGTTGCCGGTTACGTAACAGTCCATTGCTCTCTGCTAAATGTTGGAGCTGATGTGACCAAAGATGAGACGATGATACTGGAACAGTCCCTTGTAAGTGCTGATTGTGAGGAGGTGGAGCTTAGGAGGAATGATGGCACCTAACGGCGACTCCTTTACTTGCATCTTTGGAAACAGCTCTATTTCTACCTTTAATATCTTTATTTTTCCCTTTCAGGGTTCTTTTAAAGACCCTGACCTGGAGTTACACGCAGGTTCCTTTCTTTGGGGGAATGGGACCCCTTCTCGGGGTTCCACGACTGGCCACTATTCAACATGGCCTGAGAATCTCAATCGTGTTTGGAAGCCTAAGATCTCGGGGCTCCAGAGACGGGCGGATCGAAGGTCAGTGTCAAGGCAGGAGACTCGTGTGTCGTCGAGGAGGCCAGAAAATCTTTCGCTGTAGGCCCGAAGACCCGAGGTCTTTGTGATCTTCGGACACAGAGCTCGAAAAAAGCGACGATACGGACTTCTAACATCGTAAACCAGCGGGTTGTTATGTCTCCCGCTCGCTGTGAAGATGGGGGACACCTCCCTCTCCCTTGCCAGGGAGAGAGAGAACCTGTGGGTTGTCGAATTTCGGATGAAATGCGAAGCCTTTGGGGTAACTTTGGTCTGTGTCTTTGCTATTGCTTAGCACACGCTTGGGCTCGGTGATAGTACCGATGCACGTTTATTTTTGATGGTGGGAGGAGGGGGGGATTGTTGCTTCCTGCCGCTTACGCGCGGGAGGGAAGAGCTGGGGGGTGGAATTTGGGGTTCTCATACTTAACTGTCGTTCATTCTTTGGGGCACTTCTCTGTTTTCAAGGATGTTTGTGAAGTAAAAGCATTTCAGGATGTATATTGTGTACATTTCTCTGACATTAAATTTGAACTTTGGACCTTTGACTTCTCAATCTACATTTGCAGATTGGCTTGTGACGTCAATCTTTGAAAACTTCTCCCTGCCTGCCAAAGATGCAAAAATGTATTCTATTCCTGCACAATACACAGCTCCGGGTTAATGCTGACTTTGAAATCCCCACATATACGAATGGCTCCGGCCTTCCTTTTCTTGCTCACCGTTACCATGGGTATAGCCCAATCACTCCACTCAGAATGAGAGGGGACCTCACTGAAACCAATCGAATGTTGAAAGGCCTAGATAAAGTGGATGTGGAGAGGATGATTGCTATACTGTGGGAGCTTTAGACCAGAATGCACAGTCTCTGAATAGAAAGACACACATTTAGAATGGAGATACGGAGGAATTTCTTTCACCATGGGGTGGGAATCTGTGGCAGCGGTTGAGGCCCCATCATTGGGTGTATCTTAGGCAGAGGTTAACAGGTTCTTGGTCAGTCAGGAAGTGAAAAGACATGGGAAGAAGGCAGGAGGAAGGAGTTGAGAAGGAAAAAATCTCAGCTATGATGAAATGGTGTAGCAGACATGATGGGCCAAATGGCCTGTCTGTTCCTATGTCTTGTGATTTTCTGAAGTGTCGTTGCTATCACTGAGGCGAAGATGCTTGGGAAGCTGAAAAGATAAAGGTGTACCAGATGGACTACACCCCGGGTTCTGAAAGCGGTAGCTGAAGGGATTGTGGAGGCATTGTAGTGATCTTTCAAGTATCAATATATTCTGGTATGGCTCCTGAGGATGGAAAATTGCAAATGTCACGATATTTTTTGAGAAGGGAGGGAGGCAGAAGAAAGAAAATTATCGGCATGTTAGCCTGTCTTCAGAGGTTGGGGAGATGTTGGAGTCTTTGATTAAGGATGAGGTCTGGGTACTTGAAGCACATGATAAAATAGGCCAAGGTCAGTATTGCTTCCTTCAGGGGAAAAGTTTCTTGACAAATCTGTTGGAATGCTTTGAGGAAATAATAGGCAGGATAAACAAAGGAGAGTCAGTGTATGTTCTTTATTTGGATTTTCAGAAGGCCTTTGACAAGATGTTACACATGAGGCTGCTTAACAAGAGTCCACGGTATTGCAGGAAAGATACTAACATGAATAGAAGATTGGCTGATGAGCAGAAGGCAAAGAGTGGAAATAAAGGGGGCCTTTACCCATTGACTGCTGGTGACTACTCTTTTGCCACAGGACCTGTTGTTGAGACCACTTCTTCTCACGCTTTATCTCAATGATTTGGATGAAAGATTTGATGGCTTTGTGGCCAAGTTTGTGGACAATATAAAGATAGGTGGAGAGGCTGGTAGTGTTGAGGTAGCGGAGTGTCTATAGAAGGACTTAGACAGATTAAGGGAATGGGCAAAGTGTCAGATGGAATATTATGCAGGGAAGTGCACTGTCATGCAATTTGACAGAAGAAATAAAAGTGTGGACTATTTTCTAAATGAGGAGGAAATTCCAATATCAGAGAAGCAGAGAGACTTGGAAGTCCTAGTGTAGGATTCCCTTAAGGTTTACTTGCAAGTCGAGTCGGTGGGAAGGAAGCCAAATTGAACGTTTGCATTCAAAAATTCCAATATCAGAGAAGCAGCACACATTGAAGTTGCTGGTGAACACAGCAGGCCAGGCAGCATCTCTAGGAAGAGGTACAGTTGACGTTTCCGGCTGAGACCCTTCGTCAGGACTAACTGAAAGAAGAGCTAGTAAGAGATTTGAAAGTGGGAGGGGGAGGGGGAGATCCAAAATGATAGGAGAAGACAGGAGGGGGAGGGATGGAGCCAAGAGCTGGACAGTTAATTGGCAAAAGGGAGATGAGAGGATCATGGGACAGGAGGCCTAGGGAGAAAGAAAAGGGGGAGTGGGGGAAAAACCCAGAGGATGGGCAAGGGGTATAGTGAGAGGGACAGAGGGAGAAAAAGAATGTGTATATAAATAAATAAGGGATGGGGTAGGAGGGGGAGGTGGGGCATTAGTGGAAGTTTGAGAAGTCAATGTTCATGCCATCAGGTTGGAGGCTACCCAGACGAAATATAAAGTTGTTCCTCCAACCTGAGTGTGGCTTCATCTTTACAGTAGAGGAGGCCATGGATAGACATGTCAGAATGGAAATGGGATGTGGAATTAAAATGTGTGGCCACTAGGAGATCCTGCTTTCTCTGGCGGACAAAGCGTAAGTGTTCAGCAAAGCGGTCTCCCAGTCTGCGTCGGGTCTCGCCAATATACAGAAGGCCACATCGGGAGCACCGGACACAGTATATCACTCCAACCGACTCACAGTGAAGTTATCCAGCTTGGAAACAGACCCTTCAGCCCAAAATGCCTCCCTGAGCTTGATCCACCTACAGTTTTTTGCCCAGTTTCCCCTGAATGTTTCCTACCCAAGTACCCGTCCAAATGGCATTAAAGTGCTGTGGTACAGTGAGGTGCCGGAAAAGTGCCAGGTCATGAAGGATCCGACCAACCCTGCTGACGAACTCCCATCAGTGAGGACTCTATGTCACATCCATGCCAGGACCACCAGATTCAGAAACAGGTAATTTCCCCAAGCAGTAAAGCTGATCAACACCTCCACCCACTAACCCACCCCTAACCACCACCTCTTTATCATTTCCATAAGACCATAAGACAAAGGAGCAGAAGTCGGCCATTCGGCCCATCGAGTCTGCTCCACCATTTTATCATGAGCTGATCCATTCTCCCATTTAGTCCCACTCCCCCGCCTTCTCACCATAACCTTTGATGCCCTGGCTACTCAGATACCTATCAATCTCTGCCTTAAATACACCCAATGACTTGGCCTCCACTGCCGCCCGTGGCAACAAATTCCATAGATTCACCACCCTCTGACTAAAAAAATTTCTTCGCATTTCTGTTCTGAATGGGTGCCCTTCAATCCTTAAGTCATGCCCTCTCGTACTAGACTCCCCCATCATGGGAAACAACTTTGCCACATCCACTCTGTCCATGCCTTTCAACATTCGAAATGTTTCTATGAGGTCTCCCCTCATTCTTCTAAACTCGAAGGAATACAGTCCAGGAGCGGACAAACGTTCCTCATATGTTAACCCTCTCATTCCCGGAATCATTCTGGTGAATCTTCTCTGTACCCTCTCCAACGTCAGCACATCCTTTCTTAAATAAGGAGACCAAAACTGCCCACAGTACTCCAAGTGAGGTCTTACCAGTGCCTTATAGAGCCTGAAGAACATCACATCCCTGCTCCTATACTCTATTCCTCTAGAAATGAATGCCAACATTGCATTCCCCTTCTTCACCACCGACTCAACCTGGAGGTTAACCTTAATGGTATCCTGTACGAGGACTCCCAAGTCCCATTGCATCTCAGAACTTTGAATTTTTTCCCCATTTAAATAATAGTCTGCCCATTTATTTCTTCTGCCAAAGAGCATAACCATACACTTTCCAACATTGTATTTCATTTGCCACTTCTTTGCCCATTCTTCCAATCTATTCAAGTCTCTTTGCAGACTCTCCGTTTCCTCAGCACTACCAGCCCCCCCACCTATCTTCACATCATCAGCAAACTTAGCCACAAAGCCATCTATTCCATAATCCAAATCGTTGATGTACAATGTAAAAAGAAGCGGCCCCAACACGAACCCCTGTGGAAAACAACTGGTAACCGCCAGCCAACCAGAATAGGATCCCTTTATTCCCACTCTCTGTTTCCTGCCAATCAGCCAATGCTCTATCCACGTATGTAACTTTCCTGTAATTCCATGGGCTCTTATCTTGTTAAGTAGCCTCACGTGTGGCACCTTGTCAAAGGCCTTCTGAAAATCCAAATATACAACATCCACAGCATCTCCCTTGTCTAGCCTACTTGTAACTTCCTCAAAAAATTGTAATAGGTTTGTCAGGCAGGATTTTCCTTTAAGGAATCCATGCTGAGTTCTGCCTATCTTGTCATATGCCTTGAGGTACTCTGTAACCTCATCCTTGACAATCGACTCCAACAACTTCCCAACCACCGATGTCAAGCTAACAGGTCTATAATTTCCTTTTTGCTTCCTTGCCCCCTTCTTAAATAGCGGAGTGACATTTGCAATCTTCCAGTCCTCCGGAACCATGCCAGCATCTATCGACTTTTGAAAGATCATCGCTAATGCCTCCACAATCTCCACAGCTACTTCCTTCAGAACACGTGGGATTGTGACTGCGCACACTTTTCTTCCCTGCCACCTTTGAGTGTCTGGTATACTGCTGATGTCTTCCTCAGTGAAGACTGATGCAAAATGCTCATTCAGTTCCTCTGCCATCTCCTTATCTCTCATTACAATTTCTCCAGCATTGTTTTCTATCGGTCCTATATCTACTCTCACCTGTCTTTTACTCTTTATATACTTGAAAAAGCTTTTAGTATCCTCCTTGATATTATTTGCTAGCTTCCTTTCATAGTTAATCTTTTCCCTCTTAATGACCTTCTTAGTTTCCTTTTGTAAGGTTTTAAAAACTTCCCAATCCTCTGTCTTCCCACTAATTTTTGCTTCCTTGTATGCCCTCTCCTTTGCTTTAACTTTGGCTTTGACTTCTCTTGTCAACCACGGTTGCACCCTTTTCCCATTCGAAAAATTCTTATTTTTTGGAATATACCTGTCTTGCACCTTCCTCACTTCTCACATAAACTCCAGCCACTGCTGCTCTGCCGTCTTTCCCGCCAGTGTCCCTTTCCAGTCAACTTTGGCTAGTTCCTCTCTCATGCCACTGTAATTTCCTTTACTCCACTGAAATACCGACCAATCAGACTTCGGCTTCTCTTTTTCAAATTCCACAGTGAACTCAATCATGTTATGATCACTGCCTCCTAAGGGTTCCTTCACCTCAATCTCTCTAATCACCTCCGGTTCATTACGCAATACCCAATCCAGTACAGCCGATCCCCTAGTGGGCTCAACAACAAGCTGTTCTAAAAAGCCATCTCACAGACATTCTACAAATTCTCTCTCTTGAGATCCAGTGCTGACCTGGTTTTCCCAATCTACTCGTATGTTAAAATCCCCCACAATTATCATAACACTGCCCTTCTGACAAGCCTTTTCTATTTCCTGTTGTAATTTGTAGTCCACATCACTGCAGCTGTTTGGATGCCTATAAGTAACTGCCATTAGGGTTCTTTTACCCCTGTGATCTCTTAGCTCAACCCATAAAGATTCTGCACCTTCTGATCCTATATCACCTCTTTCTAATGATCTAATATCATTTCTTACTAATAAAGCCATGCCTCCCCCTCTGCCTACCTTCCTATCCTTCTGATACACCGTGTATCCTTGGACGTTCAGCTCCCAGAGACATGCATCCTTTAGCCACGTCTCAGTGATGGCCACAATATCATACCTGCCAATCTATAGCTGTACGACAAGATCATCCACCTTATTCCTTATGCTGCGTGTATTTAAGTATAACACCTGAAGACCAGTATTTGGTACTTCCATATTTCAGTATTTGGTGTTTCCGGTCTGAGTCACCTTTGTAGAGACACTCCTGTTCCTAGCGCCACTTCATGGACACATGATCAATATATGTATGTAAACTATCTTATGTATTTAGATTTCTTCATGTCTCAATTATTGTGTTCTTCATCGAATTGTGTTTTTTTGTGATGCATCGGATGAGGAGTAACAATTGATTTGTTCCCTTTACACTTATGTACTGGAAATGACATTTTAAAATCTTGACTCTTGAACTTCTCGTCAGCAGCTCGTTCCAGATACCCACCATCTTCTATGTGGGAAACTTATCCCTCAGGTCCCCTTTAAATCTTTTCCCTTTCACCTTGAACCTGTGCTCTCTGATCTCAGATTCCCCTACACTGGAGAAAAGACTGTGACCACCCACCTTAGATAAGCCCCTCATAATTTTATAAAGATTCATAAGGTCACCCATCAGTTTCCAGAATTCCAGGGGAAACTGTCTCAGTTTATCCAGCCTCTTCTTCTAACCCAGCCCCCACAATGACACAGTTACACCTCGTGAATCTGTTTTGCTCCCTCTCTAACTGATCATATTTGTTCTGTAGCAAGGAGACTGGACTGGACACAATACTCTGAATGTGGTCGCCTGAAGTGACTGGCATATTGTGGACAACACTCCCACCTGGTGGATCTCTGCTGGAATGATAGCTTCCTAGCAGACAACACTCCCACCTGGTGGTGTTCTGCTGCAATGACAGGTCCCTTTGGCTCACACTCCCACCTGGTCTGATTCTGATACAATGACAGGCCCCCATGTGGACAATGCTCAGGGACAAACGCATTCTGCTGAATTGAGGCAGAGCAGCAGCGAGATCATAGATCCTATTCAGATTACAGAAGAAAAGGTGTTTGCTGTCTTGAAGCAGATCAGGGAAGATAAATCCCCAGGATCAAAGTGTTCTCTTGAACGTTGTGGGGGGCTTGTGCAGAAATTGCTTCATCCTCAGCAGAGATGCTGTACTTAAAAAATCCTTACCAATAGGTGAGTTGCCAGAGGATTGAAGCACAACTAAGAAAAGCTCTGAGAATAACAGAGGAAATTTTAGGCTGGTAGGCCAGACATCAATAGTGGGTAAGTTGGACCATAAGACCATTAGACATAGGAGCAGAAATAGGCCAAATGGCCCATCGAGCCTTGCTCCACCATTCCATCATGGTTGATATATTATTCCTCTCAATCCCATTCTCCTGCCCTCTGGGATCATTCTCGTAAACCTCCTCTAGACCCTCTCCAATGCCAGCACATCATTCTTAGATAAGGGGCCTAAAACTGTTCACAATACAAGTGTGCTCTGAAATATACCCAATAACATGGCCTGCACAGCCATCTGTGATAAGGAGTTCCAAAGATTCACCACCTCCTTGCTGAAGAATTGTTTTTCTCATCTCTATTCTAAATTAATAACCCTCTATTCTGAGGCTGTGCCCTCTGGCTCGAGACTTCACCAGTACAGGAAACCTCCTCTCCACACCCACCCTATCTAGGCCTTTCAATATTCAATAGGTTTCAATAAGATCCTCCCTCTCTCATTCTTCCTAGCTCCAGGCCCAGACCCAGACCCAGAGCCATCGAACACCTTAACTATGTTAACCCTTTCATTCTGAGATTATTCTTCTGAACCTCCGCGGTACCCTCTCCAATGCCAGCACATCTTTTCTCAGATAAGGAGCCTTAAATGGCTCACAATACTCCCTGTGTAGTCTGATTAGTGTCTTATAAAGCCTCAGCAGTATTCTGGTCTTTTTAAAATGATTGCTAATATTGCATTTGTCTTCATTACCACCAACTCAACCAGCAAGTTAACTTTCAGGGAATTATGCATGAGGTCTGCCAATTTCTTTTGCACCACTGATTTTTGAATTTTCTCCCTGTTTTGCAAATATGTTATTGGAAGATATTCTAATAGCCTAGCTATATAAGTATTGGGATAGACCAGAACTGATTGGGGATTGTCAACAGGACTTTGTGTGTGTTTGGTCATGTCCAACCAATCTTATCGATGCTTTCAAGGAAGCTAGCAGGAAAGTTGATGAAGGCAAGGCAGTGGATATTGTCTACATGGTCTTTAGCAAGGTCTTTGATGAGGTCCCGCATGGGAGGTTGGTCAAGAAGGTTCAGTCGCTTGGTATTCAGGATGATGTAGTAAATTGGATTAGACATTGGCTTTCTGGGAGAAGCCAAAGAGTGGTCGTAGATGATTACCTGTCTGACTCGAGGCCTGTGACTGGTGTTGTGCCGCAGGGATCGGCTGATTGTTGTTATCGGTATCAACAACCTGGATGAGAGTGTGGTAAACTGAATCAGCATATTTGTGGATGACACCAAGATTGGGGGTGTAGTGGACAGTGAGGAAGGCTATCAAAGTTTGCAGCGGGATCTGGACCACCTGGAAAATGGGCTAAAAATTATCATACAGAAGTTAATGCAGACAAGCGTGAGTTGTTGCAGTTTTGGAGGAGAAACCAGGGTAAGAGTCACACGGTGAATGATAGGGCACTGAGGAGTGCAGCAGAACAGAGGGATCTGGGAATACGGTTCCTAGTTCCTTGAAAGTGCCGTCACAACTAAAGAAAGCTTTTGGCGCATTGGCCTTCATAAATCAAAATATTGAGTACAAGACTTGGACTGTTTTTGCTGAAGTTGTATGAGATATTGGTGAGGCCTAATTTGCAGTACTTTATGCAATTTTGGTCACCTAACCTAACAACAGGAAGGATGTCATAATTTTCATAAGGATGTTGCCAGTACTTGAGGACCTGATTTATAGGGAAAGGTTGAGTATATTTGGATTTTATTCCCTCGAGTGGAGAAGAATGAGGAGAGATGGGACACCACAGCAGCAAAGTGGATGGTGGACATTATTATTACAGCTCGGGCTGTCAGAGTTCGGATTTAAATTCCGGCACAATCAGTAAGGAGTTTGTACGTCCTCCCCGTGGAATGTGTGGATTTCTTCTGGGTGCTACAGTTTCCTCTCACAGTCCAACGATCTACTAGTTGGTAGTTTAATTGATCATTGCAAATTGCCCCGTGATTAGTCTTGGGTTAAATCGGGTGTTGCTGGCGGTGCAGCTCAAAGGGCTGGAAGGTCCTGTAATGATCTTTGCCCCACTGACCGCCCGTTGCCTAGGGTGAATAGCCGTCGACCCCGCCAAACAGTGCAATTACTTTGGTATGGATAAGGTGTGAGTCGCCCAATGATCAGCCACAACACAAATATGAAATAATATACAAAGTGTGAATAAAGAATTATACTTTATAGCAAATTTTTGGTGATGGGTCAGTAGAAACAACTGCAAGAAAAGGCGCCACATAAGTAACTTATCAGTCTTGTGCACATAATATTTTAATACGTTGGAGCTTACGCCTCCAATTCCATCCACAACATCCTTCCTAGACTCCGGCCACCCTCTGAACCCTCGAGGTCCGGTGTCCGCTGCCCTGGAACCGCTGTCCGTTCCTCACACGTCCGTCCTCTCTGCTCGCCTCCCGAAAAAGCCCGCGCTCCTCAACTCAGCACACATATGCAAAATAACAGAACATGACTTCCATTGGCTAACAAATGAATACAATTTCCATTATCACACTGTATAACCCAAACATTGCAGTTACAGAGAACCCCTTGCTCAGCAGTTAACATTACGAGAAGCCATTTTGGTAATAAGCGATCAACAGTTAACAGTCCATCTAGTATACTGAGAGCCCTGCAGGCCTATTCTGCGCTGTATTTCTAAATAAAATCAAATAAAATGAAAATTTGATAGACGTCTCCAAGATTATGAGGAATATAGAAAGGGTTAAGGTTAGGAGCAGAATTAGACAATTCAGCCCATCGAGTCTGCTTCACCATTCCATCATGGCTGATCCTGGATCTCACTTAACCCCAAGCACCTGCCTTCTCGCCATATCCTTTGGTGCCCTGACCGATCAGGAAACAGTCAACTTCCACCTTAAATATACCCACGGACTTGGCCTCCAGGGCAGTTTATGGTAAAGCATTCCATAGATTCACTACTGTCTGACGAAAAGAAATTCCTCCTTACCTCTGTTCCAAAAGGTCACCCTTCAATGTTGAGGCTGTGCCCTCTAGTTTTGGATACACCCACCATAGGAAACATCCTCTCCACATTCACCCAATCTTGTCCTTTCAATGAAACCCCCTGCATTCTTCTAAATTCCAAAGAGTACAGGCCCAAAGCTGCCAAACACTTCTCATATGTTAACTCTTTCATTCCCAGAATCATCCTCGGGCACCTTTTCTCTTCATTTTAGCAATGGATTGGCTTATGAGGGAAACAATCACAGAAAAGAAAGGGGGTATTCAATGGACACTTACCTCAACACTTGAAGACCTAGTTTTTGCTGAAGATATCAGTCTGCTAGCGAGTCGTCATTGTGACATGCAGGAGAAATCAGACAGACTTACATATCATATGCATCGCAACTTGGGATGAACATTCAAGTGAGAAAAACAAAGATCATGAAGATGAACGCTTCCAACCTCCAACCAGTAATCATCAATAATCAGCAAGTGGAAGAGGAAGATGAGTTCACATACCTTGGGAGTAAAGTCAGCACTGATGGAGATAGTGGTAAGGACGTATTAACAAGACTACCTAAAGCAAATCAAGCTTTTGGCAGCCTCAGTGCAGTTTGGAAATCCACACAACTCAAACTTAACACCAAAATCAGAATTTTTAAAAGCAATGTCCTAAGCGTGCTACTTTATGGAAGTGAATGTCGGAAGATGACGAAAGACATCTGCAAGAAACTTGACACATTCCAGACAAAATGTCTACGACGTATCAAGAAGATCTTCTGGCCTGAGGAGATCAGAAACCAAGACTTGCTTACATCTTGCAATATGGAATCAATCTCAGTTTGTGTGAAACGAAGACGATGGAGATGGCTGGGCCATGTAATGAGAATGCCAAATGATCAACCAGCAAAAGTAGCACGAAGGTGGACCCCACAGGGAAAGCGAAGTAGGGGCAGGCCCAAGATGACGTGGTGAAGATCTGTGGAAGCAGAACTGAAAGAAGTAGGCATGAACTGGGTAACGGCGAGCAGCAGAGCGAAAGACCGGCAGAAATGGAAGACCCTTGTGGAGGCCTCGTGTGCCACCTTGGCACTAAGGGTTCAGACGACAATGATTGTTCCTTTTACCAAAAGGGATTATCATACATTTCCCAACACTGTATTTCATCTGCCACTTTTTTGCCGAATTTCCAATTTGTCACAGTCCTGTTGCAATCACATTGCTTCCTCAGCACTACCTACTCCTCCACCTATCTTCGTATCATCCACAAACTTTGCCACAAAGCCATCAATTCTATTATCCAAATCATTGACAAGCAATGTGTAAAGTCACGGTCCCAATACTGACCCCTGAGAAACACCACTAGTCACTGGCAGACAACCAGAAAAGGTCCCTTTTATTCCGATATGGACCATGAATTCTGACTGCTCACCCTCCCTTTGCAGAATATTGTGGACACATTCATGAACATCCTGGACACCGGCACCTGGGAGGTAAACTACCATCTGTGTTTCCTCTTTCCGTCCACAGCATCGCCTGTCTGTACCCCTGACTATAGAGTCTCCTATTACTGCTGCCAAACTCTTCAGTTCATTTTTGAGCCACAGGGCCAGACTCAGTGCCAACAGTACTCAAAATGGAGTACTTATTGTTGAGAGGGATGGCCACAGGGGTTCTCTCTGCGTAACGAGATGTAATTGCTGCTTGGGGCCCACTGTATTTCGTGATCATCGGGTCTGCTCCCTGGGTGATGTCAACAAAGGCCCTTCAATTATGTCATATGCATCCCTTGAGCATGTCTGAAGATGGTGTCCGATGTCCAAATACAGACCGGGAAATGTGTTGTCCTTAATACTCAGGGTTCCTTTACCTTAAGCTTCCTAATCAAATCTGGTTGATTACTCTACAGCCAATCCAGAATTGTTTTGCCCCCAGTGGGCTCAAACACAAACTGCTCTAAAAAGCCTTCCCATAGGCATTCTATAAACTCCCTCTCTTGAGATCCAGCACCAACCTGATTTTCCATGTTGACCTGCATATTGAAATCCTGAGGGGGACCAATATGCTTGTTGGCAAGTTTGCCAGAGCTGTTGTGGACGGTTTCAACTAATTTGGCATGGAGATAGGAACTGGAGTGATAGGGCTGGGGGTGGGACAGTTGGTATACAGCTCGATGCTGTGTGTAGTGAGACTGTGAGGAAAGACAGGCAGATGAGAGGGCAAAATTGCAGTTAGTGGGTTCGGTTAAAGTGTACCAGGGGTACAAAATTGAAAAGGATGATGAATACAGGATTAAAAGTGTGATATTTCAATGTACGCAGTATACTGAATAAGGTAGATGATCTTATAGCACTGTTAGAGGTTGGTAGGTATGACATTGTGGGTATCATGGAGTCATGGCTGAAAGAAGATCCCAGTTGGGGGGTTAACAATCAAGGATACATATTGTCTCAAAAGGACAGGCCGATAGGCAGAGGGCTAGGGGAGGCTCTGTTGGTAAAAAACTAAAATCAAAGCCTGAGAGAGAAGTGACATAGGAATGGAAAATGTTGAATCCTTGTGAGTAGAGTTAAGACCTGCAAGGTAAAAAGACTCTGTTGGGAGTTATGTACAAGCTGCCAAACAGTAGACAGGATGTGGGATAGAAATTTCAACAGGTAATAGAAAAGGCATGTAATAAGGACATTATTACGATAGCGATGGCATATTTGAAAATGCAGGTAGATTGGGAAAATCAAGTTGGTGCTGGATCCCAAGAAAGGGAATTTGTAGAAAACCTATGAGATGGCTTTTTAGAGCATCTTCTGGTTGAGCTCACTAGGAGAAAAGCAATTCTGGATTGGGTATTGTATAATGAACCAGATTTGGTTAGGGGGCATAAGGTAAAGGAACCCTTAGGAGCTAATCATCATAATATGATAGAATTCACCGTGGAGTTTGAGAAGGAGAAGATAAAGTCAGATGCATTAGTATTAGAGTGGAGTAAAGGAAATTACAGAGGCATGAGAGAGGAGCTGGCCAAAGTTGACTGGGAGGGGAGGCTGAGTGGTTGTCGACAGGGCCTATGGAGAGGTCATTACAGCCAAGGTGAAAGGACACAGGAAACTGGGTGACAGTCAGGAGGGTGAACCGCCAATGCAGACTACCCCTGTGGCCACCCCTCTCAACAACAACTAATTCACTTTGGATACTGTTGGAGGGATGTCCCAGCAGAAGAATGTTACAGCAGTCAGGTCCCTAGCACTGAGTCTGGCTCTGTGACTCAGAAGGAAAGAGTGGACAACAGGTGAGCTGTGGTTAGAGAGGGTTCATAAGTTAGGGGAACAGAAAGGAGAATATGTGGATGACAGTGAGATTCCAGGTTGGTATGTTCCCTCCCAGATTCCGAGGCATCTGACATCGAGGCCTCAGCATTCGTAAGTGGGAGGGTGAGCAGCCAGAGGTCGTGGTCCATATAGATACCAATGAGGGGGAGGGTGAACTCTCTGACCCCAGAAAAGATGGGAAGAAAATGACCCTGAGACAAGAGAGGTGGTTTCACACCATCACCACGACTCAGTCGATCCGTGGAGGAGAATGGTTGTGGCTATTGGGTTAGTACCAAGAAGTAGAAGGGACACAAATGTTATCCACATATTCCACGGGGAGGATGTACAAACTCCTTACAGACAGCGCTGGAGTTCAACTCCGAACTCTGACAGCCTGAGTAGTAATAACGTCGCACTAACCGCTGTGCTTCTGTGGTGCCCATCTCTCCTCATTCTTCTCCACTTGAGGAAATAAAGTCCTAATATATTCAGCCTTTCCCATTAATTCAGGTCCTCAAGTACTGGCAACATCCTTGCAAAATTTATCTTTCAATCTTATTGACATCTTTCCAGTTGCAAGGTGATCAGAACTGCACAAAATACTCCAAATTAGGTCTCACCAACAACTTATACAACTTCAACATAACATCCCAACTCCTGTACTCAGTGCTTTGATCCATCAAGGCCAATGTGCCAAAAGCTTTCTTCACGACCCTCTCTATCCATGATGCCACTTTCAAGGAATTATGGATCTGTATTCCTGGATCCCTCTGTTCTACCACACTCCTCAGTGTAAGTCCTACCCTGGTTTGTCCTCCCAAAGTGCAACACCTTACACTGGTTTGCATTGCCCTCTATCTGATATTTTTAGCCCATTTTCCAGTCGGCCCAGATCCCGCTGTAAAATTCGATAGCCTTCCTCATTGGCTATCGTAGACAGTTGATTTTAGATTTGCCACTATTGTGAGGCCCCTCCAGAAAGTATCTCTTCCCAGTCAGCCAGATCTGCCTCAGCTTCAGGCCTCCTAGACGGCAGTCAGGAGTTTCACCATTTAATTGATCATAAGAACGGTTTTGCTCTGGTCGTTTTCACTCTGGACCATGGGGAAAGACATGATGTACTGTCGTTTGTTTCTGTATATGAGAAGTCCCAGCTGAATGGTCCATGACACCTACCAAACTCTAACTGTGCTACTAGATCATCTGCCTCATTCTGTATACTTCATGGATTCAAACATAACACCTTCAGTCCTATATTCATCACCCTTTTAGATTTTGCCCCCACGTTACACTTCAACTCATCCCACTGACTGTGGTTTTGTCCTATCATCCCTCTGTCCTTCCTGTCAGTCTCACCACACAATGCACCTGCCTGTATATGAAATGCCCCATCCTCAGCCCTAGCACTCCAGTTGCCATCCCCCTGCCAAATTAGTTTAAATCCTCTTTGACAGCTCCAGCAAACCTGTCCAAAAGGATATTGGGCTCCCTTGGGTTCAGGTGTAACCTATCCTTTTATAAAGGTCACACATAAATCCCAATAACCCAGAAATCTGAACCTGTACTGCCATCCTATCCTGTCCTGACTCAGATGTGGCACTGAGAGTAATACAGAGATTGCTACCTTGGAGGTCCTGCTCTTCAGCCTCTTCCCTAACTCCTTGTCCTCACTGCACAGGACATCTTCCCCTTTTCTACCTGTGTCATTGTGCCAATGTGCACCACGTCCTGCAGTTTGGTTCTTACCAAAAGGTCATTGAGGCATCAGTTGTGTTCGGGCTGCTGTTGGGTGGGTGGGTGGGGGTCAGTTATGGATTGTGTTTGTAGTTGATACAAAGATGTTTAAGGACCTTTTCTGTTTTTTTTGGGATTGGACATTTGGGAAGGTTAACACTTGTTGTTTGAATATCAGCCTCCTTCCACATTGATTATATACAGACTGTATTGGTTAAGAGTGAGGTGTCAGACTGCAGGCAGTAACACTGGTCACTTCATTATTAGCCACACTGGCAACTTTGAGCTAGTCATGCAGAGCCATATTTCAGACAACATGGAAACAGGTCCTTTGGCTCATCCAGTCCATGCCAACCAAGATACCCCATCCGAGCGAGACCCATTTGTCAGCATTTGGCCCATAACCTTCTAAACCAGCGGCTCACAACCAGGGTTCAATGGACCCCTTTGGTTACTTGTAGGCGTCCATGGCACAAAAAGATTGGGAACTCCTGTTCTAAACCTTTCCAATTTATGTATCTGTTCAAAGTTGTTATTGTACCTGCCTGGACCACTTCCTCTGGCAGCTCACTCCATATACATAGCACTCTCTATGTAAATAAAGTTGCCCCTCAAGTTCCTTTTCAGTCTTTTTCCTTCTCACCTTAAACCTATGCCCTCTAATTCATAATTCCCTACCTCAAGGAACAAAACAGTGTGCATTCACCCTGTCAATACCCCTCAGGATTTACGGACCTCTATGAGATCATCTCTCAGCTTCCTTCACTTGAAGGAAGGAAGTCCCTGCCTATCCAATCTCCCCCTGTAACTCAGTCACTCAAGTCCCTCAGAACCAAACATGATACTCCAAGTAACACTCACAAATAGCTGGAGGAACTCAGTGGGTCAGACAGCATCTATGAAGGGGGATTAATTGATCACCTTCCAGCTTGTCCTCATTAGACCCTCTCCCAACTTTCTTATTCTGGCTTCTTCCCCCTTCCTTTCAAATTCTGATGAAGGTTCTCTGTCTGAAATGTCAACTATTTATTCCCCTCCATTGATGCTGCCTGACCTAGTGAGGTCCAACATTTTATGTTTGTTACTCTGTATTTCCTGCATCTGCAGAAT
This sequence comes from Mobula birostris, assembly GCF_030028105.1. Taxonomy (NCBI): domain Eukaryota; kingdom Metazoa; phylum Chordata; class Chondrichthyes; order Myliobatiformes; family Myliobatidae; genus Mobula; species Mobula birostris. Next base: position 15,258,903 of record NC_092402.1, on the reverse strand, counting down.
CTCTTGTATTAATGATACTGTAAGTGTGGCTTCACCAGTGTCCTGAACAACTGCATCATAATCTCCAAACCTTTATACGTAATGTCTGAGTTACGCAGGTGAGCATGGCAAGTAGTCTTCTTCACCACTCTGTCATCCTTTGACTCCAGTTTCAGTAAGCCTTGCATGTCTACTCCAAGTTTTCCCTGTCCTGCAACACTCCCCAGGGCCTTACCATTCACTATGAATGTTGAACCTGAATTTGACTTTTCAAAATGCAACTTATCCGAAATGAACTCCACTTGCCATTCCTCAATCCATGAACTCCACTGATCAAAATTGCCCTGTAATTTTTGATAACCGTTTTCTCTGTTCACTCTACCATCTATTTCAGTGACATCTGCAAACTTACTAACCTTGTCTTGTACATTCTCATCTGAATCATTGATATAGATGACAAACAATAATGTGTTCTGCATCAATGTCTACTACACAGCACTAGGTACAGGTCTTCAGTCAGAGAAATTACCTTTCACATTCAAATCTGATTTCTACTATCAATCCAATTGTGTATCTGTCATGAGCCCTGCAGGTCTCTGCAGCATGCAGCATGCCGCATAGCACTGGGGTAAAGCTTGGTTTTTCAAACACCTGTACTTACAAACTGGTGTCTCAACTAGACCCATTATGCCCTTGTGCTTTCTGTTTAATCTTCTCAAGTTAATCGTGACTGGCATGGGTTTTCCACATTCTCTGATTATTTAAAGCAGACTCTCGTTTAGCCTGTTTGCAGAGTCCCTCTGTGTGTTTAGAATGATTTGTCATGGGGTGTCACTTGGTTGTGCCACCAAAGCTCTGTTGCCTTTCCCGTGTCTGACCTCTTGTTTCCGTATCTCCATGGAAGACTGGTGTTCCTCCACACCTGGGCTGAGTCATTGCCAGTGCTCACCAAGCCAAAGTCTGCTGTCCCTCTGTATCTAGGCCAGTCGTTGTCAGCGCAAACTGTGACAGGATCAGATTACTCAGCTATCCCCGGATTCCTTGTCATCTGCACTTCCAGAATAGTCTACTTTGTGTTTCCTTATGAAAGGCCTTACTGACGTCCATATGAACTCTGTCTCCTGGCCTTCCCTCACTGCCATTCTGCCAATTTATCTCCCACAAATGTCATCTGTACCATTCTTCAACTCCTAAGATCTTATTAGCTGTCATTCTTAAGTTTTCGAATGAAATCAATATGTGGCCATAAAAAGATAGGAACTGTAGGCCATTATTGGGGTGGGCAAGTGTTAGAGTGGTCTGGCTTTGGCTCAGCAGGCTGAGGCGAGGACCGACTTGGGCAAGCACAGATGGAGGTTCGAAGTAAGTAAGAAAGTACGTTTTTCTTATTAATTTTCTAGCGAGCATTTTCAGTTCAATAATGGGCTTAAAGATGCATTAGAAAATTGTTTAGTTTGTGTAATCTTCCAACAGTGCATTCAAAACTGGCTCCTAAGTGAAGCACAACTTACATTTAAAAGAGCAGTTGAAATCACTGTTTCAATGGAAACCACAGTCAGAGATGCAATTGAGTTGCAGGCAGGAATGAAAGTGAGTGTGAACAAAATTGCAACGTCTAAACAGAAACCAACCTGGCCAAACAAATTGTGTTACCATTATGGCAGGGGCTCACATTCATCAAACAAATGGAGGTCGAAAGGTGAAAGTTGCAGAAAATACAGCAAAGTAGGACACATACTGTCTGCGTGTCAGGCAGGCAAAAATAAATGGACTGCTTAGGGAAGAGAAATCGCTAAAAAGTCAAGTTGCAGTTTCAAAAAGAGCTCTAATCTGCACACTGTTGATGAAAAATCTGATCACGTTGAGAGTGACACAGGACTGTGTATGCTTGAGATTTACAGAGTGAACATCAACAATAGACAAGCAATATGGCTTACACCAGAAGCAAATGAAAAATAAATTGAAATGGAATTGGATGCTGGCTCAGTTGTTCCTTCATTCCACAAAATGAGTTTGAACGGCATTTCAAAGATACTGAACTGAAGCTTCCAGATATTCAACTAAGAATTTGTTCTGGAAAAAAGGGTCAATCCTGTGGCAATAACTGAAGTAACTGTGAAATACAACAACCAACAATTCACGTTGAGCTTGTATGTGGTAAAAACAGAAAGACCACCAGTGTCGGGGAGTGATTGGCTGAGTCAATTGCAACATGATAGGAAATCCATCCACCATTTGCATGCCCTCGTCCCCTGTACTGAAGCTATGGAAAGGAAATGTATGTCGCATCCGGAGTTTCTCCGGTTAGCGGACAATTCCCTCCATGCCTCACTGATGTAGTGGGGAACCACGTACAAGGCAAGTTACAGCAGTAGCTTCCCATTGCTTTCTACCGGGTGAGTTTCAAAAGAGATCACCAGTTTGTAACCCAGCACGGATGGAAAGCGTACAGGGGAGCCGGCTGGATTCGAACTCTGGACCTTTCATTCCAAAGTCCGACGCTGATTCCACTACGCTACCAGCTGGGTCAATGAAGCTATATAATAGTGAATTAAGAAAGCTACTGGATGATACCATGGCATAATTCCAGGATGGCACTAGAAAACTCACATATCAAGGGTAACATAGTGTTAAATGAAAATGCCGCACCCAAGTTTTGCAAGGCCCATCTGGTTCATTATAACATCTGTGATAAATTAGCCAGTGAGCTCGATCACGTGGAGGCTGAAGGAATTCTTTCCAAGGTTGAGTGGAGACCATGAGCAATGCCAGTGGTCCCAGTAGCCAGGAAGAATGGGTCTGTCGGGATCTGTGGTGATTTTAAGGTTACTATCAACCCAGTACTGAAAGTAGATCAATACCCTCTGGCTAGGATGGAGGATATCATTGCAAACCATTCTGGAGGAAAACACTTCACCAATGTGGATTTAGCTGATTCCTACTTGCAGATGGAGCTGGAAAAAGAGTCCAAAGGTTCCTGCCAAACCTGGCTACTGTGCCCCACCCCTTGAAGTCATTACTACAGATGGGGAAGAAATGACAATGGACAAAGCAGTGTGAGGTGACTTTCAAAAAAAGGTAAAGAAAATGGTGACTTCAGACACTGTATAGATGGGAGCTTAACATCCAAGGAGACGACCGACAGGCAGATAGGCAGAGGGGGCAGAGTGGCTCTGTTAATAAAAAAAATGAAATCAAATCTTTAGGAAGAGGTGACAACAGAATGGAAGAAGTAGAATCCTTGTGGGTAGAGTTGAGAAACTGTAAGGGTAAAAAGTCCTTGATCGGAGTTACAAACCGGCCTCTGAACAGTAGCCAGGACGAAGGATACAAATTACAGTGGGTGATAGAAAAAGCATCTCAAAAGGGTAATGTTACAATAATTGTTGGAGATTTCAATATGGAGGTAGATTGGGAAAATCAGGTTTGAAGTGAAACATGGGGACAACATCGAAAAGGGCGATGAAGGTTTTATATATGAATACACACTTTATATGGAATAAGGTTAATGATCCTGTCGCACAGTTAGATTGGCAGGTATGATGTTGTGTGCATAACTGAGATGTGGCCGGAAGAAGATTATAGCTGGGAACTTCATATCCAAGAATACACACTGTAACACACATCAAAGTTGCTGGTGAACGCAGCAGGCCAGGCAGCATCTCTAGGAAGAGGTACAGTCGACGTTACGGGCCGAGACCCTTCATCAGGACTAACTGAATGAAGAGCAAGTAAGAGATTTGAAAGGGGGAGGGGGAGATCCAGACTGATAGGAGAAGACAGGAGGGGGAGGGATGGAGCCAAGAGCTGGACAGGTGATTGGCAAAAGGGATATGAGAGGATCATGGGACAGGAGGCCCAGGGAGAAGGAAAAGGGGGAGGGGGGGGGAAACCCAGAGGATGGGCAAAGGGTATTGTCAGAGGAACAGAGGGAGAAAAAGGAGAGAGAGAGAAAGAATGTGTGAATATTAATAAATAACGGATGGGGTACGAGGGGGAGGTGGGGCATTAGCGGAAGTTTGAGAAGTCAATGTTCATGCCATCAGGTTGGAGGCTACCCAGACGGAATATAAGGTGTTGTTCCTCCAACCTGAGTGTGGCTTCATCTTTACAGTAGAGGAGGCCGTGGATAGACATGTCAGAATGGGAATGGGATGTGGAATTAAAATGTGTGGCCACTGGGAGATCCTGCTTTCTCTGGCGGACAGAGCGTAGGTGTTCAGCAAAGCGGTCTCCCAGTCTGCGTTGGGTCTCGCCAATATATAAAAGGCCACATCGGGAGCACCGGACGCAGTATATCACCCCAGCTGACTCACAGATGAAGTGTCGCCTCACCTGGAAGGAGTGTCTGGGGCCCTGAATGGTGGTAAGGGAGGAAGTGTAAGGGCATGTGTAGCAGTTGTTCCACTTACAAGGATAAGTGCCAGGAGGGAGATCAGTGGGGAAGGATGGGGGTGACGAATGGACAAGGGAGTCGCATAGGGAGCGATCCCTGCGGAAAGCAGAAGGTGGGGAGGGAAAGATGTGCTTAGTTCTGGGATCCCGTTGGAGGTGGCGGAAGTTACAGAGAATAATATATTGCACCCGGAGGCTGGTGGGGTAGTAGGTGAGGACCAGGGGCACCCTATTCCTAGTGGGGTGGCGGGAGGATGGAGTGAGAGCAGATGTGCGTGAAATGGGGGAGATGCGTTTGAGAGCAGAGTTGATGGTGGAGGAAGGGAAGCCCCTTTCTTTAAAAAAGGAGGACATCTCCCTCGTCCTGGAATGAAAAGCCTCATCCTGAGAGCAGATGTGGCGGAGACGGAGGAATTGTGAGAAGGGGATGGCATTTTTGCAAGAGACAGGATGAGAAGAGGAATACTCCAGATAGCTGTGAGAGTCAGGAGGCTTATAGTAGACATCAGTAGATAAGCTGTCTCCAGAGATAGAGACAGAAAGATCTAGGAAGGGGAGGGAGGCATCGGAAATGGACCAGATAAACTTGAGGGCAGGGTGAAAGTTGGAGGCAAAGTTAATAGCTATGTTGGTAAAGAAATGAAATCAAATCCTGACAATGAGGTGACATTGGATTGGAAGATGTGGAATCCTGGTGGGTAGAATTAAGAAACTGCAAGGGTTAAAAGTCCCAGATAGGAGTTATATACAGAACTCCTAACAGTAGCTGGAATGCGGGATATAAATTACAACAGGAGATAGAAAAGACATATCAAAAGGGCAGTGTTATGATAGTCATGGGCTTTTCAATATGCAGGTAGATTGAGAAAATTAGGTTAGCGCTCGATCCCAAGACAGATTATTTGTGGAGTGCCTGCAAGATGACTATCGAGCAGGGGAAAGACGACTCTGGATTGGGTATTGTACAATGAGCTGGAATTGATTAGGGTAAAGGAATCCCCAGGAGATAGTGATCATCATTTGCTGGAATTCATCTGACAATTTGAGAGGGAGAAGCTAATGTCAGATGTATCGGTATTACAGTGGAGTAAAGGGAATGACAAAGGCATGAGACAGGAGCTGGCCAGAATTGATTGGAAGAAGTTAGTAGCAGGGATGGCAGCAAATCAGGAAAGGCTGGAGTTTCTGAGAGCAATTTGGAAGGTGTAGAATAGATAAATCCCAAAGAAAAACTATCCTAAAGGCAGGATGACGCATCCCTGTCTGACAAGAGAAGTGAAATACACCATAAAAGCAAAAAAGAGGGCATTTAATAGAACAAAATTTAGTGGGATTGAGAAGCTTTCAAAAACCAACACAAGGCAACTAATAAAGGCATAAGGAGGGAAAGATAACATATGAAGGTAACCAAGCCAATAATATAAAAGAGGACACCAGATTTTTTTCAGATATGAAAATAGTAAAGGAGAGGCAAGAGTCGATATGGAAAATGATGCTGGACAAGTAGTAATGGGGCACAAGGAAATGGCGGATGAAGTGAGGAAGTATTTTGCATCAGTCTTCACTGTGGAAGACAATAGCAGTATGCCAGAAGTTTGGGAGTGACAGGGGGCAGAAGTGAGTGCAGTTGCTATTACTAGTGAGAAGGTCCTTGGGAAGCTGAAAAGTCTGAAGGTAGATACATTACTCAGACCAGATGGACTAAACACCAGATTGTGAAAGAGGTAGCTGAAAAGATTGTGGAGGTAGTCATCATGATCTTTCAAGAACTAATAGATTCTGGCATGGTACCGGAGGACTGGAAAATTGCAAATGTCACTCCACTCTTCAAGAAATGAGGGAGGCAGAAGCAAGGAAACTTTGGGCCAGATAGCCTGACCTCAGTGGTTGGGAAGATGTTGGAGTTTCGGGGTACTTGGAGGCATATGATAAAATTGGCTAAAGTCAGTATGGTTTCCTTAAGGGAAAATCCTGCCTGCCAAATCTGTTGGAATTGTTTTAGGAAATAACAAGCAGGATAGGCAAAGGATAAGCGGTGGGCATTATGGACTTGGATTTTCAGAAGGCCTTGACAAGGTGCTACACATGAGGCTATTTAACAAGGTAAGAGCCCATGGTATTAATGGGAAGATACCAGCATGGACAGAGCATTGGCTGATCAGCAGGGGCAAAGACTGGGAAGAAAGGAGCTATTTCTGGTTGGCTGCCAGTGATTAGTGGTGTTCCACAGGGGTCTGTGTTGGGACTGCTTCTTTCTATGTGAAAGTTAATGATTTGTATGACTAATTGATGGCTTTGTGGCCAAATTTGCAGTCGAGATGAAGACAGGTGGATGGTTGGGTAGTGCTGGGGAAGCAGGAAGTTTGCGGAAGGACATAGGTAGATTCAGAGAATGGGAAAATAAGTGGCAGAGGCAGATCAAATACAGTGTTGGGAAGTGTATGGTCATACATTTTAGTAGAAGGAATAAAAGTGTATGGGGAAAAAATTCAAAAGTCCAAATTGCAAAGGGACTTGGAAGTCCTTGTGCAAGATTCCCTAAAGGTGAACTTGCAGGTTGAGTTCGTGGTGAAGATGGTAAATACAATGTTGGCATTCATTTTGAGAGGACTAGAATAGAAAAGCAAGGCTTTATAAGGCACTGGTGAGGCCTCACATGGAATATTATGAGCAGATTTGGGCCCTTATCTAAGAAAGCATCTGCTGACATGGAGAGGGTTCAGTGGTGGTTCACGAGAATTATTCTGGGAATGAAAGGGTCATCATACGAGGAGCATTTGTTGACTCTGGGCCTCTACTCCCTGGAGTTCAGGAATATGAGGGGGGACCTCATTGAAACCTATTGAGTGTTGAAAGGCCGAGATGAAATTGATGTAGGGAAGATGTTTACAATACTGTGGGAGCTTTGGACCAGAATGCACGGCCTCTGAATAGAAAGACACACATTTAGAATGGAGATAAGGAGGGATTTCTTTTGCCACAGGGTGGGGATCTGTGGAATTTGTTGCCACAGGCGGCTGCAGAGGCCCCATCATTGGGTGTATTTAAGACAAAGGTTAACTGGTTCTTGATCAGAGAGGATGTGAAAGGTTACAGGGAGAAGGCAGGAGAAAGGGTTTGAGAAGGAAAAAAGATCAGCCTTGATGAAATGGTGTAGCAGGCATGTTGGGCCAAACGGCCCACCTGTTCCTATGTCTTATAATTTTTCTGGAGTGTCGTTGCTAAAACTGAAGAGCAGGGAGAAGGTGCTTGGGAAGCTGAAAAGCATGGAGGTGTACCAGATGGACTAAACCACAGGGTTCTGAAAGAGGTAGCTGAAGAGATTGTGGAGGTATTAGTAATGATCTTTCAAGCATCAATAGGTTCCGGTGTGGCTCCTGAGGATGGAAAATTGCAAATGTCATGATATTCTTTAAGAAAGGAGGGAGGCAGAAGAAAGGAAATTATCGGCAATTTAGCCTGACTTTAGAGTTTGGAAAGATGTTGGAATCTCTTATTAAGGATGAAGTTTGGGTACTTGAAAGCACATGATAAAATAGGCCAATTGTATCCTTGAGGGGAAATGTTTCTTGACAAATCTGTTGGAATGCTTTGAGGAAATAATAGGCAGGATAAACAAAGGAGAGTCAGTGTATGTTGTTTATTTGGATTTTCAGTCGGCCTTTGACAAGATGTTACACATGAGGCTGCTTAACAAGAGCCCATGGTATTGCAGGAAAGATACTAACATGAACAGAAGATTGGCTGATGAGCAGACGGCAAAGAGTGGAAATAAAGGGGGTCGAACTGATTGTCTGATGGTGACCAGTGATTTGCCACAGGAGCAGTTGTTGAGACCGCTTCTGTACACGTTTTATGTCAATGATTTGGATGAAGGATTTGATGGCTTTGCGGCCAAGATTGCAGACAATATGAAGATAGGTGGAGGGGCTGGTAGTGTTGAGGAAGCAGAGTGTCTGTAGAAGGACTTAGACAGATTAAGGGAATGGGCAAAGTGTCAGATGGAATATTATGTAGAGAAGTGCACTGTCATGCAATTTGACAGAAGAAATAAAAGTGTGGACTATTTTCTAAATGAGGAGGAAATTCCAATATCAGAGAAGCAGAGAGATTTGGAAGTCCTAGTGTAGGATTCCCTTAAGGTTAACTTGCAAGTCGAGTCGGTGGGAAGGAAGCCAAATTGAACGTTCACATTCATTTCAAAAGGACTGGAATAAAAAAGCAAGAATGCAATGCTGATGCTTTTTACGGCACTGGGCAAACCGCACTTGGAGCATTGTGAGCAGATTTTGGTCCCTTGTCTACAAAATAATTGTGCTGGCATTGGAGAGGGTCCAGAGGAGGTTTATGAGAATGACCCCAGGAATTAAAGAGTTAATATATGAGAAGCAGTTGATGGCTCTGGGCCTGTACTCCCTGGGGTTTAGAAAAATGAGGGGGGATCTCATTGCAACCTATTAAATGTTGAAAGGTCTAGCAGTGCAGTGGATGTTACCAATGGTGGAGGAGTCTGGGACCAGAGGGCACAGCCTCAGAATAGAGGGGCGTCCGTTTAAAACAGAGGTGGAAAAATGTCTTTAGCCAGAGGCTGCTGAATCTGTGGAATTCATTGCCACAGACAGCTGTGCAAGCCATCACTGGGTATATTTGAGTCAGAAGTTGACAGATTCTGATTTAATCGTGGCATCGAAGGTTGCGGGGAGATGGCAAAAGAATGAGGTTAAGAGGAACAATAAATTAGCCATGTTGGAGCGGCAGAGTCTACCTGATGGGCTGAATGGTTTAATTCTTTAATGTGTCTTATGGTCATTTGGTGTTAAATCAAGGCATATTTGCTACCCTCCACTCTGCCGGCACCTCACCTGTCACTAATGATGAATCCAATATCTCAGCCAGTTCTCTTGCAAAAGGATACAGATCATAGACTCAGAGTTATTCAGCTTGGAAACAGGCTCTTCAGCCCAAAATGCCTCCCTGAGCTGGTACCATCTGCCAGCTTTTTGCCCTGAACGTTTCCTATCCAAGTACCTGTTCAAATGGTATTGAAATGCTGTATTTGTAGTTCTACCCGCAGCTACTACTTCCTCTACAATTGGTAGAGTTCAGAGCCTCTTCCCATCAGGAAAGCTAACCAACACCTCTACTTTCTGAGGAGGCTGAAGAGAGCTGGACTATGCACATCTGTACACACAACCTCCTGCAGGTGCACAGTAGAGAGCTTCCTAACATGCTCCATCCCTGATTGGAACAGAAACTGCACTGTGGTGTACTGGAGGGCTCTGTAATGGGTAGTCAAAACTGCCTATAGCATCACTGGCACCAGCCCTCCAGCTAAAAAGGATATATATACAGAAAGGTGCTGGAAAAGGGCCAGTAACATCATAAAGGATCCCACCCTGCTCACGGACTACTTGTCCCACTCCCATCAGGGAGGCTACGTAGCGTCCACACCAGGACCACCTGACTCTAAAACAGTTACTTTCCCCAAGCAGTGAGGCTGATCAACACCTCCACCCACTACCTCACCTCTCCACACCCCCAACCACCACTACTTTATCACATCCTGTCAGTCTCCCAATGTACAGACACTCCTGTGCCTAGCGTCACTTACAATCAATCTATGTATATAAGTTATATTTATTGTGTTTTTTATTATTGTGTTCTTAATCATTTTGTGTTTTATTCAGTGCTGATTCAGATGAAGAATAACAATTATTTTGTTCTCCTTTACACTGATGTACTGGAAATGACATTTAAAAATCTTGAATCTTGAATCTTTCATCAGCAGCTCAATCTATGTGCCCACCACCTTCTGTGTGGGAAACTTATCCCTTAGGTCCCCTTTAAATCATTCCACTCTCACCTTGAACCTGTGCCATCTACTCTCAGACTCCCCCACCTTGGAGAAAAGACTGGAAGGACTGTTTAGGGCCCTGGATGGTAGGAGATGTCCTCCTTTTTAAAGAAAGGGGCTTCCCTTCCTCCACCATCAACACTGCCCTCAACCACATCTCTTCCATTTCACGCACGTCTGCTCTTACCCCATCCTCCTGCCACCCTACAAGAGATAGGGTTCCTCTTGTCCTCACCTACCACCCCACCAGCCTCTGCGTCTCCACATAATTCTCAGAAACTTTCACCACCTCCAGTGGGATCCCACCACCAAGCACATCTTTCCCTCCTCCCGCCACCACTTTCTGCTTTCCACTGGGATCACTCCCAACACCACTCCTTTGTCCATTCGTCCCTCCGCACTGATCTCCCTCCTGGCACTTATCCTTGCAAGTGGAACAAGTGCTTCACCTGCCCCGACACCTCTTCCCTCACTGCTATCCAGGGCCAGAAACAGTCCTTCCAGGTGAGGCGACACTTCAGCTGTGAGTCTGTTAGGGTTATATACTGTGTTTGGTGCTGTCGGTGTGGCCTCCTGTATATCGGTGAGACCCGACGTAGATTGGGAGACCGCTTCGCCGAGCATCTACGCTCCGTCTGCCAGGGCATGCGGGATCTCCCAGTGACCACCCATTTTAATTCCACTTCCCATTCCCATTCCCATTCCCATTCCGATATGTCCATCCATGGCCTCCTCCACTGTCGTGATGAGGCCACATTTAGGTTGGAGGAACAACACCTTATATTCCGTTTGGGTAGCCTCCAACCTGATGGCATGAACATTGATTTCTCAAACTTCTGGTAATTTCCCCCACCTCCCCCTTCATTCACCATTTTCCATCCTCTTTTCCCTCTCTCACCTCATCTCCTTGCCCACACATTGCCTCCCTCTGGTGCTCCTTCCCCCTTTCACTTTCTTCCATTGCCTTCTGTCTCTTACACCGATCGACTTTCCAGCTCTTTACTTCTTTCCCTCCTCCAGATTTCACTCTTCCCTCCCCCACCCTTTAAACCTACTCCTTAGCTTTTTTCTCCAGTCCTGCTGAAGAGTTTCGGACTGAAATGTCGACTGTACTTTTTTCCAGAGATGCTGCCTCGCCTGCTGAGTTCCTCCAGCATTTTCTGTGTGTTGCACCGTTCACTCAATGTGGTGTCTGGCTGTGCCCCAATGCCTCACCTGCCACCCCACCAGCCTCCAGATCCAGCACATTATCCTCCGCAACTTGGGTCACCTTCAACAGGACCCCACCACTAAACACATCTTTCCCTCTCCACCCCTCTTCATATTCCGCAGGGAGCGGTCCCTCCCCACGGATCTCCTACCCGGCACTTATCCCTGTTAGCACAAGTGCTACACCTGTCCCTACACCTCCTCTCTTGCCACCATTCAGGGCCCCAAACAGTCCTTCCAAGTGAGGCAACACTTCACTTGTGAGTCTGTTACGGTCATCTATTGCATCCGGTGCTCCTGGTCCGGTCTCCTCTACATCGGTGAAACCCGACGCAGATTAGGGGACCGCTTCGTCGAGCACCTCCGCTCCGTCCGCCACAACAGACAGGGTCTCCTGGTTGCCACCCACTTCAACTCTGCCTCCCAGTCCCATTCGGATATGTCTATACCTGGCCTCCTCTACTGCCATGATGAGGTTAAACTCAGGCTGGAGGAGCAACATCTCATATACCGTCCAGGTTAGGGGTCGCCAACCCGTCGATCGTGATCGACCGGTCGATCTTTCAGACTTTCCCAGTAGATCCCGAAGAAAAATCAAAAATAAATACACAAATACTGTTGTAATGTGAGCATGATAAAAGTAAGTAATACTAATTAGGATAATGGTAATATAGCAATATTTTCGCTAAAAAGCTGTTTGTAAAGAGAGATTGTTTCCGGGTTGCAGGGGTTTAGTTCCGTTCTTTCTGCCCGGTGCGCATGTGTCTAGTTCCCTCGCCATGCACCGCATTTACAGCGTAGCCTGTGCTGCATCAACGTGACCAATCAGATTCGGGATAAGAGTACTGACTGTCGCAAACATCAATATACGGCAGTGGTCCCCAACCTCCGGGCCGCGAAGCAGGCAGTGGTGCAGCGGTAGTCGGGATGCACACAGCACATTTTTAAGAAAAAAAGCCGAAATAAACAAGCTAATTAATTAGGTGAATGTCGGCTCAGATCAGAGGTGACGCAATCGGCAATCGCTCGTGATATTCTGACAGCGTGGCGGAGGCTCCACGAAAGAAGGCACAAACATACAAATTCCATCCAGAATGGGAAGAGGAATTTCTATTTCACTTGGTGAAAGACAAGTGTGTATGTATGTTGTGCCACCAAACACAAGCACTGACTAAAAGAGGGAATCTGGAGCGGCTCCGCAACACCAACCACCAGGAATTTAAAGACACCTACCCCCAAAGAGCGCAATTCGTGCCTGGAAAGTTGAGGAGCTGAAATTGGGGTTGAAGGCCCAGCAATCGTTTTTCACAAAACATGCTGCTCAAAATAAGGCTGCTATTGAAGCATCATTTGTTATGAGCCAAATTTCAGGGAACTAGCAGAAAGTATTCAGTCATCACACTGAGTGCAACAGTCAATTTTTATTCATTTATTTCTCGTGTTGAAATAAAATTAAATAATGAAACTTAGAAACCATAGAAAAACTACAGCACAGAAACAGGCCTTTTGGCCCTTCTTGGCTGTGCCAAACCATTTTCTGCCTAGTCCCACTGACCAGCACACGGACCATATCCCTCCATACACCTCCCATCCATGTATCTGTCCAATTTATTCTTAAATGTTAAAAAAGAACCCGCATTTACCACCTCGTCTGGCAGCTCATTCCATACTCCCTGTGTGAAGAAGCCCCCCCAATGTTCCCTTTAAACTTTCCCCCCTCACCCTTAACCCATGTCCTCAGTGGAAAAAGCCTGCTTGCATTCATCCTATCTATAACCATCATAATTTTATATACCTCTATCAAATCTCCCCTCATTCTTCTACTCTCCAGGGAATAAAGTCCTAACCTATTCAACCTTTCTCTGTAACTGAGTTTCTCAAGTCCCAGCAACATCCTTGTAAACCTTCTCTGCACTCTTTCAACTTTACTTATATCCTTCCTGTAATTTGGTGACCAAAACTGAACACAATACTCCAGATTCGGCCTCACCAATGCCTTATACAACCCCATCATAACATTCCAGCTCTTATACTCAATACTTTGATTAATAAAGGCCAATGTACCAAAAACTCTCTTTACGACCCTATCTACCTGTGACGCTACTTTTAGGGAATTTTGTATCTGTATTCCCAGATCCCTCTGTTCCACTGCACTCCTCAGTGCCTTACCATTAACCCTGTATGTTCTACCTTGGTTTGTCCTTCCAACGTGCGATACCTCACACTTGTCTGTATTAAACTCCATCTGCCATTTTTCAGCCCATTTTTCCAGCTGGTCCAAGTCCCTCTGCAGGCTCTGAAAACCTTCCTCACTGTCTACTACACCTCCAATCTTTGTATCATCAGCAAATTTGCTGATCCAATTTACCACATTATCATCCAGATCATTGATAGAGATGACAAATAACAATGGACCCAGCACTGATCCCTGTGGCACACCACTAGTCACAGGCCTCCACTCGGAGAAGCAATTCTCTACTACCACTCTTTGGCTTCTTCCATTGAGCCAATGTCTAATCCAATTTACCACCTCTCCATGTATACATAGCGACTGAATTTTCCTGACTAACCTCCCATGGGGGACCTTGTCAAAGGCCTTACTGAAGTCCATGTAGACAATATCCACTGCCTTCCCTTCATCCACTTTCCTGGTAACCTCGTGGAAAAACTCCAATAGATTGGTCAAAGATGACCTACCACGCACAAAGCCATGTTGACTCTCCCTAATAAGTCCCTGTCTATCCAAATGTTTGTAGATTCTGTCTCTTAGTACTCCCTCCAATAACTAACCAAATACCGACGTTAAACTTACCGGCCTATAATTTCCCGAGTTACTTTTCGATCCTTTTTCAAACAACGGAACAACATGAGCCACTCTCCAATCCTCCGGCTTAGAATTAAAGGTGTGAAGTATTGTAATATTCTTAAAGAAAGACAGCTATGGCCTGTTTGATCTGCTAGTTACAGTGTTTTCTTGTTTGAATTAATTTGAAAGTTTGACAAAAGTATTTTTTGTAATTCAAATACAATTCGCCCAAATAAAAGGCCTCAAATTGGAAGTACAATCTGAGCTGTTTTTTCTCGAAACGATTTAGTAGGTAGATTTTGCCTTTCACTGAGGTTGAGGTAGGGGATCTTGGGCTTAAAAAGGTTGGTGACCACTAGTCTAGGTAGTCTCCAGCGCCTTGGTATGAACATAGAATTCCCCAACTTCCGGTAATTCCCTCCCTCTCCCTCCCCTATCCCTATGTCACTCTGCCCCCTCCCCCAGCTGCCTATCACCTCCCTCATGGTTCTGCCTCCTTCTACTACCCATTGTGTTTTCCCCTATTCCTCCTTCACCTTTCCTGCCTATCACCTCCCTGCCTCCCCTCCCCCACCCCTTTATCTTTCCCCTTACTGGTTTTTCACCTGGAACCTACCAGCCTTCTCCTTCCCACCCTCCCACCACCTTCTTTATAGGGCCTCTGCCCCTTCCCTCTTCAGTCCTGACAAACGGTTCCGGCCTGAAACATTGACTGATCATTTCCATGGATGCTGCCCGACCTGCTGAGTTCCTGCAGCGTGTTGTGAGTGTTGCTTTGACCCCAGCACCTGCAAGTATTTTGTGCCCCAATGACAAGTTTTCTGTGGACAATACTCCCACCTTGTGGCTCCCTGCAGCAATGACATGTTTTCTGTGGACAACACTCCCACCTGGTGGCTCCCTGCAGCAATGACATGTTTTCTGTGGACAACACTCCCACTTGGTCTGATTCTGACACAATGACAGATCCCCATGTCGACAACGCTGAGGGACAAACGCATTCTGCAGAATTGAAACAAAGCAGCACCGAGGTCAGAAATGCTGTACAGATCACAGAGGAGGAGGTGTTTGCTGTCTTGAAGCAAATTAGGGAGGATAAATCCCAGGGCCTGACAAGGTGTTCTCTTGGACATTGTTGGAGGCTCGTGCAGGGTCTCCAGCAGAGATACTGTATTTAAAATATCCTTAGCAACGGGTGAGGTGTCAGAGGATTGAATGTTGTTTTGTTGTTTAAGAAAGCTCTAAGAATAACCTGGGAAATTTTAGGCTGTGGGCCTGACATCAGCAGTGGGTAAGACACAGGAGCTAAAATAGGCGATTCGGCCCATTGAGTCTTGCTCCACCATTCCATCATGGTTGATTTATTATTCCTCTCGACCCCATTTTCCTGTCTTCTGTGATCATTCTTGTGAACCTCCTCTAGACCCTCTCCAATGCCAGCACATCTTTCTTAGATAAGGAGACTAAAAGCAATAAATAAGGGCCCAATCCACATGGTCAATTCTAGCCAATGGCTGTGATTGCCACCCAGGCACTGAGGCAAACAGAGTCACAGGGGTTTCCCTCGGTTGTTGCACCCGTTGGTACAGAGTGAGAGCGGCAGGTTAAGGACACTTGACAACCAGTTGCTGACCTCCCAGGCCATTTAGTCGGGTAAACTCCAGTACACATTAGTACCGAGACATCCCAGAATAGAAGAAGGGTCCTTGTCAGGCCCCAGATGCCTCTGAGGAGTCTCTACCCACCGTTAGCAGAATCAGGCTGGTTTCCTCCAGCTACTGTTGGTGCATGCTTCACCAAAGGCACACATCATGCTCTCTGCTGGCACCAAGCCAGTCTCAGGACCCTGGTCTCCTGTTGGCACCAGCTCATTTAGGGGAACCACTCTTTTGGACATTCCCGCAGCGTCTTTCCACAATTCCTGTGGGGGAAATCTTTGTTCCTGCAGTGGCACACCCAGGGAGGGTATGTGGGCCCCAGTGGCACCTCCTCCGAGTGGCAGGGGCTCTTGGTGAGGGTTGAACCTCTTCGGCAGCTGCAATCATGAGATCGGACCTGGATAGCTGCCCTCATCCCTATTCCTAGGGATTCCCTTTCAACCTTCCCTTCCTGCCGGTTCACCTCAAGGAAGCTTCCCAAGGGTTCTCCACCTTTTGAAGCCAAGAGGGAGCCTGAGTTGGTCACGACCTCCTGTCATTTCGGCTGAAATGTACTGAGCACCTGCATTTCCACGTCGGGCTTCCTCCAGGTCCTGTGCTGCAGCGTCAGAGCCTCCAGGAGATCCCTCACTGGTACTGAAGGAGCAGGGACATGGCTCACTGGTCGCTTTGACCCCTATCATTGACCCCCTCCCCTAGCCTCTCTGAGGCTGTGCTTGCATCTCAATGTCCTTTGGCTCATCATTCCAGATGAAGCTTTTGCAGCCAGTCATTTCCAAGCCCATGTCCAGTGCCACCTTCCAAAGCACTGTTCCTGCAGTTGTCACCCAAGGTGGAGGAGTTGGATTAGTCCACTGCCAGTGGTGCCAAGGGGAAGCACTAGGAGTGTCTCTGTCAAGTGCTTGGCACCAGAATACCCAAGGTAGTGATGACCCTCTGCTTTCGTGCCCTCGGCCCCCATATTACACCTCAACCTGAGGGGAACCAATATGGTTACAGGCGGGTTTGCCAGAGCTGTTGGCAAGGGGATGGGAACTGGAGTGATCGGGCTGAGGAGACAGCAGTTGGTAAACACACAGGCAGATGTTGTGACAAATCAGCTATACAGCAAATCCAAAACACAAATCCCTCCAGCTACACCACGTCCATGTCCCTCCATCTTCCTTACATCCAAATAAAAACCTCTTATGTATTTGCTTCTACTACCATACAAGACAGCACATTCCAGGTATCCATAACTCTGAGTAAAAAAACTTACACCTCACATCCCCCTTGAACCTACTGCCTCTCACCTTCAATGCATGCCCTCTGGTATGAGACATTTAAACCCTGGGAAACAGATACTCCCTGTCTACTCTATCAATGCCTCTCATCATCTTGTAAACCTCCTTCAGGTCTCCCCTCAGCCTCTGATGCCCCAGAGAAAACAACCCAAGTTTATCCAGCCTCTCATGATAGCACATGCCCTCTAAAGCAGGCAGCATCCTGGTAAACCTCTTCTGCACTTTCTTCAAAGCCTCAACATCCTTCCTACAGTGGGGCAACCAGAAATGTATGCAATTTTCCAGATGAGGCCTTACCAGAGTTTTATAAAGTTGCAACATAACCTCCTGACTTTGAACTCAATGCCTCGACTCATTAAAGCAAGCATTCCATAAGCGTTCTTACCATCAACCTGTATAGCCACTTTCAAGGAGCTATAAACTTGGATCCCAAGATCTCTCTGCTCAGCAATGCTGTTAAGGACCTTTCCCTGAACAGTGTACTGTCTCCTTGCATTTGCCCAACTGAGGTGCAACACCTCACATTTATCTGGATAAAACTCCATCTGCCATTTCTCAGTCAATTTGCCGCACATCCCATGCATCTTAATCTTCTGGAGTAGCCTCCCATGAGGAGCTTTTTCAAACACCTTTCTAAACTCCATGCAGACAACATCATCAATCTCTCATTACCTATCAGGCCCCAGGGACTTATCCTCTTTAATACTAATTTGGAGGCCCAACAGATCCTCCTCCTTGACCTCTAAACACCCTAATGTGTTTATACACTTAGCACTGATCTCCTGGTCCTCCATATCCTTTTCCTGGGTAAGTACTGAGACAAAGTACTCGGACTCCGCCTTCCGCCTGTGGACACGTCAGACGCAGTGTCTTTCTGTCTGCCTTTAATTTCTCCCTTTCCCGACTTAAACTTTGAAATTTTAACTTTATTCAGTCGGATTTTTTAAAGTGATAATTATAACCATGGCTACCTTAAGAAGCACTAAAAAAATTCCCGATACAGGTAATGGTAAATCTACAAAAACTGGCGAAGCTTCTGAAGAGCCAGCCTGGGTTACTAGATTAGAGACTCAAGTGAGCTCTATCGTCGCTGAATTAACTCAACTAAAAGAAAGTCTTCTTCCTTTGGAGGAAAAAATTGATTCTTTGAGCTTGGATCTTAAAGAAGTAACTCGTAATGCGGCTGCTATTTCTTCTCGTTTGGAAAAAGCACAACGTCGAATTGTTGACTTGGAAGCTCGTTCTCGTCATTATAATATTAGAATAGTTGGATTGAAAGAGCAATCAGAATCTGCCGATATACTGGACTATTTCACTAAAATGTTTCAATCTCTATTTCCTGAGGCTTTTTTCACAATTGCCCCACATCGAAACAGCCCACAGGATTGGAACTCCGAGACAAGGTAAAAACAGACATGTTACTGTGCGTTTCCTCTGTATTCGTGACAAAGACCATATTATTAAACTGGCAAGAAAACAAAGACTGTTTAAATTTCAAGGCTCTGAGATTCGTTTCTTTCAAGATTTTCCACGTGAAGTTCTTCAGCAAAGTTCCGGATTTGCGACCGTAACGCGAATCGCCTTTCAGAAACAGATATATCCCTCCCTTCTTTATCCAGCTAAATTAAGGCTTTTCGCTAAAGACTCTGGGGTTCGTATCTTTGTGGATCCAGCCGATGCACTGCGTTTTATTAATTCTCTCTCGGATGAGTCTGAAGCCTGAAGTTTAAAAGACTTACAATTATTCGATCGTTTTGCGATATAGGGAATGATGAGATCGGAATAATTGAGAAGTACAGAAAGTCTTGCTATTAAAAAGTAGCTTTACCTTGGAAATAGACTGGCTTGGACGGTTTTAACTTCAGAAGATATTTTATGGGATCTTTGGAAGACTGTAGAAATTTTAAACCATTTCGAATTTCTTTCTGTTTGTTACATATATGAATTAATTGTTTCTTTTTGCTTTGTATGGTTTTGTTAAAAACTTTTAACTACTATTCAGGATGTTTTTACGTTTTGAGGATAGATGTAAAAAATTAAAAGATGGCGATGTTTTCTCTTCTGTGCAAATATTTCAAGAATTTGTTTTGGAAGTGTTTTTTTTCTTATCTAATGTTATGAAGGTTACTTTCTAAATTGAAGGCTGTTTCTGTTAACTGTTTTTTCTAATTTAATTGTGATGGGCTGTACGTCGACTGTAATGAGTGGTATACCCGGGAGAGGGAGACAGATTACTTTTTTTTATTTGTACCTTTCACTTAGGCAGGTGGAGTTCAGAATTGCTTCTGTGCATTTCTTGGGGCTTGCGTCGATTAATATCGCCTTATCTCTGGGCTTTGTAGGTTGGGTGGGATTTTTTATTTTTTTATTTCTATTTTTTATTCCCATTATGGAACTCTGGAGCGTACGCAAATTGTTATCATTGTTGTTTATCACCGCCATTCAAAATTTCTTTATCCTGACATGTGTTTAATTGTTTTCTTTAGATATAAAGTTTCATGATTTTAGTTAAACAGTTAAATGTTTTAAGTTGGAATGTCCGTGGTTGGAATCATCCTATTAAGTGTAAGAAAGTATTTAAAATTATTAATCGATTCCAACCTGACATAATCTTTGTACAAGAGACACATGTCAAGTTATGTGATAACTATCGATTTTTTTAAATTTTGGAAGAACCCTTAGATTCACGCAAACTCTCAAAGTAAAATTAGGGGTGTTTCCATTTTTATTGATTCCAATATTCCCTTTAATCAGGAGGATATTATATCTGATATTAATGGTAGATTTTTGATTGTTAAAGGAACACTTTACGATAAGAAAATGGTTTTGGTTAATATATATGGACCAAATACTGATGATCCTTCATTTTTAATGATATTTTTGCTCTATTACCTGATTTAAATGAATATATGGGTGGAGATTTTAATATTTGCTTAAATCCCTTGTTAGATAAATCATCATCTAGACATCAACTCCCTAATCATTCTGCATCACTTATTAATTCTTTTTTAATTGTTTATGGTTTAATTGAAGTCTGGAGACATATCCATCCTACTAATAGAGAATATTCCATTTTTTCACATGTTCATAATAAATATTCGAGAATCAAATATTTCATAGCTGACCCTCGACTTTTACTTAATGTTCAGAAATGTGAATATGATGCAATTGCTACTTCCGATCATGCTCCTTTAAATTGAATATTTGATTTGAAAGGTGTTATTTCTACAAGACCACCTTGGTGTTTTCCAGAACATTTGTTACAAAGTTCAGATTTTGTTGAGTTTATTGAAACTCAGATAAAAGAGTTTTTTCTCTTTAATAATACAGGAAATGTCTCAAAGTTAGTAATTTGGGATACGTTAGAAGCTTATTTATGTGGTCAGATTATTTCTTATTTAGCTAAGTTGAAGAAACAGACAAGAATAGAATTAGATAAGATTGCTAAACAAATTAGATTAACAAACAAAGAATTAGATAATATCAACACAATCCTTCCAAAGGTTGAATTGTTTAAAGTAAGAGTGGAACTACAATCACAATATAATTTATTATTAACTTATCCCATTGAAGGATATTTGCTTAAATTAAAAAGTCAGTTTTATATTTTTGGGGATAAAAATAATAGGCTATTAACTTCCCAGTTAAGGGCTGCCAAAGCTAAAAGACAAATTTTAAAGATTCGTAAAGATAATGGAGACATAGTAAGTAATTATGAAGATATTAATAATATCTTTCAGAATTTTTATTCTGATCTTTATAAATTTCAGTTTCCAGCAAATTCCTCTAAAATGAAAGCTTTTTTATATAAGATTAAATTTCCTCAAATTACTGCTGAAGATCAACAGACCCTCGATGCTCCAATTGTTGAGCATGAAATTCAGAAAGCTGTATGGTCAATGCAATCAGGTAAAGCTCCTGGACTTGATGGTTATTCGGTAGGATTTTACAAAAAATTTGAAAAATTACTTTCTCCATACCTCTTGGAAATATTTCATGAATCTTTTGAGAAAGGTAATTTACCCTCTTCTTTTTATGAAGCTTCTGTTTCTTTAATCCTTAAGAAAGACAAAGATCCTACTGAATGCTCATCTTATAGACCTATTTTGCTACGAAATGTGGATGCTAAAATTCTTTCCAAGTAATGGCTAACCGTTTGGAAAACATTTTATCTAAAATTATCTCTGTGGATCAAACAGGCTTCATTGGAGGCCGTTACTCTTTTTCTAAAGTTCGGAGATTGATGAATATTATTTATTCACCATTATCCAAAACACCCCAATGTGTTATTTCTCTGGATGCAGAAAAGGCATTTGATAGAGTTGAATGGACTTATGTGTTTAATGTATTAGACAGATTTGGCTTTGGTAATAATTTTAATAAGTGGATTCAAATGATCTATAAGAACCCTATCACTACGTTTATTACTAATAATCTTAGGTCTCCCTTTTTTTTTACTTTCACGAGGTACTCAACAAGGATGTCCATTAAGACCTTTATTATTTAATCTCGCACTGGAGCCTTTGGTTATAACAATCCGTGAAGCTAAAAATATTCATGGTATCTCTATAAATGGGACCATACATAAGATTTCTCTTTATGCAGATGATCTTATGGTTAATATCTTGAATCCTGAAGAATCTATTCCTAATCTTTTGGAATTATTAAATGATTTTAGAAAATTTTCAGGATATAAACTTAATTTAAATAAAAGTGAATTGTTCCCTTTAAATGTTCCCATTTTTATATATAAGGATATTCCATTTAGAATTGTGAATTCTTTTAAATATTTGGGTATTATCATTACAAAAAATATATAAGGATCTTTATAAAGCTAATGTAGTTCCTTTATTGGACTCTATGAAACAATTATTATCTGGATGGAATCCTCTTACACTTTCTTTAATAGGTTGTATTCATGCTGTGAAAATGATGATTTTACCTAGATTTTTATATATTTTTCAAAATATACCTATCTTTCTAACCAAAAATATTTTTGATCAAATTGATTCTACTATTTCATCCTTTATTTGGAATAATAAAAACCAAGAATTAATAAGTTTCATTTACAAAAATCTAAAAAAGATGGTGGACTCACGTTACCTAATCTAAGATTGTATTATTGGGCTGTTAAGAGTTGACAATTATGTTTTTGGTTATATTGGCTCCATAAGAACCGAACACCAGCTTGGATTGATTTGGAATTTAAAGCTATTAATCAATTTTATTTAACTTCACTATTAGGAGCTCCATTACCTTTACAACTTGCTAAAATTTCTAATTTAAATTTCTACCCTGTTATTAAACAGTCCTTACAGATTTGGTTTCAGTTTCGCAACTCTTTTAATTTTAAACAATTTAAATTGTCTAGTCCTGTATTTCGAAATTTGCTATTTAAACCTTCAATTACTGATCCCATCTTTCTTTTATGGAGAAATAAGGGGATTTGTTCTTTTGCAGATTTATTTAGTGATGGTCGATTGTTGTCTTTTAATGATAAATATTCTCTCACACACACACATTTCTTGCAATATTTACAGGTTAGACATTTTTTACAAAAATATGTTTCTATATTTCCATATATGCAAGGATCTGATTTGTTGGATACCATTTTGAATATGAATCCCTTAGTGCAAGGCTCCGTTGGTAGAATTTATAATTTATTTTTACTACAAAAAGATAACCTCTCACTAAAGATTAAATAAGATTGGGAGAGAGAACTTAATATGTCTTTTGTTAATGAAGATTGGTCGCGAGTTCTGAAACTGGTTAATTCTTCTTCGATATGTGCCAATCATTGTTTAATTCAGTTTAAAATTGTTCACTGTTACTATTTAACAAAGGAGGGGCTATCCAAAATATTTCCTAATATAGATAATTATTGTGATAGGTGCAAAAATGAAGTAGCTACTTTGTCAGATATGTTCTGGTCACGTCCCTTATTGAAATCTCTTTGGAAATCTTTATTTTCTACAATCTCTAAAGCTTTGAAAATTAATTTGCAACCTGATGCATTGACTGTTCTATTTGGAATAGTTCCACATCACATTCAGGGTATTTCATTTTCAAACCAACATGTAATTGCATTCGTTACATTGTTGGCAAGAAGAGCTATTTTATTGAAGTAGAAAGATACCTCTGCTCCTACACTAACTCAATGGTTTTCCCAAGTAATGTTATGTCTTAGTTTGGAAAAAATTAGAACTTTTGATCCCCGATTTGATTTTGAGTGAAGGTGGGGCTCTTTTGCTAAATATTATCATTTAATTTGAATCAATTTACATGGATTCCTTCCTATTTTATGTTGTATAAATATGATTTAGTGGTTGTTGCTTTCTTTTTCTTCTTTTATATATATAAATGATTGTAAGACGTGTTGCTCCGGGAGTTGGTTCCTAATGGGTTTTTTTGTTTTATAGTTAGTGGGTTTTCTTTTAGTTAGCGGGGTTCTCTTTTTTCCTTCTTTTCCTTTTATAAAATGTTTTTGTTCATTAGAAACATAGAAACATAGAAATAGGTGCAGGAGTAGGCCATTCGGCCCTTCGAGCCTGCACCGCCATTCAGTATGATCATGGCTGATCATCCAACTCAGAACCCTATACCAGCCTTCCCTCCATACCCCCTGATCCCTTTAGCTACAAGGGCCATATCTAACTCCCTCTTAAATATAGCCAATGAACTGGCCTCAACTGTTTCCTGTGGCAGAGAATTCCACAGATTCACCACTCTCTGTGTGAAGAAGTTTTTCCTAATCTCAGTCCTAAAAGGCTTCCCCTTTATCCTCAAACTGTGACCCCTCGTTCTGGACTTCCCCAACATCAGGAACAATCTTCCTGCATCTAGCCTGTCCAATCCCTTTAGGATTTTATACGTTTCAATCAGATCCCCCCTCAATCTTCTAAATTCCAACGAGTATAAGCCTAGTTCATCCAGTCTTTCATCATATGAAAGTCCTGCCATCCCAGGAATCAATCTGGTGAACCTTCTTTGTACTCCCTCTATGGCAAGGATGTCTTTCCTCAGATTAGGGGACCAAAACTGCACACAATACTCCAGGTGTGGTCTCACCAAGGCCTTGTACAACTGCAGTAGTACCTCCCTGCTCCTGTACTCGAATCCTCTCGCTATAAATGCCAGCATACCATTCGCCTTTTTCACCGCCTGCTGTACCTGCATGCCCACTTTCAATGACTGGTGTATAATGACACTCAGGTCTCGTTGCACCTCCCCTTTTCCTAATCAGCCACCATTCAGATAATAATCTGTTTTCCTGTTTTTGCCACCAAAGTGGATAACTTCACATTTATCCACATTAAATTGCATCTGCCATGAATTTGCCCACTCACCTAACCTATCCAAGTCACCCTGCATCCTCTTAGCATCCTCCTCACAGCTAACACTGCCACCCAGCTTCGTGTCATCCGCAGACTTGGAGATGCTGCATTTAATTCCCTCATCCAAGTCATTAATATATATTGTAAACAACTGGGGTCCCAGCACTGAGCCTTGCGGTACCCCACTAGTCACCGCCTGCCATTCTGAAAAGGTCCCGTTTATTCCCACTCTTTGCTTCCTGTCTGCTAACCAATTCTCTATCCACATCAATACCTTACCCCCAATACCGTGTGCTTTAAGTTTGCACACTAATCTCCTGTGTGGGACCTTGTCAAAAGCCTTTTGAAAATCCAAATATACCACATCCACTGGTTCTCCCCTATCCACTCTACTAGTTACATCCTCAAAAAATTCTATGAGATTCGTCAGACATGATTTTCCTTTCACAAATCCATGCTGATTTTGTCCGATGATTTCACCGCTTTCCAAATGTGCTGTTATCACATCTTTTATAGCTGACTCCAGCAGTTTCCTCACCACCGATGTTAGGCTAACCGGTCTATAATTCCCTGGTTTCTCTCTCCCTCCTTTTTTAAAAAGTGGGGTTACATTAGCCACCCCCCAATCCTCAGGAACTAGTCCAGAATCTGAAGAGTTTTGAAAAATTATCACTAATGCATCCACTATTTCTTGGGCTACTTCCTTAAGCACTCTGGGATGCAGACCATCTGGCCCTGGGGATTTATCTGCCTTTAATCCCTTCAATTTACCTAACACCACTTCCCTACTAACATGTATTTCCCTCAGTTCCTTCATCTCACTGGACCCTCTGTCCCCTACTATTTCTGGAAGATTATTTATGTCCTCCTTGGTGAAGACAGAACCAAAGTAATTATTCAATTGGTCTGCCATGTCCTTGCTCCCCATAATCAATTCACCTGTTTCTGTCTGTAGGGGACCTACATTTGTCTTTACCAGTCTTTTTCTCTTCACATATCTATAAAAGCTTTTACAGTCAGTTTTTATGTTCCCTGCCAGTTTTCTCTCATAATCTTTTTTCCCTTTCCTAATTAAGCCCTTTGTCCTCCTCTGCTGAACTCTGAATTTCTCCCAGTCCTCAGGTGAGCCACTTTTTCTGGCTAATTTGTATGCTTCTTCTTTGGAATTGATACTATCCCTAATTTCCCTTGTCAGCCACGGCTGCACTACCTTCCTTGATTTATTCTTTTGCCAAACTGGGATAAACAATTGTTGTAGTTCATCCATGCGATCTTTAAATGCTTGCCATTGCATATCCGCCGTCAACCCTTTAAGTGTCATTTGCCAGTCTGTCTTAGCTAATTCACGTCTCATACCTTCAAAGTTACCCTTCTTTAAGTTCAGAACCTTTGTTTCTGAATTAACTATGTCACTCTCCATCTTAATGAAGAATTCCACCATATTATGGTCACTCTTACCCAAGGGGCCTCTCACGACAAGATTGCTAATTAACCCTTCCTCATTGCTCAATACCCAGTCTAGAATAGCCTGCTCTCTAGTTGGTTCCTCGACATGTTGGTTCAAAAAACCATCCCGCATACATTCCAAGAAATCCTCTTCCTCAGCACCTTTACCAATTTGGTTCACCCAATCTACATGTAGATTGAAGTCACCCATTATAACTGCTGTTCCTTTATTGCACACATTTCTAATTCCTGTTTAATACCATCTCCGACCTCACTACTACTGTTAGGTGGCCTGTACACAACTCCCACCAGCATTTTCTGCCCCTTAGTGTTATGCAGCTCTACCCATATCGATTCCACATCGTCCCGGCTAATGTCCTTCCTTTCTATTGCGTTAATCTCCTCTCTAACCAGCAACACCACCCCACCTCCTTTTCTTTCATGTCTATCCCTCCTGAATATTGAATACCCCTGAATGTTGAGCTCCCATCCTTGGTCACCCTGGAGCCTTGTCTCTGTGATCCCAACTATATCATATTCATTAATAACAATCTGCACTTTTAATTCATCCACCTTGTTACGAATGCTCCTTGCATTGACACACAAAGCCTTCAGGCGCGCTTTTACAACTCTCTTAGCCCTTACACAATTATGTTGAAAAGTGGCCCTTTTTGATGCTTGCCCTGGATTTGCCGGCCTGCCACTTTTACTTTTCACCTTACTACTTTTTGCTTCTACCCTCATTTTACACCCCTCTGTCTCTCTGCACTGGTTCCCATCCCCCTGTTGTGAACTAACCTCCTCTCACCTGGCCTCTTTAATTTGATTCCCACCCCCCAACCATTCTAGTTTAAGGTCACCTCAGTAGCCCTCGCAAATCTCCCCGCCAGGATATTGGTCCCCCTAGGATTCAAGTGTAACCCGTCCTTTTTGTATGGGTCACGCCTGCGCCAAAAGAGGTCCCAATGATCCAAAAACTTGAATCCCTGCCTCCTGCTCCAATCCCTCAGCCACACATTTATCCTCCACCTCATCGCATTCCTACTCTCACTGTCGCATGGCACAGGCAGTAATCCCATATATAGGCAGTAATCAGCATATATAAGTTTTTTTTTCCTTCAGCTTTATTAATTATATACATACTAATTTGTTGAATTTCTGTATTTTATAGCTGTAGTAGATTATATATTGATAAAAAGATTTAAAAATGAAATGAAACAAAGTACTCATTGAAGTGTAACATCGGGACAAAATCAAAAAGGGTAATGAATGCAGGGCTGAAGGTGGTATGTTTGAATGCATTCGGTATACAGAAGAAGGTAGATGATCTTGTAGCACAGTCAGATATCGGCATGTATGACTTTGTTGGCTGAAGGAAGATCGTAGCTCAGAGCTTAATATCCAAGGATACACATCATAGTGAAAGGACAGGCAGGCAAAGGGGGTGGGATGGCTCTGCTGGTAAAAAACGAAATGAAATCCTCAAAGAGGTGAAATAGGAACGGAAGATGTATAAACTTGCAGGCAGAATTAAGGAACTGTAAGGGAATTTTATACAGACCTCTGGACAGTAGCCAGGATGTGGGATATAAATTACAATGGGGGATAGAAAAGGCATATGAAGAAGGCAATGTTACAATCATCATGGGGAGATTTCAATATGCACGTAGGTTGGGAAAATCAGGTTGGTGCTGGATTGCAACAGAGAGAATTTGTAGAATGCCTACAAGATGGCTTTTTAGTGCAGCTGCGGTTGACCCACTAGGGAATCAGCTATTTTGGACTGTTTTTGTGTGATGAACCAGTTTTGATTAGGGAGCTTAATGTAAAGGAACCCCTAGGAAGCAGTGATCATAACGTGTTAGAATTCACCCTGCAGTTTGAGAGGGAGAATCTAAAGTTAGATATATCAGTATTATAGTGGAATAAAGGGAATTACAGAGGCATGAGAGAGAAGCTGGCCAAAGTTGATTGGAGGGGGATACTGGCCGAGATGATTGCAGAAAAGCAATGGCTGGAATTTCTGGGAGCAATATGGAAAACATCGTATAGGTACTGTACATCTCAAAGGTGAAGAAATATTCTAAAGGAAGGAAGAAGAAACTGTGGCTGACAAGGGAAGTCAATGACAGCATAAAAGCCAAAGAGAGGGCATATCTTATAGCAAAAGTTGGTGGGAAGTTAGTGGATTGGGAAACTTTTAAAACACCAACAGAACGTTTCATTATTATTGTACAGTTAAAACAGTAGGGATACCAGGCAGGAGAGTTGGATGCTCCTCTTGTGGGATGTGGGAAGCAGCTTCCAACACTCAGAGTTAAGGAGTTGGAGCTGGAGCTGGATGATGTACTGGAACTTACCCGGCCAAATGGGCTGGGAGGTCAGCAATTGGTTGTCAAGTGTCCTTAACCTGCCGCTCTCACTCTGTACCAACGGGTGCAACAACCGAGGGAACCCCTGTGACTCTGTTTGCCTCAGTGCCTGGGTGGCAATCACAGCCATTGGCTAGAATTGACCATGTGGATTGGGCCCTTATTTATTGCTTTTAGTCTCCTTATCTAAGAAAGATGTGCTGGCATTGGAAAGGGTCTAGAGGAGGTTCACAAGAATGATCACAGAAGACAGAAGAATGGGGTTGAGAGAAATAATAAATCAACCATGATGGAATGGTGGAGCAAGACTCAATGGGCCGAATGGCCTATTTTAGCTCCTGTGTCTTACCCACTGCTGATGTCAGGCCCACAGCCTAAAATTTCCCAGGTTATTCTTAGAGCTTTCTTAAACAACAAAACAACATTCAATCCTCTGACACCTCACCCGTTGCTAAGGATATTTTAAATACAGTATCTCTGCTGGAGACCCTGCACGAGCCTCCAACAAAGTCCAAGAGAACACCTTGTCAGGCCCTGGGATTTATCCTCCCTAATTTGCTTCAAGACAGCAAACACCTCCTCCTTTGTGATCTGTACAGCATTCATGACCTTGGTGCTGCTTTGTTTCAATTCTGCAGAATGCGTTTGTCCCTCAGCGTTGTCGACATGGGGATCTGTCATTGTGTCAGAATCAGACCAAGTGGCAGTGTTGTCCACAGAGAACATGTCATTGCTGCAGGGAGCCACCAGGTGGGAGTGTTGTCCACAGAAAACATGTCATTGCTGCAGGGAACCACCAGGTGGCAGTGTTGTCCACAGCCAGACAGTACATTGAGTGAACTGTGCAACACACACAAAATGCTGGAGGAACTCAGCAGGCGAGGCAGCATCTCTGGAAAAAAGTACAGTCGACATTTCAGTCCGAAACTCTTCAGCAGGACTGGAGAGAAAAGCTAAGGAGTAGGTTTAAAGGGTGGGGGAGGGAAGAGTGAAATCTGGAGGAGGGAAGGAAGTAAAGAGCTGGAAAGTCGATCGGTGTAAGAGACAGAAGGCCATGGAAGAAAGTGAAAGGGGGAAGGAGCACCAGAGGGAGGCAATGTGTGGGCAAGGAGAAGAGGTGAGAGAGGGAAAAGAGGATGGAAAATGGTGAATGAAGAGGGAGGTGGGGGAAATTACCAGAAGTTTGAGAAATCAATGTTCATGCCATCAGGTTGGAGGCTACCCAAACGGAATATAAGGTGTTGTTCCTCCAACCTAAATGTGGCCTCATCACGACAGTGGAGGAGGCCATGGATGGACATATCGGAATGGGAGTGGGAATGGGAAATGGAATTAAAATGGGTGGTCACTGGGAGATCCCGCTTGCCCTGGCAGACGGAGCGGAAGATGCTCAGCGAAGTGGTCTCCCAATCTACGTCGGGTCTCATCGATATACAGGAGGCCACACCGACAGCACCAAACACAGTATATAACCCTAACAGACTCACAGCTGAAGTGTCGCCTCACCTGGAAGGACTGT
The DNA here is from genome assembly GCF_030028105.1 of Mobula birostris. Lineage (NCBI taxonomy): Eukaryota > Metazoa > Chordata > Chondrichthyes > Myliobatiformes > Myliobatidae > Mobula > Mobula birostris. The sequence continues at coordinate 15,229,048 of NC_092402.1, read as the reverse complement.
TTCTGGCCCTGGATAGCAGTGAGGGAAGAGGTGTCGGGGCAGGTGAAGCACTTGTTCCACTTGCAAGGATAAGTGCCAGGAGGGAGATCAGTGCGGAGGGACGAATGGACAAAGGAGTGGTGTTGGGAGTGATCCCAGTGGAAAGCAGAAAGTGGTGGGGGGAGGAGGGAAAGATGTGCTTGGTGGTGGGATCCCAGTGGAGGTGGTGAAAGTTTCTGAGAATTATGTGGAGACGCAGAGGCTGGTGGGGTGGTAGGTGAGGACAAGAGGAACCCTATCTCTTGTAGGGTGGCAGGAGGATGGGGTAAGAGCAGACATGCGTGAAATGGAAGAGATGTGGTTGAGGGCAGTGTTGATGGTGGAGGAAGGGAAACCCCTTTCTTTAAAAAGGAGGACATCTCCTACCATCCAGGGCCCTAAACAGTCCTTTCCAGTCTTTTCTCCAAGGTGGGGGGAGTCTGAGAGTAGACGGCACAGGTTCAAGGTGAGAGGGGAAAGATTTAAAGGGGACCTAAGGGATAAGTTTCCCACACAGAAGGTGGTGGGCACATCGATTGAGCTGCTGATGAAAGATTCAAGATTCAAGATTTTTAAATGTCATTTCCAGTACATCAGTGTAAAGGAGAACAAAATAATTGTTATTCTTCATCTGAATCAGCACTGAATAAAACACAAAATGATTAAGAACACAATAATAAAAAACACAATAAATATAACTTATATACATAGATTGATTGTAAGTGACGCTAGGCACAGGAGTGTCTGTACATAGGGAGACTGACAGGATGTGATAAAGTAGTGGTGGTTGGGGGTGTGGAGAGGTGAGGTAGTGGGTGGAGGTGTTGAACAGCCTCACTGCTTGGGGAAAGTAACTGTTTTAGAGTCAGGTGGTCCTGGTGTGGATGCTACGTAGCCTCCCTGATGGGAGTGGGACAAGTAGTCCGTGAGCAGGGTGGGATCCTTTATGATGTTACTGGCCCTTTTCCAGCACCTTTCTGTATATATATCCTTTTTAGCTGGAGGGCTGGTGCCAGTGATGCTATAGGCAGTTTTGACTACCCATTACAGAGCCCTCCAGTACACCACAGTGCAGTTTCTGTTCCAATCAGGGATGGAGCATGTTAGGAAGCTCTCTACTGTGCACGTGCAGGAGGTTGTGTGTACGGATGTGCATAGTCCAGCTCTCTTCAGCCTCCTCAGAAAGTAGAGGTGTTGGTTAGCTTTCCTGATGGGAAGAGGCTCTGAACTCTACCAATTGTAGAGGAAGTAGTAGCTGCGGGTAGAACTACAAATACAGCATTTCAATACCATTTGAACAGGTACTTGGATAGGAAACGTTCAGGGCAAAAAGCTGGCAGATGGTACCAGTTCAGGGAGGCATTTTGGGCTGAAGAGCCTGTTTCCAAGCTGAATAACTCTGAGTCTATGATCTGTATCCTTTTGCAGGAGAACTGGCTGAGATATTGGATTCATCATTAGTGACAGGTGAGGTGCCGGCAGAGTGGAGAGTAGCAAATATGCCTTGATTTAACACCAAATGACCATAAGACACATTAAAGAATTAAACCATTCAGCCCATCAGGTAGACTCTGCCGTTCCAACATGGCTAATTTATTGTCCTTCTTAACCTCATTCTTTTGCCATCTCCCTGCAACCTTTGATGCCACGATTAATCCAGAATCTGTCAACTTCAGTACAGTCTGTATATAATCAATGTGGAAAGAGGCTGATATTCAAACAACAAGTGTTAACCTTCCCAAATGTCCAATCCCAAAAGAAACAGAAAAGGTCCTTAAACATCTTTGTATCAACTACAAACACAATCCATAACTGACACCCACCCAACAGCAGCCCGAACACAACTGATGCCTCAATGACCTTTTGGTAAGAACCAAACTGCAGGACGTGGTGCACATTGGCACAATGACACAGGTAGAAAAGGGGAAGATGTCCTGTGCAGTGAGGACAAGGAGTTAGGGAAGAGGCTGAAGAGCAGGACCTCCAAGGTAGCAATCTCTGTATTACTCTCAGTGCCACATCTGAGTCAGGACAGGATAGGATGGCAGTACAGGTTCAGATTTCTGGGTTATTGGGATTTATGTGTGACCTTTATAAAAGGATAGGTTACACCTGAACCCAAGGGAGCCCAATATCCTTTTGGACAGGTTTGCTGGAGCTGTCAAAGAGGATTTAAACTAATTTGGCAGGGGGATGGCAACTGGAGTGCTAGGGCTGAGGATGGGGCATTTCATATACAGGCAGGTGCATTGTGTGGTGAGACTGACAGGAAGGACAGAGGGATGATAGGACAAAACCACAGTCAGTGGGATGAGTTGAAGTGTAACGTGGGGGCAAAATCTAAAAGGGTGACGAATATAGAACTGAAGGTGTTATGTTTGAATCCATGAAGTATACAGAATGAGGCAGATGATCTAGTAGCACAGTTAGAGTTTGGTAGGTGTCATGGACCATTCAGCTGGGACTTCTCATATACAGAAACAAACGACAGTACATCATGTCTTTCCCCATGGTCCAGAGTGAAAACGACCAGAGCAAAACCGTTCTTATGATCAATTAAATGCTGAAGCTCCTGACTGCCTGTGAGGCCTAAAGCTGAGGCAGATCTGGCTGACTGGGAAGAGATACTTTCTGGAGGGGCCTCACAATAGTGGCAAATCTAAAATCAACTGTCTACGATAGCCAATGAGGAAGGCTATCGAATTTTACAGCGGGATCTGGGCCGACTGGAAAATGGGCTAAAAATACCAGATGGAGGGCAATGCAAACCAGTGTAAGGTGTTGCACTTTGGGAGGACAAACCAGGGTAGGACTTACACTGAGGAGTGTGGTAGAACAGAGGGATCCAGGAATACAGATCCATAATTCCTTGAAAGTGGCATCATGGATAGAGAGGGTCGTGAAGAAAGCTTTTGGCACATTGGCCTTGATGGATCAAAGCACTGAGTACAGGAGTTGGGATGTTATGTTGAAGTTGTATAAGTTGTTGGTGAGACCTAATTTGGAGTATTTTGTGCAGTTCTGATCACCTTGCAACTGGAAAGATGTCAATAAGATTGAAAGATAAATTTTGCAAGGATGTTGCCAGTACTTGAGGACCTGAATTAATGGGAAAGGCTGAATATATTAGGACTTTATTTCCTCAAGTGGAGAAGAATGAGGAGAGATGGGCACCACAGAAGCACAGCGGTTAGTGCGACGTTATTACTACTCAGGCTGTCAGAGTTCGGAGTTGAACTCCAGCGCTGTCTGTAAGGAGTTTGTACATCCTCCCCGTGGAATATGTGGATAACATTTGTGTCCCTTCTACTTCTTGGTACTAACCCAATAGCCACAACCATTCTCCTCCATGGATCAACTGAGTCGTGGTGATGGTGTGAAACCACGTCTCTCGTCTCAGGGTCATTTTCTTCCCATCTTATCTGGGGTCAGAGAGTTCACTCTCCCCCTCATTGGTATCTATATGGACCACGACCTCTGGCTGCTCACCCTCCCACTTACGAATGCTGAGGCCTCGATGTCAGATGCCTTGGACTGCAAGATCAGACTGTTCAGCCCATTGTTGGTCTGCTAGCTGATGTTTCAAATTGACCAGGTCCTGACCCAATCAGTGCTACTCCATTGGGAACACCGATAAGCAGGAAGATCCAAGAACCAGATTTGGCACTTGAGGACCTGGAAAATCTCAACATCATTGTCGGAGTATCGGTGAAATCTGGAGCCCACAATGAGTCATTTTCACACATCGTGTCTACACCAGCCTCCAGACCAGCAAACAATCCTCCAGTCACGCTCGAAGTGATTGTTCTGTCTCTGGTCTCCAACTGACCAGAATTTAAATCCTGCTGTGATGTGTCCCACTGGTGTCACAATAGCCTTGAGATGTGGGATTTCCAGGAGACTTCCAGCCTCCCTGATGGCCACATCTCCACCAGGTGCATCGAGATGCACCGCCTTCGAGACCACGTGAGGGAACTGGAGCTGCAGCTTGATGAACTTTGGCTTAGGGAAAGTGAAACAGTGATAGACAGGAGCTACAGGAAGGTAGTCACCCCAAGGCTACAGGAGAAAGGTAAACAGGTGACTGTCAGGAGAGGGAAGGGAGAATGTCAGACAGTGGAGAGCACCCCTGTGGCCATCCCTCTCAACAATAAGTACTCCATTTTGAGTACTGTTGGCACTGAGTCTGGCCCTGTGGCTCAGAAAAGGAACTGAAGAGTTTGGCAGCAGTAATAGGAGACTCTATAGTCAGGGGTACAGACAGGCGATGCTGTGGACGGAAAGAGGAAACACAGATGGTAGTTTACCTCCCAGGTGCCGGTGTCCAGGATGTTCATGAATGTGTCCACAATATGCTGCAAAGGGAGGGTGAGCAGTCAGAATTCATGTCCATATCGGAATAAAAGGGACCTTTTCTGGTTGGCTGCCAGTGACCAGTGGTGTTTCTCAGGGGTCAGTATCAGGACTGTGACTTTACACATTGCTTGTCAATGATTTGGATAATAAAACTGATGGCTTTGTGGCAAAGTTTGTGGATGATACGAAGATAGGTGGGGGAGTAGGTAGTGCTGAGGAAGCAATGTGATTGCAACAGGACTGTGACAAATTGGAAGATTGGGTAAGAAAGTGGCAGATGGAATACAGTGTTGGGAAATGTATGATAATCCCTTTTGGTAAAAGGAACAATCATTGTCGTCTGAACCCTTAGTGCCAAGGTGGCACACGAGGCCTCCACAAGGGTCTTCCATTTCTGCCGGTCTTTCGCTCTGCTGCTTGCCGTTACCCAGTTCATGCCTACTTCTTTCAGTTCTGCTTCCACAGATCTTCACCACGTCATCTTTGGCCTGCCCCTACTTCGCTTTCCCTGTGGGGTCCACCTTAGTGCTACTTTTGCTGGTTGATCATTTGGCATTCTCATTACATGGCCCAGCCATCTCCATCGTCTTCATTTCACACAAACTGAGATTGATTCCATATTGCAAGATGTAAGCAAGCCTTGGTTTCTGATTTCCTCAGGCCAGAAGATCTTCTTGATACGTCGTAGACATTTTGCCTGGAATGTGTCAAGTTTCTTGCAGATGTCTTTCATCATCTTCCGACATTCACTTCCATAAAGTAGCGCGCTTAGGACATTGCTTTTAAAAACTCTGATTTTGGTGTTAAGTTTGAGTTGTGTGGATTTCCAAACTGCACTGAGGCTGCCAAAAGCTTGATTTGCTTTAGGTAGTCTTGTTAATACGTCCTTACCACTATCTCCATCAGTGCTGACTTTACTCCCAAGGTATGTGAACTCATCTTCCTCTTCCACTTGCTGATTATTGATGATTACTGGTTGGAGGTTGGAAGCGTTCATCTTCATGATCTTTGTTTTTCTCACTTGAATGTTCATCCCAAGTTGCGATGCATATGATGTAAGTCTGTCTGATTTCTCCTGCATGTCACAATGATGACTCGCTAGCAGACTGATATCTTCAGCAAAAACTAGGTCTTCAAGTATTGAGGTAAGTGTCCATTGAATACCCCCTTTCTTTTCTGTGATTGTTTCCCTCATAAGCCAATCCATTGCTAAAATGAAGAGAAAAGGTGCCCGAGGATGATTCTGGGAATGAAAGGGTTAACATATGAGGAGTGTTTGGTAGCTTTGGGCCTGTACTGGTTGGAATTTAGAAGAATGCAGGGGGTTTCATTGAAAGGACAAGATTGGGTGAATGTGGAGAGGATGTTTCCTATGGTGGGTGTATCCAGAACTAGAGGGCACAGCCTCAACATTGAAGGGTGACCTTTTGGAACAGAGGTAAGGAGGAATTTCTTTTCGCCAGACAGTAGTGAATCTATGGAATGCTTTAGCATAAACTGCCGTGGAGGCCAAGTCCATGGGTATATTTAAGGTGGAAGTTGACTGTTTCCTGATCGGTCAGGGCACCAAAGGATATGGCGAGAAGGCAGGTGCTTGGGGTTAAGTGAGATCCAGGATCAGCCATGATGGAATGGTGAAGCAGACTCGATGGGCTGAATTGTCTATTCTGCTCCTAACCTTAACCCTTTCTATATTCCTCATAATCTTGGAGACCTCTATCAAATTTTCATTTTATTTGATTTTATTTAGAAATACAGCACAGAATAGGCCTGTAGGGCTCTTAGTATACCAGATGGAGTGTTAACTGTTGATTGCTTATTACCAAAATGGCTTCTCTGAAGTGTTATATTAAAATGGCTTCTCGTAATGTTAACTGCTGAGCAAGGGGTTCTCTGTAACTGCAATGTTTGGGTTATACAGTGTGATAATGGAAATTGTATTCATTTGTTAGCCAATGGAAGTCATGTTCTGTTATCTTGTATACGTGTGCTGAGTTGAGGAGCGCGGGCTTTTTCGGGAGGCGAGCAGAGAGGACGGACGTGTGAGGAACGGACAGCGGTTCCAGGGCAGCGGACACCGGACCTCGGGGGTTCGGAGGGTGGCCGGAGTCTCGGAAGGACGTTGTGGATGGAATCGGAGGCGTGAGCTCCAACGTATTAAAATATTATGTGCACAAGACTGATAAGTTACTTATGTGGCGCCTTTTCTTGCAGTTGTTTCTACTGACCCATCGCCAAAAATTTGCTATAAAGTATAATTCTTTACTCGCACTTTGTATATTATTTCATATTTGTGTTGTGGCTGATCATTGGGCAACTCACACCTTATCCACACCAAAGTAATTGCACTGTTTGGCGGGGTCGACGGCTATTCACCCTAGGCAACGGGTGGTCAGTGGGGCAAAGATCATTACAGGACCTTCCAGCCCTTTGAGCTGCACCACCAGCAACACCCGATTTAACCCAAGACTAATCACGGGGCAATTTGCAATGATCAATTAAACTACCAACTAGTAGATCGTTGGACTGTGAGAGGAAACTGTAGCACCCAGAAGAAATCCACACATTCCACGGGGAGGACGTACAAACTCCTTACTGACTGTGCCGGAATTTAAATCCGAACCCTGACAGCCCGAGCTGTAATAATAATGTCCACCATCCACTTTGCTGCTGTGGTGTCCCATCTCTCCTCATTCTTCTCCACTCGAGGGAATAAAATCCAAATATACTCAACCTTTCCCTATAAATCAGGTCCTCAAGTACTGGCAACATCCTTATGAAAATTATGACATCCTTCCTGTTGTTAGGTTAGGTGACCAAAATTGCATAAAGTACTCCAAATTAGGTCTCACCAATATCTCATACAACTTCAGCAAAAACAGTCCAAGTCTTGTACTCAATATTTTGATTTATGAAGGCCAATGCGCCAAAAGCTTTCTTCAGTTGTGACGGCACTTTCAAGGAACTAGGAACTGTATTCCCAGATCCCTCTGTTCTGCTGCACTCCTCAGTGCCCTATCATTCACCGTGTGACTCTTACCCTGGTTTCTCCTCCAAAACTGCAACAACTCACGCTTGTCTGCATTAACTTCTGTATGATAATTTTTAGCCCATTTTCCAGGTGGTCCAGATCCCGCTGCAAACTTTGATAGCCTTCCTCACTGTCCACTACACCCCCAATCTTGGTGTCATCCACAAATATGCTGATTCAGTTTACCACACTCTCATCCAGGTTGTTGATACCGATAACAACAATCAATCGATCCCTGCGGCACAACACCAGTCACAGGCCTCGAGTCGGACAGGTAATCATCTACGACCACTCTTTGGCTTCTCCCAGAAAGCCAATGTCTAATCCAATTTACTACATCATCCTGAATACCAAGCGACTGAACCTTCTTGACCAACCTCCCATGCGGGACCTCATCAAAGACCTTGCTAAAGACCATGTAGACAATATCCACTGCCTTGCCTTCATCAACTTTCCTGCTAGCTTCCTTGAAAGCATCGATAAGATTGGTTGGACATGACCAAACACACACAAAGTCCTGTTGACAATCCCCAATCAGTTCTGGTCTATCCCAATACATATATAGCTAGGCTATTAGAATATTTTCCAATAACATATTTTCAAAACAGGGAGAAAATTCAAAAATCAGTGGTGCAAAAGAAATTGGGAGACCTCATGCATAATTCCCTGAAAGTTAACTTGCTGGTTGAGTTGGTGGTAATGAAGACAAATGCAATGTTAGCAATCATTTTAAGAAGACTACCCTCAGAAAAGAGGGTTATTCATTTAGAATCGAGATGAGAAAAACAATTCTTCAGCTAGGGGGTGCTGAATCTTTGGAACTCCTTATCACAGATGGCTGTGCAGGCCATGTTATTGGGTATATTTCAGAGCACACTTGTATTGTGAACAGTTTTAGGCCCCTTATCTAAGAACGATGTGCTGGCATTGGAGAGGGTCTAGAGGAGGTTTACGAGAATGATCCCAGAGGGCAGGAGAATGGGATTGAGAGGAATAATATATCAACCATGATGGAATGGTGGAGCAAGGCTCGATGGGCCATTTGGCCTATTTCTGCTCCTATGTCTAATGGTCTTATGGTCCAACTTACCCACTATTGATGTCTGGCCTACCAATCTAAAATTTCCTCTGTTATTCTTAGAGCTTTTCTTAGTTGTGCTTCAATCCTCTGGCAACTCACCTATTGGTAAGGATTTTTTAAGTACAGCATCTCTGCTGAGGATGAAGCAATTTATGCACAAGCCCCCCACAACGTCCAAGAGAACACTTTGATCCTGGGGATTTATCTTCCCTGATCTGCTTCAAGACAGCAAACACCTTTTCTTCTGTAATCTGAATAGGATCTATGACCTCGCTGCTGCTCTGCCTCAATTCAGCAGAATGCGTTTGTCCCTGAGCATTGTCCACATGGGGGCCTGTCATTGTATCAGAATCAGACCAGGTGCGAGTGTGAGCCAAAGGGACCTGTCATTGCAGCAGCACACCACCAGGTGGGAGTGTTGTCTGCTAGGAAGCTATCATTCCAGCAGAGATCCACCAGGTGGGAGTGTTGTCCACAATATGCCAGTCACTTCTGGAGACCATATTCAGAGTATTGTGCACAGTCCAGTCTCCTTGCTACAGAACAAATATGATCAGTTAGAGAGGGAGCAAAACAGACTCACAAGGTGTAACTGTGTCATTGTGGGGGCTGGGTTAGAAGAAGAGGCTGGATAAACTGAGACAGTTTCCCCTGGAATTCTGGAAACTGATGGGTGACCTGATGAATCTTTAAAAAATTATGAGGGGCTTATCTAAGGTGGGTGGTCACAGTCTTTTCTCCAGTGTAGGGGAATCTGAGATCAGAGAGCACAGATTCAAGGTGAAAGGGAAAAGATTTAAAGGGGACCTGAGGGATAAGTTTCCCACATAGAAGATGGTGGGTATCTGGAACGAGCTGCTGACAAGAGGTTCAAGAGTCAAGATTTTAAAATGTCATTTCCAGTACATAAGTGTAAAGGGAACAAATCAATTGTTACTCCTCATCTGATGCATCACAAAAAAACACAATTCGATGAAGAACACAATAATTAAAACACGAATAAATATAAATACATAAGATAGTTTACATACATATATTGATCATGTGTCCATAAAGTGACGCTAGGAACAGGAGTGTCTCTACAAAGGTGACTCAGACAGGAAATGATAAAGAGGTGGTGGTTAGGGGTGGGTTAGTGCGTGGAGGTGTTGATCAGCTTTACTGCTTGGGGAAATTACCTGTTTCTGAGTCTGGTGGTCCTGGCATGGATGCCACATAGAGTCCTCACTGATGGGAGTTCGTCAGCAGGGTTGGTCGGATCCTTCATGACCTGGCACTTTTCCGGCACCTCACTATACCACAGCACTTTAATGCCACTTGGACGGGTACTTGGGTAGGAAACATTCAGGGGAAACTGGGCAAAAAGCTGGTAGATGGATCGAGCTCAGGGAGGAATTTTGGGCTGAAGGGTCTGTTTCCAAGCTGTATAACTTTGAGTCGAAGATAGGTATCCCTTTGCAGGAGAACTGGCTGCAAAATTGGACAGGTGAGGGGCCAGCGACTGGAAAGTAGCAAATATGCCTTGATTTAAGACCATAAGACATAGGAGCTGAATTAGGCCATTTGGCCCATCAGGTATGCTCAACCATTCCACCATGGCATCTCCCTGTAATCTTTGATGCCCTGATTGATCCAGAAATCTATCAACTTCCGACTCAAATATACCTAATGATGGCCTGCACAACTGTCTGTGGCAATGAATTCCACAGATTCAGCAACCTCTGGCTGAAGAAATTTTTCCAAATCTCTGTTTTAAATGGACATTCCTCCATTCTGAGGCTGTGCCCTCTGGTCCTAGACTCCTCCACTAGAGGAAACATCCACTGCACATCCAGACCTTTCAACTTTCGATAGGTTGTAATGAAATCCCCCCTCATTCTCTGAAACTCCAGGGAGTGCAGGCCAGGCCCAGAGCCATCAAATACTTCTCATCTGTTATCTCTTTAATTCCTGGGATCATTCTCGTAAACCTCCTCTGGACCCTCTCCAATACCAGAAAATTTTTTGTAGATCAGGGACCCCAAGTGTGGTCTGACCAGTGCCTTAAAAAACGTCAGCAATACATTCTTGCTTTTGTATTCCAGTCCTCTTGAAATGAATGCAAACGTTCAATTTGGCTTCCTTCCCACCGACTCGACTTGCAAGTTAACCTTAAGGGAATCCTACACTAGGACTTCCAAATCTCTCTGCTTCTCTGATATTGGAATTTCCTCTTCATTTAGAAAATAGTCCACACTTTTATTTCTTCTGTCAAATTGCATGACAGTGCACTTCCCTGCATAATATTCCATCTGACACTTTGCCCATTCCCTTAATCTGTCTAAGTCCTTCTACAGACACTCCGCTACCTCAACACTACCAGCCTCTCCACCTATCTTTATATTGTCCACAAACTTGGCCACAAAGCCATCAAATCTTTCATCCAAATCATTGAGATAAAGCGTGAGAAGAAGCGGTCTCAACAACAGGTCCTGTGGCAAAAGAGTGGTCACCAGCAGTCAATGGGTAAAGGCCCCCTTTATTTCCACTCTTTGCCTTCTGCTCATCAGCCAATCTTCTGTTCATGTTAGTATCTTTCCTGCAATACCATGGGCTCTTGTTAAGCAGCCTCATGTGTAACATCTTGTCAAAGGCCTTCTGAAAATCCAAATAAACAACATACACTGACTCTCCTTTGTTTATCCTGCCTATTATTTCCTCAAAGCATTCCAACAGATTTGTCAAGAAACATTTCCCCTGAAGGAAACAATGCTGACTTTGGCCTATTTTATCATGTGCTTTCAAGTACCCAAATATCATCCTCAATCAGAGATTCCAACATCTCCCCAACCTCTGAAGACAGGCTAACTTGTCGATAATTTCCTTTTTTCTGCCTCTCTCCCTTCTCAAAGAATTTCATGACATTTGCAATTTTCCATCCTCAGGAGCCATACCAGAATATATTGATACTTGAAAGATCATTACAATGCCTCCACAATCCCTTCAGCTACCGCTTTCAGAACCCGGGGTGTAGTCCATCTGGTACACCTTTATCTTTTCAGCTTCCCAAGCATCTTCTCCTCAGTGATAGCAACGACACTTCAGAAAATCACAAGACATAGGAACAGACAGGCCATTTGGCCCATCATGTCTGCTACACCATTTCATCATAGCTGAGATTTTTTCCTTCTCAACTCCTTCCTCCTGCCTTCTCCCCATATCCTTTCACTTCCTGACTGACCAAGAACCTGTTAACCTCTGCCTAAGATACACCCAATGATGGGGCCTCAACCGCTGCCACAGATTCCCACCCCATGGTGAAAGAAATTCCTCCGTATCTCCATTCTAAATGTGTGTCTTTCTATTCAGAGACTGTGCATCCTGGTCCAAAGCTCCCACAGTATAGCAATCATCCTCTCCACATCCACTTTATCTAGGCCTTTCAACATTCGATTGGTTTCAGTGAGGTCCCCTCTCATTCTGAGTGGAGTGATTGGGCTATACCCATGGTAACGGTGAGCAAGAAAAGGAAGGCCGGAGCCATTCGTATATGTGGGGATTTCAAAGTCAGCATTAACCCGGAGCTGTGTATTGTGCAGGAATAGAATACATTTTTGCATCTTTGGCAGGCAGGGAGAAGTTTTCAAAGATTGACGTCACAAGCCTATCTGCAAATGTAGATTGAGAAGTCAAAGGTCCAAAGTTCAAATTTAATGTCAGAGAAATGTACACAATATACATCCTGAAATGCTTTTTCTTCACTAACATCCTTGAAAACAGAGAAGTGCCCCAAAGAATGAACGACAGTTAAGTATGAGAACCCCAAATTCCACCCCCCAGCTCTTCCTTCCCGCGCGTAAGCGGCAGGAAGCAACGATCCCCCCCTCCCCGACCATCAAAGATAAACGTGCATCGGTACTATCACCGAGCCCAAGCGTTTGCTAAGCAATAGCAAAGACACAGTCCAAAGTTACCCCAAAGGCTTCGCATTTCATCCGAAATTCGACAACCCGCAGGTTCTCTCTCTCCCTGGCAAGGGAGGGGGAGGTGTCCCCCATCTTCACAGCGAGCGGGAGACATAACAACCCACTGGTTTATGATGTTAAAAGTCCGTATCGTCGCTTTTTTCGAGCTATGTGTCCGAAGATCACAAAGACCTCGGGTCTTCGGGCCTACAGCGAAAGATTTTCTTGCCTCCCTAACGACACACGAGTCACCGACCTTCGATCCGCCCGTCCCTGGAGCCCTGAGATCTTAGGCTTCCAAACACGATTGAGATTCTCAGGCCATGTCGAATAGTGGCCAGTCGTGGAACCCCGAGAAGGGGTCCCATTCCCCCAAAAAAAGGAACCTGCGTGTAACTCCAGGTCAGGGTCTTTAAAAGAACCCTGAAAGGGAAAAATAAAGATATTAAAGGTAGAAATAGAGCTGTTTCCAAAGATGCAAGTAAAGGAGTCGCTGTTAGGTGCCATCATTCCTCCTAAGCTCTGCCTCCTCACAATCAGCACTTACAAGGGACTGTTCCAGTATCATCGTCTCGTCTTTGGTGTCGCATCAGCTCCAACATTTGGCAGAGAGCAATGGACCAAGTGCTCCAAGATATCCCAGGGACACAATGTTACCTTAATGACATCATCCTGACTGGATGGAGCACCTCCAGAACCTTGGCAAAGGGCTTACCAGGCTGAGTGAGTATGGAGTACGCACGAAGAAAGTTTTCCAAGTATGAAATTTCATATTGTGGACATGTCATTGACAGGCATGGCTGACATAAGTCACAAGAGAAGATGGAAGCAGTGCTACAGGCACCCAAACCAGAAAATATGTCACAACTCAGGTCATACTGGACCTTGTAAACTCCTTTATTTGAAATCCTGAAATCCAGAAAGCTCCGAAAACCGAAGTTTTTTTCGCCAACAGCTAACGTCACTCAGGTGTGACGTGGCAGCACTGTCAGAGGACACCAGACGTCAGTTGTGTCTCAGTGCTCGTACTGGTTACATATGCATTTGCTGTTCGCTGATATTTTGTGTTCACCGTTGACTTTGTGTTTAATTTCACTGTGACACTCCACAGCCTCCGAAGAAGTTGTGGGCATTTCTTATACACCTTATAAGGTATGCCGCTTGGGCCTGGGGCAGCTGATGCTTTAGCTTTCCGGATGATGTCCTGGATTTCCTGCCATGTAGGCTCCTTCACATTCAGCACAATTGATGGATTTTCCGGTCTACGCACAGCCCGATTGGTTCCTAGTCCCTGACCCCTCCGTGGGTCTCTGTGTGCCTCCCGCAGGAACTCCTCTACCTCTGGCTTCGAGCTGGATGGTATACCAGATTTCTGTTGGCCGAGAAGAGTCCTGGTGAAGCTGAATGGATCTCTCACAAACTGCGTTCGCCTCTTCTCTTTCTTCCTTCTTTGCTGTCGTAGATGTTCCGCCCTCCGGAGTTTGCACAGCTTTTCCCGCAGCATACTGGTCAAGTCCTTGATACTTTCTTTTTCTGCCGGTGAGCTGGTTTTAAACCTCTTGTTGAGCACCTTTAATTCGCCTCTCAAGCAACGAATCTCAGTTCCTCTCCTGTCTGGTTGCCACAGTAACTCAGGCTGGCTTCTCCGCTCTACTGGGCCAAATCGTTCTTTAGCTAGATTGTACGCTATGGCTGTGAGTGAGTCGATCTTTCTGTGTACTGGACCTGCTAAGGCAACTTCCAGGATGCTGTCCATTTCATCATCGAGCTGCATCCAGGCGACGTTGTCTGACGATCTAGGCCATTTGATCCTGTCTTTCCTTGATGAATGGATTGGGGTAGTCGAAGAGGAACTCACTAGGTCTGTTGTTTGGTGCTGAGGCGACTCAAGTACGGAGAGATCTTCAGCTTTCTGGAGTGCTTCCTGGATGGAATTCTCCTTCGTCTCACCGGACACTAAGTCCATGCGCTGCACTTGGGTCACCATTGATCCACATTTAGACCTGCTCTGGTGTATCTTGAGCCCTCTGATATTTTTGCAGACTTTCCCACAATGACACCTTACCGTGAATTCCTCTCTGGTCAGTGTTGGTTGCTTTAGCTTCCTCGTAGTCATGTTTCCTGTCCTGGCCATTGCCAGTACGACGGTCCTGTTGAGTCTCTCATCCTCCCCCTCCTCTCAGGAGACTCTGGGGGTATTGCTCTTTGTGTTCAGTCGTAGCTTGAGTGGTGCCCTCTTGCGAGTGCTGCCCACAAGGTTGCTAGCCTTGTGAGCCCATACCAGTCTTTCCTGGAGGGCAGCTGTCTCTCCAGTGTCACCGACCTTCCTCAGTTGCCATCCAGTCTTTCCTGAAAGCCACTGGTACAAACCAGAGATTACTTGTTACATACACCTGTTAGGGTACATTCTCCAGTTACCTTATAAGGTAACCGTAGCCTTCAGCCAGGAGCAGATGTCATCAGGTGGTTCCCAACCTTCACAGAGTGTTTCGACCCTTAATCACGACACTCTCTGGGCCAGCAGTGATTTAAAGTGTAGGTAAAGGATGTGCGCAGGTTTGGTGCGCCTCTGGGTCCTAAAGTCCACCGCACTGAGCCAGGTTATATAAGGGACTTGCGCATACGTGTTTTTTGGTATCGGTGCAGGGGAGGAGGCTAAATTCCAAAAAACTCTGAATTCCGAAATGCAACTGGCCCCAAGGATT
This sequence comes from Mobula birostris, assembly GCF_030028105.1. Classification (NCBI taxonomy): domain Eukaryota; kingdom Metazoa; phylum Chordata; class Chondrichthyes; order Myliobatiformes; family Myliobatidae; genus Mobula; species Mobula birostris. The sequence goes on along the minus strand of NC_092402.1, from coordinate 15,213,913 downwards.
TCGGATAAGGGATTGTGGACCTGTATCACCAGTTTCTCCTAAACGTTGCTACAGTTTTGCACCCATTGAATGCCATGTTGCAAACAGGAACAAAGTGCGAATGGTCAGGAAGATGTGAAAGAGCATTCAAGGAAACAGAGTCTAATAACATCTGATCAACTGCTCACCCGTTAGGATCCATCTCTGCGCACCAGACTGGCGTGTGGTGTGTCCCCTTATGGCATTGGTGCCATTTTGTTACACACTGTGAAAGATGGATCTGAACGCCCGATTGCATCTGTGTCTGTCACCGGGTACGGACATGGCCCAAGTGTGGAGTGAGAAACACTGAAGCGGGTCAATATTTCACAGACTTTAATGCCAGCAATGTTAAAGGGAAAAGAAAACAATAAACGCTAGGCCAAACAGGGCCGTTGACTATAACACTCAAATGGAAAATGAAGCCTCCACTGCGGCTGAAAAGAACAAATAAGAACAAAACAAATACCGCTCGTCTTCAGAGTCAGTTGACTCGACAGTCCAATTTTCTCAGGCAATGCAGAAAGCAGATAATGGAGCGTAGCCATGTCCAAGTCTCGATAAGTACTACGACAACAAGTATGGAGTTAAATACTGTCACAATTAGGTAATAATTAGCTGACACGTGCATATTCACAAGTGCAATTTCCATTTCTACTGTGCTGCTGAATCTGTGGTCGTGACGGTGTCAAGATCACTGACCAGCACAGAACGTAACTATGCACAGATTGACAGAGACACCCTTAGTCTGGTATGGGGAATAAAGAAGTTCCACCACCACCCTTACGGACAGAAGTTTATTCTGGTGACAGAGCACCAGCCCCTTGCATCCATTTTCAATCCCAGGAAGGGAATTCCAGTGATGACTGCTACCCAGTTACAATGTTGGGCACTGTTCCCAGGAGCCCACTCTTATGACAGAGAGTTCAACGGTACCAAACAACACAGCAATGCTGACCGTTTGTCATGTCTTCCACTTGGCAACTGAAGAAGAAAAGTCTTCATTCTGTGATCCAGCAGGGGTGTTCCACACAGCATTGGTGGACCAGTTGCTGGGAACAAATTCTGAAATACAAAGGGAAACAAGGAATAATCTGACATTGTTAGGTAAATTGAAGGGATTGAAGGCAGATAAATCCCCCGGGCCAAATGGTCTGCATCCCAGAGTGCTTAAGGAAGTAGCACAAGAAATAGTGGATGCATTAGTGATAATTATTCAAAACTCTTTAGATTCTGAATTAGTCCCTGAGGATGGGAGGGTGGCTAATGTAACCCCGCTTTTCAAAAAAGGAGGGAGAGAGAAACTGGGGAATTATAGACCAGTAAACCTGGCATCGGTGGTAGGGAAAATGCAAGAGTCAGTTATCAAAGGTGTGATAACAGCACATTTGGAAAGCAGTGAAATCATCAGACGAAGTCAGCATGGATTTGTGAAAGGAAAATCATGTCTGATGAATCTCATAGAATTTTTTGAGGATGTAACTAGTAGTGTGGATAGGGGAGAACCAGTGGATGTGGTATATTTGGATTTTCAAAAGGCTTTTGACAAGGTCCCACACAGGAGATTAGTGTGCAAACTTAAAGCACACGGTATTGCGGGTATGGTATTAATGTGGATAGAGAATTGGTTGGCAGACAGGAAGCAAAGAGTGGGAATAAATGGGACTTTTTCGGAATGGCAGGCAGTGACGAGTGGGCTCAGTGCTGGGACACCAGTTGTTTACAATATATAGTAATGACTTAGACAAGGGAATTAAGTGCAGCATCTCTAAGTTTGCGGATGACATGAAGCTGGGCGGCAGTGTTAGCTGTGAGGAGGATGCTAAGAGGATGCAGGGTGACATGGATAGGTTAGGTGAGTGGGCAAATTCATGGCAGATGCAACTTAATGTGGATAAATGTGAGGTTATCCACTTTGGTGGCAAGAACAGGAAAACAGATTATTATCTGAATGGTGGCCGATTAGGAAAAGGGGAGGTGCAGCGAGACCTGGGTGTCATTATACACCAGTCATTGAAAGTGGGCACGCAGGTACAGCAGGCGGTGAAAAAGGCGAATGGTATGCTGGCATTCATAGCAAGAGGATTTGAGTACAGGAGCAGGGAGGTACTACTGCAGTTGTACAAGGCCTTGGTGAGACCATACCTAGAGTATTGTGTGCAGTTTTGGTCCCCTAATCTGAAGAAAGACATTCTTGCCATTGAGGGAGTACAAAGAAGGTTCACCAGATTGATTCCTGGGATGGCAGGACTTTCGTATGATGAAAGACTGGATTGGCTAGGCTTATACTCTCTGGAATTTAGAAGATTGAGGGGGGATCTTACTGCAGCATATAAAATTCGAAAAGGATTAGACAGGCTAGATGTAGGAAGATTGTTCCCGACGTTGGGGAAGTCCAGAACGAGGGGTCACAGTTTGAGGATAAAGGGGAAGCCTTTTAGGACCGAGATGAGGAAAAACTTCTTCACACAGAGAGTGGTGAATCTGTGGAATTCTCTGCCACAGGAAACAGTTGAGGCCAGTTCATTGGCTATATTTAAGAGCGAGTTAGATACGGCCCTTGTGGCTAAAGGGATCAGGGGTATGGAGAGAAGGCATGTACAGGGTTCTGAGTTGGATGATCAGCCATGATCGTACTGAATGGTGGTGCAGGCTCGAAGGGCCGAATGGCCTACTCCTGCACCTATTTTCTATGTTTCTATGTTTATGAAATCACCATGCAAGAATGGCCAACTCACGATAACCCAATGTCTCCAGAGTTCTCAGTGAGATGAGACCAGCCATAGATATGTCAAAGAACCCTGATGTGTGTATCTCATGTTGTGCTTCCCTCTAAACTGCACACCAGAGTGTTAGAGAATTTACACAAAGGACACCTGGGTACAGTCAAGACAAATAGTCTCGCATGGAACTGTGTGTTGTGGCTGGGAATAGATAAACAGATCAAAGACCTTTGCTCACATGGGAGAATAAGGAGGTGATAGATAGGAGCTACAAGGAGATAGTCACCCCTAGGTTGCAGGAAGCAGATAACTGGTTGACTGTTTGGAGAGGGAGAGGGGGAGGAAGAGGGAAAGGGAATAGGCAGCCAGTGCAGAATATCCGTCTGGTCATTCCCCTCAATAAAAAGTGCACTGGTTACTGTTGGGTGGGTGGCCTAGCAGGGGGAAGCCACAGTGTTCAGGTTTCTGGCACTGAGTCTGGCTCTGTGGCTCAGGAGGGAAGGAGGTTCCATAATTAGAGGAGAAGGAAGCAGATTCTGTGGATGTGAAAGAGACACCCACATGGTATGTTGCCTCCCACGTGCCAGGATCAGGGTTATCTCGGATTGGGTGCATGGCATTCTAATGAGGAAGGGTAAACAGCCTGATGTCACGGTACATCTTGGCATCAATGACATAGGTAGGAAAAGGGAGGAGGTTATGAGGAGAGAATATAGGGAGTTCGGCAATAAGATGAGAAGTAGGACCTCCTCTGGAATGCTGCTTGAGCCAGGTGCCAGTGATGGTAAGAATAGGATGACTTGGCAGATGAATGTGTGGCTGAGGAACTGGTGCAGAGGATGGGGTTTCAGATTTCTAGATCTTTGGGATCTCTGCTGGGAAAGGCATGAGTTCTACTAAAAGGACAGATTACACCTGAACCCGAGGGGGACCAATATCCTTGTGGGCAGGTTTGCGAGAGCTTTTGGGAGGGTTTATACTATTTTGGAAGGGGAATAGTGTTACATACTTCATGGATATCTTGTGATTGTCTTATGAGGATGATGTAATGGTCTTGCAGAGGTCACATGATGTAATTTTCCCACCGATGTGAGGTCACATGATGACCTGTTCTCAACAGGTCAGTTAGTTAGTTTTCAGTCAGATCGTCAGTCAGATACTCCGCTACGCTCCTTATTAATCTCATGAAGCAGTATAGTTTTAAAACAGAGTTTTACTTTCTATTGTAAGGTACAGAAGTGTTGGGCTGGTAGATTTACCAATCGCTGCCAGATTTGTTGATGTACCTTTTCAGTAGTATTAGAGAGTGAAGACGGGAAACTGAAGGAGTCGTTCCGCAGTTTTGGAGAGGATCGACCATTTTTGAATTCGTTCAAGTAAGAGTGATCTGCATGAGGTAACCTCTGCTAAAAGAAGCAGAAAAGGTTGTGCAGAATCTAGTCTATTCTACAGAGGAAAAAGGTCAGTGACTTTAAACCATTTTATTTCTGTCGTCGTGAATCCTGCGGACAAGGCAGGTTCTGGCTGGGATCGACAGTAACGTCGTGTCTTTGAGGAATTTGTTACTTCAGGAAAGTCTGTCCTAATTGACTGTATAAATATCTTGCACTTTCAAATTTACCATTCGTAGGACTGTGTTTGAATTTACCACTTTAAGACTGTTTTCGCATTTACCGCTTTAAGAACTAGTACTGAGTTTGGTGGTTTGTTAACTGGCCGCATAGCAGTTTAATTCCAGTTCAGGTTTTTCATTTGTTTATCTTTTTACTAATTTTGAGCAGAGTTTAATAAATGTTTATTTGTTTATAAAACCTGACTCATTTCTATATTCATTGTTGCTGGTCACGTGACAATGGGAACTGGAGTGATAGGGCTGAGGATAAACCAGATGATGTACAACCAGATGCAGTTTGTCGTGAGATTGTGAGGAAGGTTGGGCAGATGATTGCGAAAAATTGTAGTCAGAGAAAGGGCAATTGCAGTTAAAGAGTAACAGGGGGCCGAAATCAAAAAAGTTGATGGATAAAGGACTGAAGGTGTTGTATTTGAATGCGCACAGTATACAGAATAAGGTAGCTGATCTTGTTGCGCAGTTAGAAATTGGGAGGTATGACATTGTGGGCATCACTGAGTCATAGCTGAAAGAAAATCCTAACTGGCAGTTTAACATCCAAGGATACTTGATGGATGGAGTAGATTTGGTGGCCAAATTGCCAAATTCTGCTCCTTGGCCTTATGGTCTTATGGATACACATTGCATCAAAAGGACAGGCAGGTAGGAGGAGGTGGTGGGGTGGCTCTATTGGTATAAAATGAAATGAAATCCTGGAAAGTGGTGACATAGCATAAGAAAACATTGAATCTTTGTGGGTAGAATTAAGAAATTGTAAGGGTAAAAGACCCTGATTGGAGTTATAAACAGGCCTCCAAACAGTAGTCAGGATGTGGACTACAGATTACAACAGGGCACAGAAAAGACGTGTCAAAAGGGCAATGTTATGATCATCATGTGGGATTTAAATAAGCAGGTAGATTGGGAAAAGTAAGTCGGTTCTGGATCCCAAGAAAGAGAATTTCTAGAATGCTTACGAGATGGCCTTTGGAGTAGCTTGTGCTTGAGCCCACTAGGGGAAAGACAAGTCTGGATTGTGTGTTATGTAATGAATCAGATTGATTCAGAAGCTTAAGGTAAAGGAACCCTTTGGACACAGTCAACATAATATGATAAGATTCACCCTGCAATTTGAGAAGGAGAAGATACAATCAAGAAATTGCAATGGAGGAAAGGGAGTTACAGAGGCATTAGAAAGGAGCTGGCTGAAGTAGATTTTAAAGGGACACTTGCAGGGATGTCAGAAGTTTAGCAATTACTGGAGCTTCTGGGAGCAATTCAGAAGGTGCAGGAGAGATACATCACAAAGAAGTTTTCTAAAGGCACGATGATGCATCCATGTCTGACAAGGGAAGTCAGAGACAACATAAAAGCAAAATATAGGGCATATAACAGAGCAAAAATTAGTGGGAAGTTAGAGGATTACGAAGCTTTAAAAATCCTACAGAAGGCACCTAATAAAGCCATAAGGAGGGAAAAGATTAAATATGAAGGTCAGCTAGCCAATAATATCAAGCAGACACCAAAAACTTTTTCAGATATTTAAAGAGACGGGGGAGTAGATATTAGACTGCTGGAAAATGACACTGGAGAGGTAGTAATGGGGGACAAGGAAATGGCAGAGAAACTGAATAAGTATTTTGCATCACTTTTCTCTGTGGAAATCACTGGCAGTATGCTGGCAGTTTGAGAGTTTCAGGGGACAGAAGTGATTGCAGTTGCTACAACTAAGGAGAAGATGCTTGGGAAGCTGAAATATCTAAAGATAGAATAGTCATCTGGACCTGATGGACTGCACCACAGGCTCTGAAAGAAGTAGCTGAAGAGACTGTGGAGGAATTAGTAATGATCTTTCATGGATCACCAGAGCCTGGCATGGTTCCAGAGGACAGGGAAATTGCAAATGTCACTTGACATTTGAAGAAGGGAGGGAGGCAGAAGAAAAGAAATTATTGGCTAGTTCACCTGACATCAGTCTTTGGAAAGATGTTGGAGTCTATTGATAGATAGATAGATAGATAGATATACTTTATTAAACCTGAGGGAAATTTGGTTTTGTTACAGCCGCAACAACCAAGAATAGAGCGTAAATATAGCAATACAAACAACCCCAACAATCAAACACCAAAATGCAAACCATGCCAGATGGAAAATAAGTCCAGGGCCAGTCTATTGGCTCAGGGTGTCTGACCCTCCACGGGAGGAGCTGCACGTTCGATGGCCACAGGCAAGAACAACCTCCCGTGCCGCCAAGTGTTGTATTACGGTGGAATGTGGCCGAAGTCCAACAGTAAAAAGTTCAATATCCAGTCTGCAAACACGTTCCTCGATCGTAATATACCCGGGATTGCACCATCTGTTGTTAGCCAGAACAGTAAGCACCCAATTCCTTTACGCTTACCACTGTCAGTGCACTTCCGGTCAGCCAGAACGGTATTACCCACCGAACTCTCTTCTCCAAAAGTCTCTGTTGTCTCGACACGGTCCTCTTTCCTCGGCTTTGTGATCCCCCTCTGCGTGTTTTCCTCCGGATTTCAGCAGGGGTGTCCACCGCTCTGTTCGCTAAGCCGGCCGGTGTTTGCTGGTCCGTGGAATACACAATGCGACCTTGCTTCTGTCCCATGTGTCAGGATGTAACCATTTCCAGCGCTAAAGAAAACCCAAATAAAACTCTCCCTACCAGCATGTCAGAGAGGGTGCAGCTTTGACGTAATACCGTGAGAAAAAAAATACAGGATGAGGTCTCAGAGTGCATGCAGGCACATGATAAAATAGGCCAAAGTCAGCATGGTTTCCTGAAGGGAAACTCTTGCCTGACAAATCTATTGGAATTGTTTTTGGAAATAACAAGCAGAATAGAGCCCATGGTATGAGAAGAAAGATACTAGCATGGATAGAGGACTGGCTGATGACCAGGAGGCAAAGAGTGGGAATGAAGTGGGTTTTTTTCTGGTTGACTACTGGTGACTAGTGTTGTGCCACAGGAGTTGGTATTGGGACCACTTCTTTTCATGTTGTATGTCAATGATTTGGATGAAGGAATTGATGGTTTTGTGGCCAAGTCTGTAGACAATACAAAGATAGATGTAGAGGCAGGTTATGAAGAGGAAGCTGGGTGTCTGCAGAAGGACTTGGATTGGGGAATGGGCAAAGCGACAGATAGAGTATTATGCAGGGAAGTACATGGTCATATACAAGTACATTGGACACATCAACCTTTGGAAGATTTGAGCTCCAACCTTGTGCACAACTGACTGTTTTAATTATGATGGACCCTCTTGTTTTTTTTCCTTTTTTTCTTTCCTCTTCAGTAATAGTTTGGTGAAGCTAACATTCAGAAATATATTTTCTTCATAATTGTATGCAGTGTACGATCTGTTATTGCTTGCCGATGGGCAATTGCATGGCAGCAGTAGTTACACTGTATTCACACAGATCGGGGTTCAGGTCGGCAAGACATCCCAACTTCCCCGGTTTGGTGGGACCCAAGACATATAGACCCTGGATATACAGAGTATGAGAAAGGTGGTTTTATTGCTGGTGAGTCCAGTGGCTGTTAGTGAAGGGATAACAACTCTTCGGGAGTGAAGCCCACCCCCCAGGGGGAGGGGAAATAGGAGACTTGAGTGGAGAGAACATCTCAGATGCTGGATGAGTGGCAGTACTCCGATAATCTGAAAAGACAGTGACTAGTGGAGAGTCTAAAAGGTCTGGCTGCTGAGGTGGTGAGGTCCTTAAAAGCAGAGAATCCATTTGTCAATTCAGTGGGCTACATGCAAGTGTTAGAAAACATTTCTGGCATGGCGGGAAGACCAATGCAGCTTAATGATTCAGGTCACCTGAGGTTTGATAAAACCTTTGGATTGGTCTGAGATCAGTTCTACTGGCCCAAATGAAGCCTGAGGTTGAGGAGTACTGTAAGTCGTGTATTCGATGTATACAGAGGAAGACGCTGCCTTTGAAGGTTTCTCCCTTATCATCCCATTTACAGAGTTCATGGCCACTTGATCTAGTTTATGTGGACTTCCTCTCCATAGAGCGAATGTCTTGGTTATGACTGATCACTACACCAGATATACTCAAGCCTTCTCTTCAAAGGATCAGAGAGTGTTCACCGCGGGAAAAGTATTTCATTCATTATGGCCTTCCAAGATGGATACACAGCAATCAAGGAAGGGATTTTGAGAATAGGCTCATACATGAGTTACTGGGCATGCTTGCAGCCGAGAAGTCAAGGACTACGCCTTATCACCCTCAGGGAGATCCCCAGCCTGAGAGGTTCAACTGGACTTTGATAGACATGCTCAGAACCCTGGATATCAGTAAGAAGAACTGATGGAGTCAGCATATTGGGCATCTGGTCCACTGCTACAACTCTACACAGACTGAAGCTACTGGATACTCACCTTATTATTTGATGTTTGGACGCGAAACGAGATTGCCTGAAGAACTCCATTTTGGGACTGGCGGGGAAGACTTGCCACAGAAGACCTATCTTAATGATGTGTCTGACATAAAGAAGGAATTGCAAAAGGCTTATGAACAATCAGAGGTCTCTGCTACCAAGCAGGATCAAGGAAACAAGAGGAGACATGATCAAAAGATTAGGTTGTCCCAACTGATGCCTGGAGACAGAGTTCTAATAAGGAATTTGGGGCCACCAGAGAAGCACAAGTTGGCTGACAGCTGGGTGGCTACATCTTATGTAGGGGAGAGTCAGATGCCAAATGTGCCAGTTTTCCGAGTGAAGCCAGAAGATGGGAATGGGCCTGACAGAATTCTCCATCGGAACTTCCTTTTACTTCTAGGACAGGAGGTACATGTTGCCCCACAGCCTGACATGAACTCTATACCTAGTAGGAGGACTCTGTGCCGAAGTGGGAGAACCAAAAGACAATCAGTGGAGAGACCTAAAAGGGACCTAACCATTGAATACTGTCCAGAACCAGAGGATGAGGAAACAGGGTTGTGGTATATGTTACCTTATGCAAACTCCCCAATAACTGATGAAGAGATTCCTGGCCTATCCCCGCTGACTCGGATGCAGTGGGGGGAACTAGCAGTGGACAGGCAGACTTGCAGCTGGACAATGAAGGGAAGCTGGGCTCCAATGTAATTGGGGATGAAGCTGAGCTCAGTCAAAGTGTCAGGGGGACCCGAGTTGCCAGAAAGCACGAGTAATGGATAGGGGGAGGCATCTCCAAGTAGACAGGAAAGATCCCAAGGAGTGTCTGAAACTGAAGAAGCAGAAGGTGGGATAATGAGGTCTCAAAGAGTCAGGAAACTCCCCAGATAAGCCGGCCTATGACACACTGTGGGAACTGAGTGTTGTTTCTATGCCCCTCGTGAGATAAGTCACTATCATTTACAAATGGATTGGAGGTCATGACATCACAAAATTCTTGTGAAAACTGTTATTAATAATGGGTTGGTAAATTTCAAAGTCATGAGGACGTAACTATTTTTAGTGGAGGGAGAATGTAAAACCCTGGTTAATACTTTGCTGCTCATTTCATTCAATGGTGTTCTGTAGAAGCAGTATGTTCTGCTGTTAGTGTTTGGGTTACCGGTAAAGATAAGAGGTCATGTTGTTAATGCTTAGGAATGTAGTGTCATCCAATCAGGATGATGGAATTGGGAGAAGGTTCTAGAGAACGTTGGGTGGAGACGTTTTTGGTAACGGGCACTTTGGTGGGTTGAACACTATTTGGCGGGAGATGGAGAGAGAAGCTCGAGAGAACTGGCCATCGGATTCGATCCAATGGGAATGTGCAATTTGAAGAGGTCCAGGAGGAGAAATCCTACTGGCGATCAGTGAATAGGAGCTGGCATTGTGGATACATCAGACACATCAACTTTTGGAAGATTTCAGCTCCAATCTTGTGCACATTTGACTATTTTAATTATGATGGGTGCTTTTGTTTTTTCCTTTTTTTCATTCTTGTTTATAATAGTTTGGTTACATTAACATTCATAAAATACTTTCTTTCCAACTGTATGCAGTGTATAGTCTGTTATTTCTTGCCAATGGGCAACTGCATATGGGGGCAGTAGTAACACAGTATTTCCACAGATCCGTGTTTGGATGTGTGAGATATCCCAACTTCCTGGGTTTGGTGGGACCCAAGTCATATCGACCCCAGGTGTGCAGAGTCTGACAAATATGGTTTTTTCACATTAAACAACCCAAGATTTCATGCCCATTCATTTCCCACCCACCCAAAACTGAAGACCTGATGAAAGCAGTGCATTCAACACTCCACTAACGTTGGCAATACTGGAGGACCAACTTTATGTCCTCATATGTTAAACCAATAAACCATTGCTAACTGTAACCTGCATAGATGTAAAGGTACTTTACCCATTTCTACCAGTAATGCGGAAATTGGAGATGATTTAACGGCACCACAACATAATCTCCATGACTGAGTTTGAACTTTATATCGGAGGCTGTAAGACTGCTGGTGAGACTGACCCATGAGCAGTACACCCATAATCAAAGACAGATGTGATTAAAGCAATATACGTTTGTTAAAGTGACTTCCTATTCGCACCCTCATCACACCCAACTATGCACCCCAGTACACTAAGGACATTATTTACACATCTTTAGAATTATATATACATGCACCTTCCACGTTGAGATTTTCCATATAAATTGAGATCAATTGTGGGTATCATGTTCCTTTCAGGAAAACAATTAACACGAGTCTTTGCAACAGAAAATTTTAACCCCCACTGCCATCCCCCATTCCTCTTCTTCATTTGTAGCTGCCTACATTATTTGAACTATATAATTTATATTCCTACCTCTCTTCCACACTGCACCATTGTCAGCATATTATGGTGTGGAAACATCTGAGCCATCATTTAAGAAAATATCATCAATCATAATATTAAAAAGTAGTGGACTACACTGAGTCCTCTACGGAGTCTGATTCTCTATCTCATATTCCTTAAAGAATGTATTCCCAACATAACTTGTATCTTCCTATCACATAAAAAATCTTGAATCAAATTCAACATTCTACCACCTGCTTCCGTCTTTTCCAGTGTACGTAACCCCTGAGTACATGACATATGATAAACTTGCTCTGCATCAATGAATATTGCTATCACTGGTACTTCATTAACTTGGGCTTTATGCATATCAGATTCCAAATTTAACACCAAGTCCATGGCCGTTCTCCCTAAACAAAATCCAGACTGGTACACAGCTAATTTTCCACTATTCTTCCCAAAATAAGAAAGCCTTGTTCTCACCAGTCATTCCGTTATATTGCATGCATGTGAAGTTAGCAAATTGAGTCTATAATTGGAAAGCCTGAAATGTTGACTGGACTATTTTCCATAGATGCTGCCTGGCTGCTGAGCTCCTCCAACATTTTCTGTGCGTTGGTTGGATTTCCAGCACTGCAGATTTTCTCTTGTCTATAACTGGAAGGATCTGATTTGATCCTTACCAGGTTTTAATAGAGGGATAACTACTGCTATTTTCCAGGAAGTCACACACACTTGTGAGATCCTCAGATACCAGTGTAAGGTCTATATAAGAAACAGTGTTATGAAAGAGATTTATCCTTGTATTCCTGCCATCATTCAAGCACACCAAACACTTCTTCCGGAAAGTCTTCAGCCACACATTAATTACACCCCAGGGGTCTGAAAGAGGTAGCTGAAGAGATTTTGCAGGCATTAGTGATGATCTTAAAGAATCACTAGACTCTGGAATGGTTGGAAGACTGGAAAATTGCAAATGTCACTCCACTCTTTAACAAGGGAGGGAGGAAGGAAGGAAAAAGTAAATTATAGCTAGTAATCCTGACTTCAGTGGAAGATATTGGGAGTCCGTCATTAGGGACAAGGCTTAGGGGTACATGGAGGTTCACGACAAATTAGGCCAAAGTCAACGGTTTCTTTAAGCAGAAATGTTGCCTGATGAAACTGTTGGGAGTTTTTGAGGAAATAGCAGGCAGGATAGACAAAGGAGAGTTAGTGGATGTTGTTGACTTGGATTTTCAGAAGGCTGTTGACAAGGTGCCTCACAAGAAGCTGCTTAACAAGAGCACATTGTATTACAGGAGAGATAACAACATGGATAGAAGAATCAACACCCATAGAAGTTGCTGGTGAACGCAGCAGGCCAGGCAGCATCTGTAGGAAGAGATACAGTCAACGTTTCAGGCTGAGACCCTTCGTCAGGACTAACTGAAAGAACAGCTAGCAAGAGATTTGAAAGTGGGAGGGGGAGGGGGAGATCCAAAATGATAGGAGAAGACAGGAGGGGGAGGGATGGAGCCAAGAGCTGGACAGTTGATTGGTAACAGGCATATGAGAGGATCATGGTACAGGAGGCCAAGGAAGAAAGAAAAGGGGGAGGAGGAAAGCCCAGAGGTTGGGCAAGGGGTATAGTGAGAGGGACAGAGGGAGAAAAAAGGAAAGAGAGAAAAAGAATGTGTGTATGTATATATATATATATATAAATAAATAACAGATGGGGTATGAGGGGGAGGTGGGGCATTAGCGGAAGTTTGAGAAGTCAGTGTTCATGCCATCAGGTTGGAGGCTACCCAGACAGAATATAAGGTGTTGTTCCTCCAACCTGAGTGTGGCTTCATCTTTACAGTAGAGAAGGCCGTGGATAGACATATCAGAATGGAAATGGGACGTGGAATTAAAATGTGTGGCCACTGGGAGATTCTGCTTTCTCTGGCGGACAGAGCGTAGGTGTTCAGCAAAATGGTCTCCCACTCTGCGTCGGATCTCGCCAATATACAGAAGGCCACATTGGGAGCACTGGACGTAGTATATCACCCCAGCCGACTCACAGGTAAAGTGTTGCCTCACCTGGAAGGACTGTCTGGGGCCCTGAATGGTAGTGAGGGAGGAAGTACAAGGGCATGTGTAGCACATATTCCGCTTACAAGGTTAAGTGTCAAGAGGGAGATCGGCAGGGGGAGGGATGGGGGAGACGAATGGACAAGGAAGTCGCGTAGGGAGTGATCTCTGGGGAAAGCCGGGCCGGGGGGGGGGGGGTAGGGAAAGATGTGCTTAGTGGTGGGATCCCGTTGGAAGTGGTGGAAGTTACGGAGAATTATATGTTGGACCCAGCAGCTGGTGGGGTGGTAGGTGAGGACAAGGGAAACCCTATTCCTAGTGGGGTGGCAGGAGAATGGAGTGAGAGCAGATGTGCGTGAAATGGGGAAGATGTGTTTGAGAGCAGAGCTGATGGCAGAGGAAGGGAAGCCCCTTTCTTTAAAAAAGGACAGCTCCTTCGTCCTGGAATGAAAAGCCTCATCCTGAGAGCAGATGCGGTGGAGACGGAGGAATTGCGAGAAGGGGATCCTGAGAACAGATGCGACGGACTGACTGGCAGGAGGCAAAGATGGTGAATAAAGGGGGTCTATTCTGTTTGGCCGCTGGTCTTCTGCAAGGGTCAGTATTGAAACGCTTATTTTACATTATATATCAGTAATTTGATTGGATTGATGGCTTTACGGACAAGTTTGCAGATGATACAAAGATAGGTTGAGGGGCAGGTAGTATTAAGAAAGCAGGGAGTCTGCGGAGGACTTGGACAGATTGGGAGATGGGGAAAGAAGTGGCAGATGGAATATAGCACAGCGAAGTGTATGGTCATGCACTTTGGTTGAAGGAACAAACGTGTAGACTATTTCTAAACGGGGAGAAAATTCAGAAAATAGGGGTGCAAAGGGACTTGGGAGTCCTTGTGCAGGATTCCCTGAAGATTAACTTGCAGGTTAAATCAGTGGCAAGGAAGGCAAATGCAATGTTTGCAATCATTTTGGGCGGACTAGAATATAAGAGCAAGGATGTAATCCTGAGGCTTTATAAGGCATTGGTCAGATCGCACTTGGAGTGTTGTGAACAGTTTTCAGCCCCTTATCCAAGAAAAGGTGTGATGACATTGGAGATGGTCCAGAGGAGGTTCATGAGAATGATTCCAGGAATGAAGAGTAAACGTGTGATGGCCCTGGGCCTGCACTTGCTGGAGTGTAGAAGAATGAGGGGAGATCTCATTGAAAACTATCAAAAATTGAAAGGCCAAGATGGAGTGGATGTTTTCTATGGTGGGTGAGTCTAGAACCAGAAATCACAGTCTCAGAATAGAAGAACAGAGATGAGGAGGAATTTCTTTTGCCAAAGGGTGGTAAATCTGTGGAATTCATTGCCATGGACCACTGTGGAGAACAAGTCTTTGAGTTTATTTAAAGCAGAGTCTGATATGTTCTTGGTCAGTTAAAGTTCACGGGGAGAAGGCAGGAGAATGGGATAATAAACCAGCCATGGTGGAACGGCGGAGCAGTGTTGTACACCCCACCCCTCATTCGTGGCAAACCCCAGACTTTTCTCTTCCCCTTGTCAATCAGTCCTGGGTCCTGCACCTTCCTATTGTTACAATGTATAAATTCCACCCCTTCTGATGCACCTCCCTACTACTCACCAAATCCAGCCCACTCCCACCCTGTTGATAAATTTCCCAACTCCTCCAACCAGTCAATTATCATTAATACCCTCATCCTTCTCCAACTGACTTGATCTACAACCCACCATTTCATTCTACTTGTCTATCATTTGCCCAGTACCACTCACTTTTCACCTCCTTATCAAACATTCCCACCTCCCTGCCCATCCATCCCCACCCCTCACACCCAGAACCTTCAACCTTACAGAGTGACTGCAGAGGAAGAGATGTGGCATGACAAGCAACTTGTTGAATCAGTTTATTACTTGCATCAGCATCCCAGGCACACAGCATCAGAAATGCAGCATTCATAGGTAAATATAACAAATTATCGACCACAGTGCAGTGCAGAAACAGGCTACTCAGTCCACGATGTTGCAAAGTCCGCAGAGCTTAGGCCAGAGACCATAGACAACAAACCGAAATGCAAAGTTCATGGAGCTTAGGCCAGAGACCAGAGTGCAGTGGACAGGCCGTAGTGAAACTCAATGATTTGCATGCCACTCAGTGATTATTTCAACACGCATTAAGGTGCAAGGGCCATAACGATTGTGAGCATAACAATCTTAACGATCTTAGCATAAGTGTTTTATAATGGAGTAGCAGTTGTCTTCAGCCTGGTATGTGTGTTTTCAGGATTTTTTATCTTCCACTTGAAGAGGGGTGGGGAGAAGAGAGAATGACATGCCTTGTCCCGTACTGGGAGCACTGGACAAGATAAGGAGGAATGCAGGATGCTGTCAGGCAGCAAAAGGAAGGTCCAGCTCAAGTTTTAAGAGGTGGTGTTGGGTCCGCTCACTCACTTCCTTCCCTGTTCCGAACAAGCTTCCACTCCCCCCCACCGCACCAAGGCATCTACCTCTGAGTCACACAACTGCCATACCCTGACATCCTGGTGAAGTCCAGGACAGACTTTTCTGGAGTGAGCCCAGAGAAAGGATCATAGCACAGCCTCTCTCTCTCTCTCTGCACCTTTCAGTCATTGCCAAAGACCAGCCAACTTCAGAAATTTCTGTAACCTACATGAATCAAATACGTCTCTTGTTAGACTGGCAACTACCTGCCAGATAACAGAGGGAAGAAGAGAGAACCAGTGAGACGAGTGGGTGGAGGTTTACAGGGGAGTGTCAGAGGGCTGGGAGGATGAGGCGAGTGTACAGCAAATTCCCCTGGGAGGTGGATGAATACACATGGGGGTTGCAGGACAATTCTTCAGTTAGGCCTGCAGTGAGGGGCCAAGGATCAGAAGTAAACAGTAAATGATGGCAATGTCGGTGTGTCCTCCTCTCTCTCCCAACACTGGCTATCAGCCACATCATCCTCTCCCCCCTCTGGGAGCAGACACTGAGCATGCTGCCCCTCCCCCTCTGGAACTGGGCATCGGACTTGCAGTCCTCTCTGATAAGACTGTGGTGTTTTGCATGTGTATTAGGTACATGTGAGCAAAATCATCACACACTCTCTAATTAACCCTCCTACAATCAATGGACAGCAACTTATTAAAACCAATCGCCCTTTACTGCTCTTGAGACTGCCTTTGGATATTTTTATTGTTTGTTTTAACATCCACTGTGGGACTTGGTACGATGCCAGTTCTCCAACTGATGGGAAATCTCTGTTTCAGGCTACATCACGCACAGCTTTTGACCTCATTTCCGTGGGTCAGACCACACCAAGGCAACTGTCCAGCACAAAGTAAGGTTTCAAGAAATTCACAATCTCTTTCCACTGTGTTCCTAGTCATGTTGCAACTGTGACAGTCCATCTACAATTCTGATGGATGAGCAGCAAGACACGAAATCTCATTCAGTGGGAACCCGGACAAGCCTTCGTCTCCTGATTGAACATTTTGATTGAATCTTATACAGCAGGACTGCAAAACATGGATTAAATCCGCAAAGGAGCACAGTCGTGCACAGTGCAATGATTCCGGACTTTTGAAATTTCTTTCCACAGAGTCCCCAGTCCTATTGCAGGGGCAGCAGCCTGCTGACAATGAACGTGCAGTCGGGCAAAGAATCATATATAATAGGAACAATGACAAGGCTTCGTTCCCTGCTGGATGCCCCTGGAATCTTAGGTACAGGTACTGAGAGTTTATCACTCCGACTGTCAAACATGGCTTAAATCTGAAATGAGCTGTTTCCAACTCATACTGGTAGGCATGTACGAAACACCAATTTACTTCTGGGTCAAACACACACTTGGAGGACCACACACAGTTCCCGCCTCCATAATCCTCAGTCAGCACTCCAGGAGCACTGTGCACAATTCTCTCCTCCCTGTGCCTGGGTCAGAAACACTGGGAGCACAGTGCATGCATGGGAAATTCGAAAACTTGTTCTTAAACATTCTGAGCTCCTGACACTCTCTGGAATACTAACAGACAGTGAATCATGATGCCATGCCAATTTCTGTCACCCATTGCCTGTCATCGAGGGAATCCACAACGCGGGATTCTGCTCCGATTGTGCATGCCATTGCCTTTGGGGCATCACGGGGCAGTAATCTCTGAACCTCCATAGGCATTCAGCAACAATGGAAAAACTCATCAACCTGGAATATCAATCACATGCAGTGAGGATTCGGCAGTGGGATTGTTGAATGTGGGTTAAATCTGGAAAGGGCTGGATGAGACCCACACTGGAAACACCATGCCCTTTTCTGTCTCCCGATCACAAGGTCAGACCCACAGAGGGAGTACCATGCACAGTTACCATCTCCATATCCCATGGGTTAGAACTACACCATAGCCTCCTGCCAATAAGGGAAGTGTGGATAATTCCTGCTTCTTTGGACATTCTAACCCCTCTCCCATTCCCAGTATATGTGCCACCACGTGCCTATGTAGCACAGCCAATCTCTGTCTCCCCTTGCCTCAGCTCGATGGTGACCCTGGCATGGCATCATCCTGTGACTGTGCTCACTGCAACCTTTGGGCTGTCATTGGCCAGTTGTTTTGTCCACGGGTGCGTCCACATCCTGATGCAGGAGAATACTGGTGTTAATGATGAATCTGAGTTGTATACTGCATACATTCTTTGACAATAAATGTACCTTGAACCTTAATGCAGTCAGCTACAGTTGGTAAGGACAACATTGGTGCTGACATAGTCCTAGTTTCCAAACGCTGTCACCCTCGTCCTAGCCCTTACCACGATGGTCAATGGCCACTCTCCCACATCCCGTAGGAGAACCACCATCTTACAACCTCTGCAGTCAGCTCTCAGGTCTACACCAGCCATGAACGGTCACGGCAACTGGCCAATGGAGAGGTCTGCTGTGCAATCACTTTCCACAAGGTTCCCTGTCCTGCTGCAATTGTGACAGCTGATCTACCATCCCAGAGGTGAAGCAGCAGGGGAATGAATCACCTGGATTTTCAGAGTTGCAAATCACGTCTGCGGTGCCGACACCACCATCCTGTCGCCTGGCAAACGGCCGCTGCAGATGCCTGCTCATCCCCATCTGGGCCCAGGAGATGGTTCATCCTCGGCACCTCTCTCCAGTGGAAGAGAACGCCAAGTATGATGAGGCAAGGGGCAGGGCAAAACCCAGCCATGATGCAGAACAATGCTCCAGCAGGGATGTAATTAAAGATCTCGGTCACTCACCCATTTCCCTCCACTGCCCCCCGAAAGGTTCTGAGTGTCAGGTGCAGAGCCTGAACCAACAGCTGACAGGACAGGTTTCTTCTTCCACCCCAGTCCCAGACAGCCAGTTGGTCTGGATGTCCCGCACTGATCTTGAGTGCTGGGCCAACTTCTACTTTACCAGAGAAGTGCAGGCATCGAGGAAGCTGCTGAGGGGGCGCCAGCCCAAGGCCACAATGTCCAGAGGGTCCCATGGGTCCAGGTCAAGAGGGATTGGTTCTTCAGAAGGAAGAGGGGTGTTGTTTAGGTCTGATGTGGAACGAGGAGTGAGGGGTCAGGTTCC
Source organism: Mobula birostris (assembly GCF_030028105.1). Taxonomy (NCBI): domain Eukaryota; kingdom Metazoa; phylum Chordata; class Chondrichthyes; order Myliobatiformes; family Myliobatidae; genus Mobula; species Mobula birostris. Next base: position 15,195,138 of record NC_092402.1, on the reverse strand, counting down.
AGGATTGGACCAAGTCCACGGGCACAGCTTAGTTCGAGACTCCTTCAAAGTGTCCTCCGATTCCAAGTGACTCTGTATGTGTTTTTAGAGGAAGGAGAGAGGAAAGGGTAGAAATGGAAAAGGGAGAAGGGAGAAGGGAATGAGATCTTCTGTATTAAACAATAATGTCTGAGGGACTGGTGGGCTTGTGACAAGTCTGCACCACCATCCCTCCCCCCTGTCCCATCCTCAACAAGCCCCTCACCACCAATCCACCTCCCCCATGCACCCTCCCTCCCCATAACCAATGCCCCCCACCCTCAAACTATCCCATGGTCACTGTGACCCCTGCTTCCTCCCTCCCCACCCCCATGTCCCTCATCCTACCCGCTCCAGCCTCAGCCCTCCCTACTCCTTCCGACCTGCCCCAACCCCATCCCTCCTCCCTCTTCACCTCAGGAGTGATCATTCCCTGGTCCTCTCTCCCTGCTATCTCCCAGATAACGCTGCCCCCGGCTACCCCTTCGCGCAGAGAAGGAGCGGCCCCGAGATCCAGCCGGCGTGGCCTTGCAATCAAAGAAAATGTGTGTCGAATAACAGAATCAGGCCCCTACCTGGTGCCCTGGGGCGGGCCGTTCAGCTGTCCGGGGGGGACGGCCGGCCGACAAGGTGCCGACGGACAGAGACGGGAAACCGGGGCAGCCGAGCAATCTCTTTCCACTGTGTTCCAAGCCATTTTGCAGCTGTGACAGTCCATCTTCAATTCTGATGGATGAGCAGCAAGACACGAAATCTCATTCAGTGGGAACCCAGACAAGCCTTCGTCTCCTGATTGAAAATTTTGATTGAATCTTATACAGCAGGACTGCAAAACATGGATTAAATCCGCAAAGGAGCACAGTCATGCACAGTGCAATAATTCCGGACCTTTGAAATTTCTTTCCACAGAGTGGCCAGTCCTATTGCAGGGGCAGCAGCCTGTCGACACTGAACGTGCAGTCGGGCAAAGCATCATATATAATAGGAACAATGACAAGGCTTCGTTCCCTGCTGGATGCCCCTGGAATCTTAGGTACAGGTACTGAGAGTTTATCACTCCGACTGTCAAACATGGCTTAAATCTGAAATGAGCTGTTTCCAACTCATACTGGTAGGCATGTACGAAACACCAATTTACTTCTGGGTCAAACACACACTTGGAGGACCACACACAGTTCCCGCCTCCATAATCCTCAGTCAGCACTCCAGGAGCACTGTGCACAATTCTCTCCTCCCTGTGCCTGGGTCAGAAACACTGGGAGCACAGTGCATGCATGGGAAATTCGAAAACTTGTTCTTAAACATTCTGAGCTCCTGACACTCTCTGGAATACTAACAGACAGTGAATCATGATGCCATGCCAATTTCTGTCACCCATTGCCTGTCATCGAGGGAATCCACAACGCGGGATTCTGCTCCGATTGTGCATGCCATTGCCTTTGGGGCATCACGGGGCAGTAATCTCTGAACCTCCATAGGCATTCAGCAACAATGGAAAAACTCATCAACCTGGAATATCAATCACATGCAGTGAGGATTCGGCAGTGGGATTGTTGAATGTGGGTTAAATCTGGAAAGGGCTGGATGAGACCCACACTGGAAACACCATGCCCTTTTCTGTCTCCCGATCACAAGGTCAGACCCACAGAGGGAGTACCATGCACAGTTACCATCTCCATATCCCATGGGTTAGAACTACACCATAGCCTCCTGCCAATAAGGGAAGTGTGGATAATTCCTGCTTCTTTGGACATTCTAACCCCTCTCCCATTCCCAGTATATGTGCCACCACGTGCCTATGTAGCACAGCCAATCTCTGTCTCCCCTTGCCTCAGCTCGATGGTGACCCTGGCATGGCATCATCCTGTGACTGTGCTCACTGCAACCTTTGGGCTGTCATTGGCCAGTTGTTTTGTCCACGGGTGCGTCCACATCCTGATGCAGGAGAATACTGGTGTTAATGATGAATCTGAGTTGTATACTGCATACATTCTTTGACAATAAATGTACCTTGAACCTTAATGCAGTCAGGTACAGTTGGTAAGGACAACATTGGTGCTGACATAGTCCTGGTTTCCAAACGCTGTCACCCTCGTCCTAGCCCTTACCACGATGGTCAATGGCCACTCTCCCACACCCCGTAGGAGAACCACCATCTTACAAACTCTGCAGTCAGCTCTCAGGCCTGCACCAGCCATGAACGGTCACGGCAACTGGCCAATGGAGAGGTCTGCTGTGCAATCACTTTCCACAAGGTTCCCTGTCCTGCTGCAATTGTGACAGGTGATCTACCATCCCAGAGGTGAAGCAGCAGGGGAATGAATCACCTGGATTTTCAGAGTTGGAAATCACATCTGCGGTGCCGACACCACCATCCTGTCGTCTGGCAAACGGCCGCTGCAGATGCCTGCTCATCCCCATCTGGGCCCAGGAGATGGTTCATCCTCGGCACCTCCCTCCAGTGGAAGAGAACGCCAAGTATGATGAGGCAAGGGGCAGGGCAAAACCCAGCCTTGATGCAGAACAATGCTCCAGCAGGGATGTAATTAAAGATCTCGGTCACTCACCCATTTCCCTCCACTGCCCCCCGAAAGGTTCTGAGTGTCAGGTGCAGAGCCTGAACCAACAGCTGACAGGACAGGTTTCTTCTTCCACCCCAGTCCCAGATAGCCAGTTGGTCTGGATGTCCCGCACTGATCTTGAGTGCTGGGCCAACTCCTACTTTACCAGAGAAGTGCAGGCATCGAGGAAGCTGTTGAGGGAGCGCCAGCCCAAGGCCTCAATGTCCAGAGGGTCCCATGGGTCCAGGTCAAGAGGGATTGGTTCTTCAGAAGGAAGAGGGGTGTTGTTTAGGTCTGATGTGGAACGAGGAGTGAGGGGTCAGGTTCCAGGATTGGACCAAGTCCACGGGCACAGCTTAGTTCGAGACTCCTTCAAAGTGTCCTCCGATTCCAAGTGACTCTGTATGTGTTTTTAGAGGAAGGAGAGGGGAAAGGGTAGAAATGGAAAAGGGACAAGGGACAAGGGGCAAGGGACAAGGAAATGAGATCTTCTGTATTAAACAATAACGTCTGAGGGACTGGTGGGCTTGTGAGAAGTCTGCACCCTGTCCCATCATCAACAAGCCCCTCACCACCAATCTACCTCCCCCATGCACCCTCGCTCCCCATAACCAATTCCCCCCACCCTCAAACTATCCCATGGTCACTGTGACCCCTGTTTCCTCCCTCCCCACCCCCATGTCCCTCACCCTACCCGCTCCAGCCTCAGCCCACCCTACTCCTTCCGACCTGCCCCAACCCCATCCCTCCTCCCTCTTCACCTCAGGAGTGATCATTCCCTGGTCCTCTCTCCCTGCTATCTCCCAGATAACGCTGCCCCCGGCTACCCCTTCGCGCAGAGAAGGAGCGGCCCCGAGATCCAGCGGGCGTGGCTTTGCAATGAAAGAAAATGTGTGTCGAATAACAGAATCAGGGCCGGGGGCGGCCGGCAGGCCGACAAGCTGCCGACGGACGGAAACGGGAAACCGGGGCAGCCGAGCAATCTCTTTCCACTACATTCCAAGCCATTTTGCAGCTGTGACAGTCCATCTTCAATTCTGATGGATGAGCAGCAAGACACGAAATCTCATTCAGTGGGAACCCAGACAAGCCTTCCTCTCGATTGAACATTTTGATTGAATCTTATACAGCAGGACTGCAAAACATGGATTAAATCCGCAAAGGAGCACAGTCATGCACAGTGCAATAATTCCGGACCTTTGAAATTTCTTTCCACAGAGTTGCCAGTCCTATTGCAGGGGCAGCAGCCTGTCGACACTGAACGTGCAGTCGGGCAAAGAATCATATAGAAAAGGAACAATGACAAGGCTTCGTTCCCTGCTGGATGCCCCTGGAATATTAGGTACAGGTACTGAGAGTTTAACACTCCGACTGTCAAACATGGCTTAAATCTGAAATGAGCTGTTTCCGACTCATACTGGTAGGCATGTACGAAACACCAATTTACTTCTGGGTCAAACACACACTTGGAGGACCACACACAGTTCCCGCCTCCATAATCCTCAGTCAGCACTCCAGGAGCACTGTGCACAATTCTCTCCTCCCTGTGCCTGGGTCAGAAACACTGGGAGCACAGTGCATGCATGGGAAATTCGAAAACTTGTTCTTAAACATTCTGAGCTCCTGACACTCTCTGGAATACTAACAGACAGTGAATCATGATGCCATGCCAATTTCTGTCACCCATTGCCTGTCATCGAGGGGATCCACAACGCGGGATTCTGCTCCGATTGTGCATGCCATTGCCTTTGGGGCATCACGGGGCAGTAATCTCTGAACCTCCATAGGCATTCAGCAACAATGGAAAAACTCATCAACCTGGAATATCAATCACATGCAGTGAGGATTAGGCAGTGGGATTGTTGAATGTGGGTTAAATCTGGAAAGGGCTGGATGAGACCCACACTGGAAACACCATGCCCTTTTCTGTCTCCCGATCACAAGGTCAGACCCACAGAGGGAGTACCATGCACAGTTCCCATCTCCATATCCCATGGGTTAGAACTACACCATAGCCTCCTGCCAATATGGGAAGTGTGGATAATTCCTGCTTCTTTGGACATTCTAACCCCTCTCCCATTCCCAGTATATGTGCCACCACGTGCCTATGTAGCACAGCCAATCTCTGTCTCCCCTTGCCTCAGCTCGAGGGTGACCCTGGCATGGCATCATCCTGTGACTGTGCTCACTGCAACCTTTGGGCTGTCATTGGCCAGTTGTTTTGTCCACGGGTGCGTCCACGTCCTGATGCAGGAGAATACTGGTGTTAATGATGAATCTGAGTTGTGTACTGCATACATTCTTTGACAATAAATGTACCTTGAACCTTAATGCAGTCAGGTACAGTTGGTAAGGACAACATTGGTGCTGACATAGTCCTAGTTTCCAAACGCTGTCACCCTCGTCCCAGCCCTTACCACGATGGTCAATGGCCACTCTCCCACACCCCGGAGGAGAACCATCATCTTACAACCTCTGCAGTCAGCTCTCAGGTCTACACCAGCAATGAACGGTCACGGCAACTGGCCAATGGAGAGGTCTGCTGTGCAATCACTTTCCACAAGGTTCCCTGTCCTGCTGCAATTGTGACAGGTGATCTACCATCCCAGAGGTGAAGCAGCAGGGGAATGAATCACTCGGATTTTCAGTCCGAAATCACGTCTGCGGTGCCGACACCACCTTCCTGTCGTCTGGCAAACGGCCGCTGCAGATCCCTGCTCATCCCCATCTGGGACAGGATATCGTTCATCCTCGGCACCTCCCTCCAGTGGAAGAGAACGCCAAGTATGATGAGGCAAGGGGCAGGGCAAAACCCAGCCTTGATGCAGAACAATGCTCCAGCAGGGATGTAATTAAAGATCTCAGTCACTCACCCATTTCCCTCCACTGCCCCCCGAAAGGTTCTGAGTGTCAGGTGCAGAGCCTGAACCAACAGCTGACAGGACAGGTTTCTTCTTCCACCCCAGTCCCAGATAGCCAGTTGGTTTGGATGTCCCGCACTGATCTTGAGTGCTGGGCCAACTCCGACTTTACCAGAGAAGTGCAGGCATCGAGGAAGCTGCTGAGGGAGCACCAGCCCAAGGCTACAATGTCCAGAGGGTCCCATGGGTCCAGGTCAAGAGGGATTGGTTCTTCGGAAGGAAGAGGGGTGCTGTTTAGGTCTGATGTGGAATGAGCAGTGAGGGGTCAGGTTCCAGGATTGGACCAAGTCCACGGGCACAGCTAAGTTCGAGACTCCTTCAAAGTGTCCTCCGATTCCAAGTGACTCTGTATGTGTTTTTAGAGGAAGGAGAGGGGAAAGGGTAGAAATGGAAAAGGGAGAAGGGACAAGGGACAAGGGAATGAGATCTTCTGTATTAAACAATAACGTCTGAGGGACTGGTGGGCTTGTGAGAAGTCTGCACCCTGTCCCATCCTCAACAAGCCCCTCACCACCAATCCACCTCCCCCATGCACCCTCCCTCCCCATAACCAATTCCCCCCACCCTCAAACTAGCCCATCCTCACTGTGACCCCTGCTCCCTCCCCACCCCCATGTCCCTCACCCTACCCGCTCCAGCCTCAGCCCTCCCTACTCCTTCCGACCTGCCCCAACCCCATCCCTCCTCCCTCTTCACCTCAGGAGTGATCATTCCCTGGTCCTCTCTCCCTGCTATCTCCCAGATAACGCTGCCCCCGGCTACCCCTTCGCTCACAGAAGGAGCGGCCCCGAGATCCAGCGGGCGTGGCTTTGCAATGAAAGAAAATGTGTGTCGAATAACAGAATCAGGGCCCTACCTGGTTCAGCTGTCGGGGGCGGCCGGCCGGCCGACAGACAAGCTGCCGACGGACGGAGACGGGAAACCGGGGCAGCCGAGCAATCTTTTTCCACTGTGTTCCTAGGCATTTTGCAGCTGTGACAGTCCATCTTCAATTCTGATGGATGAGCAGCAAGACACGAAATCTCATTCAGTGGGAACCCGGACAACCCTTCGTCTCCTGATTGAACATTTTGATTGAATCTTATACAGCAGGACTGCAAAACATGGATTAAATCCGCAAAGGAGCACAGTCGTGCACAGTGCAATGATTCTGGACCTTTGAAATTTCTTTCCACAGAGTCCCCAGTCCTATTGCAGGGGCAGCAGCCTGCTGACACTGAACGTGCAGTCGGGCAAAGAATCATATATAATAGGAACAATGACAAGGCTTCGTTCCCTGCTGGATGCCCCTGGAATATTAGGTACAGGTACTGAGAGTTTAACACTCCGACTGTCAAACATGGCTTAAATCTGAAATGAGCTGTTTCAGACTCATACTGGTAGGCATGTACGAAACACCAATTTACTTCTGGGTCAAACACACACTTGGAGGACCACACACAGTTCCCGCCTCCATAATCCTCAGTCAGCACTCCAGGAGCACTGTGCACAATTCTCTCCTCCCTGTGCCTGGGTCAGAAGCACTGGGAGCACAGTGCATGTATGGGAAATTGGAAAACTTGTTCTTAAACATTCGGATCTCCTTCCACTCTCTGGAATACCAGCAGACAGTGAATCATGATGGCATGCCAATTTCTGTCACCCCTTGCCTGTCATCGAGGGGATCCACAACGCTGGATTCTGATCCGATTGTGCATGCCATTGCCTTTGGGGCATCACGGGGCAGTAATCTCTGAACCTCCATAGGCATTCAGCAAAAATGGACAAACTCATCAACCTGGAATATCAATCACATGCAGTGAGGATTAGGCAGTGGGATTGTTGAATGTGGGTTAAATCTGGAAAGGGCTGGATGAGACCCACACTGGAAACACCATGCCCTTTTCTGTCTCCCGATCACAAGGTCAGACCCACAGAGGGAGTACCATGCACAGTTCCCATCTCCATATCCCATGGGTTAGAACTACACCATAGCCTCCTGCCAAGTTGGGAAGTGTGGACAACTCCTGTTTCTTTGGACATTCTAACCCCTCTCCCACTCCCAGTATATGTGCCACCACGTGCCTATGTAGCACGGCCAATCTCTGTCTCCCCTTGCCTCAGCTCGAGGGTGACCCTGGCATGGCATCATCCTGTGACTGTGCTCACTGCAACCTTTGGGCTGTCAATGGCCAGTTGTTTTGTCCATGGGTGCGTCCACGTCCTGATGCAGGAGAATAGTGGTGTTAATGATGAAGCTGAGTTGTATACTGCATACATTCTTTGACAATAAATGTACCTTGAACCTTAATGCAGTCAGGTACAGTTGGTAAGGACAACATTGGTGCTGACAGTCCTAGTTTCCAAACGCTGTCACCCTCGTCCTAGCCCTTACCACGATGGTCAATGGCCACTCTCCCACATCCCGTAGGAGAACCACCATCTTACAACCTCTGCAGTCAGCTCTCAGGCCTACACCAGCCATGAACGGTCACGGCAACTGGTCAATGGAGAGGTCTGCTGTGCAATCACTTTCCACAAGGTTCCCTGTCCTGCTGCAATTGTGACAGGTGATCTACCATCCCAGAGGTGAAGCAGCAGGGGAATGAATCACCTGGATTTTCAGAGTTGGAAATCACGTCTGCGGTGCCGACACCACCTTCCTGTCGTCTGGCAAACGGCCGCTGCAGATGCCTGCTCATCCCCATCTGGGCCCAGGAGATGGTTCATCGTCGGCACCTCCCTCCAGTGGAAGAGAACACCAAGTATGATGAGGCAAGGGGCAGGGCAAAACCCAGCCTTGATGCAGAACAATGCTCCAGCAGGGATGTAATTAAAGATCTCGGTCACTCACCCATTTCCCTCCACCACCTCCGAAAGGTTCTGAGTGTCAGGTGTAGAGCCTGAACCAACAGCTGACAGGACAGGTTTCTTCTTCCACCCCAGTCCCAGACAGCCAGTTGGCCTGGATGTCCCGCACTGATCTTGAGTGCTGGGCCAACTCCTACTTTACCAGAGAAGTGCAGGCATCGAGGAAGCTGCTGAGGGAGCGCCAGCCCAAGGCCACAATGTCCAGAGGGTTCCATGGGTCCAGGTCAAGAGGGATTGGTTCTTCAGAAGGAAGAGGGGTGTTGTTTAGGTCTGATGTGGAACGAGGAGTGAGGGGTCAGGTTCCAGGATTGGACCAAGTCCACGGGCACAGCTTAGTTCGAGACTCCTTCAAAGCGTCCTCCGATTCCAAGTGACTCTGTATGTGTTTTTAGAGGAAGGAGAGGGGAAAGGGTAGAAATGGAAAAGGGAGAAGGGAGAAGGGACAAGAGAATGAGATCTTCTGTATTAAACAATAACGTCTGAGGGACTGGTGGGCTTGTGAGAAGTCTGCACCCTGTCCCATCCTCAACAAGCCCCTCACCACCAATCTACCTCCCCCATGCACCCTCGCTCCCCATAACCAATTCCCCCCACCCTCAAACTATCCCATGGTCACTGTGACCCCTGCTTCCTCCCTCCCCACCCCCATGTCCCTCACCCTACCCGCTCCAGCCTCAGCCCACCCTACTCCTTCCGACCTGCCCCAACCCCATCCCTCCTCCCTCTTCACCTCAGGAGTGATCATTCCCTGGTCCTCTCTCCCCAGCATCTGCAGATTATTTTGTGTCTCCGACACCGAGCACCATCTCTGCCGAGTGCTTCGACCCCGGCCCCGGCAACAGGCAAAGCCGAGGATTTGGGGCCTTCCCCTCTGCAGAGTCTCGATCACACAGTAGCAGCGGTAGCGAAGCAGGCAGTTCAGAAGTTTCTCCAGATGTTCCTCCGTGCTTCTCACGGCTGTCTCTATGAAATCAGGATTGTGCACATTATCCAACTTCGCAAATACACTATCAATTTGGAGCGGCCGTGCACGCTGCGTCGCGCCGCCATCTTCTCCTCCCCTCCATTTACCTTGGGTAACCAATAGCCCTCTTTTTTTCTGAGCTCCATGTACCTATCCAGGAGTCTTTTCAAAGACCCTATCGTATGCGCCTCCACTACCATCGCCGGCAGCCCATTCCACGCACTCACCAATCACTGCGTAAAGAACTTGCCCTGGCATCTCCCCTATACCTACTTCAAAACACCTTAAAACTGTGCCCACTTGTGATAGCCATTTCAGCACTGGGAAAAAGCCTCTGACAATCCACATGATAATGAATGTCTGTCATCTTGTACACCTCCATCAGGTCACCTCTCATCCTCTGTCACGCCAAGGAGAAAAGGCCAAGTTCACTCAAATTATTCTCGTAAGGCATGCTACCTGATCCAGGCAACATCTTTGTAAATCTCTGCACCCTTTCTATAGTATCACATCCTTCCTGCAGTAAGGTGACCAGAACTGAGCACAGTACTCCAAGTGGGGTCTGACCAGGGTCCAATACAGCTGTAATATTACCTCCCGACTTCGAAACTCAGTCCCACGGTTGATGAAGGTCAATGCATCGTATTAGCAAAATGAACCACATCACATTTATCTGGGATGAACTCCATTTGCCACTTTTCAGCCCAGTCTTGTATTCTACCAACGTCCCCCTGTAACCTCTGACAGCCCTCCAACACAACCAACTTTGTATCCTTCACTAACCCATCCCTCCAGTTCCTCATCCAAGTCATTTATCAAAATCACAAAGGGATCCCAGGACAGATCCCTGAGGCACACCACTGGTCACTGACCTCCATGCAGAATGTAACTCGTCTACAACCACTCTTTGCCTTCTGTCGGCAAGCCAATTCTAGATCCACAAAACAGGGTCCCTTTGGATCCCATGCATCCTTACTTTCTCAATGAGCCTTGCATGGGGTACCTTATCAAATGCCTTGCTGAAATCCATATAAGCTACATCTACTACTCTACCTTCATCAATATATTTGGTCACATACTCAGAAAATTCAATCAGGCTCGTAAGGCACAACCTGCCTTTGACAAAGCCATGCTGACTATTGCGAATCATATTATGCCTATCCAAGTGTTCATAAATCTTGCCTCTTAGGATATTTTCCACCAACTTACCAACCACTGAAGCAAGGCTGACTGGTGTATAATTTCTTGGACTATCTCTACTCCCTTTCTTCAATAAGGGAACAACATCTGCAACCCTCCAATCCTCCAGAATCTCCCCCGTCCCCATTGATAATGTAAAGATCATTGCTAGAGGCTCAGTAACCTCCCCCCTCACCTTCCACAGTAGCCTGGGGTACATCTCGTCCGATCCCAGAGACTTATCCAACTTGATGCTTTCCAAAAGCTCCAGCACATCCTCTTTCTTAATGTCTATATGCTCAAGCTTTTCAATCCGCTGTAAGTCAACCCGACAATCGCCAGGATCCTTTTCCTTAGTGAATACTGAAACAGAATATTCATAAAGTACCTGAGCTATCTCCTGTTTCCTGCACACTTTTCCACTGTCACACTTCATTACTCCTATTCTCTTATGTCTTATCCTCCTGCTCTTCACAGACTTGTAGAATGCCTTGGGGCTATCTTAAATCCTGCTCGCCAAGGCCTTCTCGTGGCCCCTACTGCCTCTCCTAATTTCATGGCTTTTGCTTCCCCTTTATGCAAAGGCACCACATTTACTTTCTTAATTTGAAGTAATTGCTCAGCTAGAAGGTCTGGCACCTTGTTCCCTTCAACCTCAACAAGGGCTGGGACCCATATGAAATGTATACACAACCCTGCAGCTTCAACAGATGTTGTCCAATCTCAATGTAACACCCTAATAGAGGTTTCACTGTTGATGTAATGGTATTTCTGTAGGAGCAGTGTTTGGATTATGGTTGGATTTGGAGATAATAGGTGCTTTGGAATGAGAGCCATCCAATCCGGGGAGCGGGTTGTTTTTCAGTGTGCCTGACATCGGTGTGATCTGGGGTCTTGCTTCGGAGGGACATGAAGAGAGAAGACACTGGAGAGAACTGGTTGCAGGATTCAACCCGGGGGAGGACTATCATTCGATGGAGTAAGGTGCAGAGGTCTATTGAGTATCGGTGAATATAACTTTCAGAAGAGCTGAGCTCCAACTTGTGCACATTTGACTGTTTCATTATAATGGGCCTTTTTTGTCTTTTTCTTTCTTTTCTTTACTAACCCTTTAGTTCAGTTAACATTCATAAATATAATTCATATAATCGCATGCAGCACGCTGTTATTTCTTGGCACTGAGATGTACCAGGGGAGCAAAATACACAGTCTCCACACAAACCGAGGTTTGAGGTGGGAGTACCGTCCCAATCTCTTGGATTTGGCAGGACCAGAGTGTGTATTCCCTGGACTAGCACAACCCAGGGAAACCAGGGGTTTTCATCAAGAACAACGTCTGACCTACAATTTAAAGTACATTTTTTAACAGATGTCAAAACAGATCAAATCAGAGCACGGAAGTACATAATCAGGATGTACTTCTCCAGCCCATTCCAAGATTAAAATGATAGCAACCACCTCAGCTGTGAATACAGATACTTTGTATGATAATCCTTTCTCAATAATCACCTGAACCTTTGGAACATAATCAGAGACACCTGAACGACCTGTCACTGGGTCTTTTGAATTAACTGTGATGTGTAAGAATCCACAATGTCTGCCTTGCATGTATTGCTGAATTCCCTATACCACGGATGTACAATCAATTGTCATCTTGATCTTTTCTTGAAGGCTAAAGTCAACCACCTGCAAAGGGAAAAACCATGGAGTAGTGACAGAAAGGGGTACACCGGGACCATATTTCACATCAAAGAACCCAAGATTTTCTGCCCATTCATTTTCCATCCACCCAAAACAGAATACCTTGCGAATACAGTCATCGCAACATGACTGATGTTGGCAATCTTTTAGGACCAGCTTTATGTCCTCTTACATTAACCCAATAAACCATTGCTAACAGTAAGCTGTGTAGATGTAAAGGTACTTAATCCATTTCCACTAGTAATGCTGAAATTGGGGATGATTTAATAGCACCAAAAAATAATCTCAATGATTGAATTTGAACTTCATCTAACGGGCTTTAAGACCACTGGTGAGGCTGACCCAGAAGCAATACATTCATAATCAAAGACAGGTTTGATTAAAGCAAAATACATTTAAGTGACCTCCCACTCGTACCCTCATCAGATCCAAATCAGTCACTTGAGCACATTAAAGACATTATTTACGCATCTGCAGATTTTTATTGACATGATCCTTCCAAATTATCCTTGTGTCCATCCACATACCGAGACACTTTATCACTGACTGGACCCCTGATTTAACATGTAAATTGAGATCAATTGTGGGGGCAATGTTCCTTTTAGAACACAAAATAAACAGCTCAAGTTTTCGCAATGGAAAATTTCAGTCCCCACTCATGTCCCCATTTCACTACTTCATTAATAGCTGCTTGCATTTCCCTAACTATATAATTTATATTCCTACCTCTTTCTCACAATGCACCATCATCACCATTTCACGCTGCTCTTTCCGAAGGCCCTGCTCGTTTGTTTAAATCTCGCGCTCACTCTCACGATATCTCAATCCCGCCGAAAGGCTCCTCTCATGCCCGATGACCTCCACAGAAACGGCTGCTCGGCTGCCCCAGGTTCCTGTCTCTGTTCGTCGGCACCTTGTCGGCCCGCCGCGCCCGACAGCTCAACGCCGCTCCCCGGGCACCAGGTAGGGGCCTGATTCTGTTATTCGACACACATTTTCTTTCATTGTAAAGCCACGCCCGCTCGATCTCTGGCCACTCCTTCTCTGCGTGAAGGGGAAGCGGGGGGCAGCATTATCTGGGAGATAGCGGGGAGAGAGGACCAGGGAATGATCACTCCTGAGGTGAAGAGGGAGATGGGGAGAGAGGGAGGAATGGGGATGGGGGAGGTCGGAAGGAGTGAGGAGGGCTGAGCCTGGAGGGGGTAGGGAGAGGAGATGAGGAACATGGAGATGGGGTTCAAATTCAGGGACACTCTAGAGTTCAGGCGAGGGGTGACAGAAATTCGCATGCTATCATTATTCACTGCTTGCTGGTGTTCTTGAGTGGAAGGAAATTAGATTGTTTGAGAGCAAATTTTCCAATTTCCCACACATGCAACGTGCTCCCAGTGTGCTGACGGATGATTCTGAAGGCAGTAACTGTGTGTGGTGTTCCAAGTGCATATGGAAATGGGAATTAAAACTATGTAGAGGTGTAAGAAGCTACAATGGCTGCCTTGCACGTATTGCTGAGTTGCCTCTACCATGGATGTACAATCAGTTGTCATCTTGATCTTTTCTTGAAGGCTAAGGTCAACCACTGGCAACCACCATGGGTCCAGGTCAAGAGAACCACCATCTTGCACCCTCTGCAGTCAGCTCTCAGGCTTACACCAGCCCTGAATGGTCATGGCAACTGGCCACTGGAGAGGTCTGCTTTGCAATCTCTTTCCACAAGGTTCCCTGTCCTGCTACAATTGTGACAGATGGTCTACCATCCCAGAGGTGAAGCAGCAGGGGAATGAATCACCTGGATTTTCGGGGGCAGAAATCACATCTGCGGTGCCGACACCACCCTCCTGTCGTCTGGCAAACAGCCGCCGCAGATGCCTGCTCATCCCCATCTGGACCCAGGACATCGTTCATCCTCGGCACCTCCCTCCAGTGGAAGGGAACGCCAGATATGATGGGGCAAGGGGGAGGGCAAAACCCAGGCCTGATGGAGAAGAATGCTCAAACAGGGATGTAATTAAAGATCTCGGTCACTCACCCATTTCCCTCCACCACCCCCGAAAGGTTCTGAGTGTCAGGTGCAGAGCCTGAACCAACAGCTGACAGGACAGGTTTCTTCTTCCACCCCAGTCCCAGACAGCCAGTTGGTCTGGATGTCCCGCACTGATCTTGAGTGCTGGGCCAACTCCCACTTTACCAGAGAAGTGCAGGCATCGAGGAAGCTGCTGAGGGAGCGCCAGCCCAAGGCCACAATGTCCAGAGGGTCCCATGGGTCCAGGTCAAGAGGGATTGGTTCTTCAGAAGGAAGAGGGGTGTTGTTTAGGTCTGATGTGGAACGAGGAGTGAGGGGTCAGGTTCCAGGATTGGACCAAGTCCACGGGAACAGCTTAGTTCAAGACTCCTTCAAAGTGTCCTCCGATACTGAGTGACTCTGTATGTGTTTTTAGAGGAAGGAGAGAGGAAAGGGAGAAGGGAATGAGATCTTCTGTATTAAACAATAATGTCTGAGGGACTGGTGGGTTTGTGACATGTCTGTACCACCATCCCTCCACCCTGTCCCATCCTCAACGAGCCCCTCACCACCAATCCACCTCCCCCATGTACCCTCCCTCCCAATAACCAATTCCCCCACCCTCAAACTATCCCATCCTCACTGTGACCCCTGCTCCCTCCTCCCCACCCCCATGTCCCTCATTCCCCCACCCTACCCCATCCCCATGTCCCTCATCCCTCCCTGCCCCATCCCCTACCCCATCCCTCCTCCCTCTTCACCTCAGGAGTGATCATTCCCTGGTCCTCTCCCCCCGCTATCTCCCAGATAACGCTGCCCCCCGCTTCCCCTTCGCACAGAGAAGCAGCGGCCCGAGATCGAGGAGGCGTGGCTTTGCAATGAAAGAAAATGTGTGTCGAATAACAGAATCAGGCCCCTACCTGGTGCCCGGGGAGCGGTGTTGAGCTGTCGGGCGCGACGGGCCGACAAGGTGCCGACGGACGGAGACGGAGACGGGAACCCGGGGCAGCCGAGCAGCCGTTTCTGTGGAGGTCATCGGGCGCGAGAGGAGCCTTTCGGCGGGATTGAGATATCGCGAGAGTGAGCGCGAGATTTAAACAAACGAGCAGGGCCTTCGGAAAGAGCAGCGTGAAATGGTGATGATGGTGCATTGTGGGAGAGAGGTAGGAATATAAATTATATAGTTAGGGAAATGCAAGCAGCTATTAATGAAGTAGTGAAATGGGGACATGAGTGGGGACTGAAATTTTCCATTGCGAAAACTTGAGCTGTTTATTTTGTGTTCTAAAAGGAACATTGCCCCCACAATTGATCTCAATTTACATGTTAAATCAGGGGTCCAGTCAGTGATGAAGTGTCTCGGTATGTGGATGGACATAAGGATAATTTGGAAGGATCATGTCAATAACAATCTGCAGATGCGTAAATAATATCCTTAATGTGCTCAAGTCGCTGATTTGGGTCTGATGAGGGTGCGAGTGGGAGGCCACTTAAATGTATTTTGCTTTAATCAAATCTGTCTTTGATTATGGATGTATTGCTTCTGGGTCAGCCTCACCAGCGGTCTTAAAGCCCGTTAGATGAAGTTCAAATTCAATCATTGAGATTATGTTGTGGTGCTATTAAATCATCCCCAATTTCAGCATTACTAGTGGAAATGGATTAAGTACCTTTACATCTACACAGGTTACAGTTAGCGATGGTTTATTGGGTTAATGTAAGAGGACATAAAGTCGGTTCTAAAATATTGCCAACATCAGGAGTGTTGAGACTACTGTATTCGCAAGGTCTTCAGTTTTGGATGGATGGAAAATGAATGGGCAGAAAATCTTGGGTTCTTTGATGTGAAATATGGTCCCAGTGTACCCCTTTCTGTCACTACTCCAAAGTTAGTGGTGGTGTGGATAGTGTGGAGAGCTGTCAGAGGTTACAGGGGGACATTGGTAGAATGCAAAACTGGGCTGAAAAGTGGCAAATGGAGTTCAACCCAGATAAGTGTGATGTGGTTCATTTTGCTAAGTCAAATATGATGGCAGAGTGTAGTATGAATAGTAAGACACTTGGCAGTGTGGAGAATCAGAGGGATCTTGGGGTCCAAGTCCATAGGACACTCAAAGCTGCTGGGCAGGTTGAATCTGTGGTTAAGAAGGCATACGATGCATTGGCCTTCATCAACCGTGGGACTGAGTTTCGAAGTCGAGAGGTAATGTTACAGCTATATAGGACCCTGGTCAGACCCCACTTGGAGCACTGTGCTCAGTTCTGGTCACCTCACTGCAGGAAGGATGTGGAAACTATATCAAGGGTGCAGAGGAGATTTACAAGGATGTTGCCTGGATTGGGGAGCATGCCTTACAAGGATAGTTTGAGTGAACTTGGCCTTTTCTCCTTGGAGTGACAGAGGATGAGAGGTGACCTGACAGAGGTGTACAAGATGACGAGAGACATTGATCATGTGGATAGTCAGAGGCTTTTTCCCAGGGCTGAAATGGCTATCATGATAGGGCACAGTTTTAAGGTGCTTGGAAGTAGGTACAGAGGATATGCCAGGGGGAAGTTCTTTACTCAGAGATTGGTGTGTGCATGGAATGGGCTGCTGGTGATGGGGGTGGAGGCGAATACGACAGGGTCTTTGAAGAGACTCCTGGACAGGTACATGGAGCTCAGAAAAACAGAGGACTATTGGTTACCCAAGGTAATTTCTAAAGTAAGTACATGTTCTGCTCAGCATTGTGGGCCAAAGGGCCTGGATTGTGTTGTTTCTCTGTTTCTAATTAAAAATTCCATTTGATCACTGTGGTAACAAAGTTGGGGTAAGGAAAAGGATGGCATTGGTATAAAAATCAGAGGATGGGGAGAGGTCAACTAGGAGATGGTTATAAAAGGAAGGAAGAAGTTATACTTCCACGTTTACATATTGGACGTAATCGGTTGGATAATTCCTTGTTCAGAATTACTGTGCATGATGCAGGCATTTGTAGGGAGTGCACTTGTCAACAAACAGTGCCGCATAGACTGTTTCAATGCAGTTCCTATGAGGTGCAAAGGAAATGTCAATTGCTAAATTGAGATCTTTAGGACAGACACAGTTAATGTGGAAAGTTGGTTAGGATTTACTGCCACCGTAATGCATAGAAGTGAAGATCTGACTTTCTGAAAAGCAATAGACTTTTTGATAGTACTTGATTTTTATCTTGGAGGGGAATTGAAGTGCGTTAAACATGACTCGAAATAGAAGAAGAAACTTAACCGTGGTCTTCAAATATCGTGGTTTATCAGGTACTTGACAAAGGTCTTTCAAAAGAAGTCAAGTTTCAGCTGAGTGGTCATCGTATGCGTGGATAGGGTTAGAGTGGGGAGCTGGAGGCTTTGGCAAGAAGAGGTGGAGGCTAAGGTGAGTTTCTGGTGAATTGCTTTCATTCCTTGTCTGTTCGGCCTGGCCAGAGTAGTGAGAATGGATCCAGGGTCAGTGGTGTGTTCTTCATGCCAGATTTGGGAGTTCTGTGAGACCTCCAGTGCACTTTATAATTGCATCAGTGTAAAGTTCATCCAGCTGCACCTCCTTAGAGACCGTGTTGGGGAACTGGAGCTGCAACTGGATGACCTTCGGTTGATATGGGAGAATGAGGAGATGATAGATGAGAGGTTCAGAGAGGCAGTCACCCTTAAGTTGCAGGAGGCAGGTGAATGCCAAGAGACGGATCGAGAAGACAGACAGAACAGAGAATACCCGTGGCTGTTCCCCTCAATAACAGGTATATCACTTTGGATATTGCTGAAAATCTGTCTGAACCACCACCCCTGGCAGTGCATTCCACCACTTACCAGTCCTGTAAAACACTGGTCCCCAACCACTGCGCCACGGACCGGTATCGGGTGACGAGGAAACGATATGATTTGGTGATATGAGTCAGCTGCACCTTTCCTCATTCCCTGTCACACACTGTTGAACTTGAACACCCCCCTCCCCCCTTGTCAGCTGGTCTGCAAGAATATTGTCAATTTTTTTAAATTTCAAAATATACTTTATTCAAAAATAAAATTATATACATTAAACCATTCGATGACTCTGAATCCTTTACATACGTTTCCCTTATGGTCTCTAGATATCCATACTTTTGGCCACCCACATGGCACTCCGTTGGTTCACCTTCCCAAACCATTGTTGAGGGGTATACTCCCCGCCACTCGACCCCTCCCACTCCGGCGGGAGAAGAACCTTAAACTGTGGTCCTTCCCCACCGGGCCCTTGTGTTGGCCGCACCAAATTTCAGCACGTACTCCTGCAGCCGAGAATGTGCCAGTCGGCAGCATTCTCCCACGGACATCTCCATGTGCTGGTAGATCATCAAGTTTCGGGCTGACCAAAGAGCATCTTTCACCGAGTTGATGATCTGCCAGCAGCACCGGATGTTGGTCTCCGTGTGCGTCCCCGGGAACAGCCCGTAGATCAGAGAGTCCTCTGTTACACAGCTGCTGGGGATGAAACGTGACACCAGCCCGTCCATCCTCCTCCACACCATCTCTGTGAACTGACAGTGTGCAAAGAGGTGGGTCACAGACTCCTCCTCACTTCAGTCCTCCTGTGGGCAGTGGGGTGTGGAGGCAACGTTCCAGGTGTACAGGAGAGATCTGACGGGGAGAGCCCCTCTCACCGCCAGCCAGGCGAGGTCCTGGTGCCTGTTGGTGAGATCTGGTGATGAGGCATTTTGCCAGATGAACTGGACGGTCCGCTCGGGGAACCACCCCACTGTGTCCATCACGTCCTTCTCCTGCAGAGCCTGCAGGACATTACGTGCCGACCACTGCCTGATGGCCCTATGGTCAAAGGCATTCTCCTGGAAGAACTTTTCTATGAAGGACAGGTATGGCAGCAACGACCAGCTGACTGGGGCGTTGCGCGGGAGTGGGGCCAGACCCATCCTTTGTAGCCAGGGCGACAGGTAGAACCTGGGCACATAGTGGTACTTGGTGCCCATGTACCTGGGTTCTACACACAACCTGATGCAGCCACACACGAAGCTGGCCATCAGGGTGAGGGCGACATTGGGGACGTTCTTGCCCTCATTGTCCAGGGACTTGTGCATGATGGTCCGTCTGACCTGCTCTATCTTGGATCCCCAGACGAATCTGAAGACAGCTGGGGTGATTTCCGAGCTGTAGGAGCGGGGGACGGGCCACACCTGCGCCAAGTACAGCAGCCCTGAGAGCACCTCACACCTGATGACCAGGTTCTTGCCCGTTATCGACAGGGAGCGCCCTCTCCACAGTCCCAGTTTCTGTTTCACATTGGCAGTCCACTCCTGCCAGTTCTTGTTGCACGCCTCGGCCCCTCCGAACCAGATCCCCAACACCTTCACGTGGTCAGACCTGATGGTGAAGGGGACACTGGATCAGTTGGGCCAGTTGCCGAAGAGCATGGCTTCGCTTTTCGTGCGGTTGACCCTGGCCCCCGATGCTAGCTCAAACTGTTCGCAGATGCCAATCAACCTGCGAACTGACCTCGGATCAGAGCAGAAGACAGTGATGTTGTCCATGTACAGGGAGGTTTTCACTTAGGTCCCTCCACTGCCTAGCAGTGTCACCCCTCTTATGCCCTCATCCCTCCTGATGGCTTCCGCAAAGGGTTCTCTGCAGCAGACAAACAAGACAGGGGAGAGGGGACATCCCTGCCTGACTCCAGACCTTATGGGGAAGCTGTCTGTTTCCCACCCGTTGACCTGGACTGCAGTACGGATGTCTGTGTAGAGCAGTCTGATCCACTTCCGGATTCCCTCCCCAAATCCCATTTTGGAGAGCACGTCCGCCATGTACGTGTGGGATATCCTGTCGAAGGCTTTCTCCTGGTCCAGGCTGACCAGGCAGGCGTTCACCCCCGCTGTCCTGCACGTAGGCGATGGTGTCCCTCAGTACCGCGAGGCTGTCTGAGATCTTCCTGCCCGGTACAGCACAGGTTTGGTCTGGGTGGATCACCTGTCCCAGAGCAGACTTGACTCTGTTGGCGATAGCCTTGGACAGGATCTTGTAATCCACATTCAGGAGAGAGATGGGCCTCCAATTTCTAAGTCCTCCCTTTCCCCCTTCTGCTTGGAGATGAGGGCGATGATGCCCTTCCTCATGGACTCTGACATGCTGCCGGCCAGAAGCATAGCGTTGTACACTTCCAGCAGGTCTGGACCCATCCAGTTCCACAGAGCCGAGTACAACTCAGCCGGTAACCGGTCTGCAGTGCAAAAAATGTTGGGGACCCCTGCTGTAAAATATGTCCCTGTGACATGCTCCCTATGCTTTCGTCCAATCACCTTAAAATGATGATGTCTCATTTTAGCCATTGCCCCCCTGGGAAATAGGCACTGGTTGTTCACTCTGCATTTGTCTCTTAACATCTTGTACTCCACTACCAAGCCACCTCTCATTCTATTTGCTCAAAGAGAAAAGCCGTAACGTGCTCAACTTTTCTTTTGTAAGACATTGGCTCCAATCTTGGTAAATCTCCTCTGCACCCTCTCCAGAGGGTTCCTATTGTGACTGTACTAAAACTGCTAATTAGGAGCTCAAACTGGGAAATATAAGTCTTTATTCACACAGCGGGGGTCGGGGGGAGGGAGGGGGTTTGAGAGAGAGAGAGAGAGAGAGAGAGAGAGAATATGAGAATGAGCATCCAGGAGAATCAAGCAACATACATAAAAGTTGCTGGTGAACGCAGCAAGCCAGGCAGCGTCTCCAGGAAGAGGTGCAGTCGTGTAGTCCTGACGAAGGGTCTCAGCCTGAAACGTCGACTGCACCTCTTCCTAGAGATGCTGCCTGGCCTGCTGCGTTCACCAGCAACTTTTATGCGTGTTGCTTGAATTTCCAGCATCTGCAGAATTCCTGTTGTTTGCATCCAGGAGAATCGAAGTTATTGTTACTTTTGTTCTTAATAAAGACAAACTTGGCGTCTGCAAACATTGGAACATTTTGTTACTGGACTGCTGCTCAACCCCAATGTGCACAACCAGGTCACCTTCACAGCTTCAGGTTCCGGGTGAACCCCTGGTATTGCTCACTGGGAAATGAAGTTCTTTATTATGCACACATAATAAAACATCTTTCCCTTCCACCCATGAAAGACAAACAAATACAATACTTTGTCCTCATCAACCTGCAAGGAACAAGAATCCTTTCCAACAAAGATATCTACATTCGTAGCTGGTCTCTTTCCTTTCTTTTTGCTGAATTTTCAGCTGTTCAACATTTCAACTTCAATTGTAATGAGCAACTACAGTCTCTTATGCACTCACCTTCAGTCAGTCTCTGAGATGGTTTAATGGTCCTTTTGGTCTGCTGGTTGTTTCCACAGGAGTATTGCTTGCATTTGCTGTGTTACTATTTGTGTTTTTCTGAGAACTCTGATCAACATGTTCATCTTTTACATATGCTGACCCCTTTGTGTCCTGACAGGTGACGTCACAGCCATGGGTTGGAGCCTGTGGTCGTAGATCCATACGGTTCTTTCTCAGAGGTGTTCCTGCTCTGTCTGAATCTGATAGGAATGTGGAGTGACTTCCTCTTGCACGTATCCTGACATGGACCATGTTCCAGAATTGTGAACTGGGATTCGAGTTTGATCTCCAGGCTTCAGAACTGGTAGGCTTTTTGTAGACTTGTCATGATACCATTTCTCTTTTTCTTTCCCTTTCACTTTAGCCAGTTTGACCTAATGTGCTCCTGTGGGTGTCAACATGTTTTCATGCATTGGAAGGTTAGTGTGTTTGTGTCGACCCATCAGCATTTGGGCTGTTGAAAGGGCATTTTGCAGTGGCACACTTCTGTAAATCATTAGACTTGTGGAAATCCTCTCATCCATCTGAGAACATAGAACAGAGAAAACCTACAGCACGATACAGGCCCTTCGGCTCACAAAGCTGTGCCGAGCATGTCCTTACCTTAGAAATTACCCACGGGTACCCTTAGCCCTCTATTTTTCTGAGCTCCATGTACCTGTCCAGGAGTCACTTAAAACACCCTATCATAACCGCCTCCACCACCTTCGCTGGCAGCCCATTCCACGCACTCACCACTCTTTGCGTAAATAAGATGTACCCCTGACATCTCCTCTGTATCTGTTTCCAAGCCCCTTAAAACTGTGCCCACTCCTGCTAGCCATTTCAGACCTGGGAAAAGCCTCTGACTATCCACACGATCAATGCCTCACATCATCTTGTACACCTCTATCAGGTCACCTCTCATCCTCCGTCGCTCCAAGGAAAAAAGGCCAAGTTCACCCAATCTATTCTCATAAGGCATGCTCCCCAATCCAGGCAATATCCTTGTAAATCTCGTCTGCACCCTCTCTATGGTTTCCCCATCCTTCCTGTAGTGAGGCAACCAGAACAGAGCACAATACTCACAAGTGGGGTCTCACCAGGGTCCTACGTAGCTGCAGCATTACCTCTCGGCTCCGAAACTCAACCACGTGATTGATGAAGGCCAATGAACCGTATGTTTTGTTACCCACAGAGTCAACCTGCGCAGCAGCTTTGAGTGTCCTGTGGACTCGGACTCCAAGATCCCTCTGATCGTCCACACTGCCAAGAGTCTTACCATTCGTACTATAGTCTGCCATCACATTTGACCTACCAAAATGAACCACCCCACACTTATCTGGGTTGAACTTCATCTGCCATTTCTCAGCCCAGTTTTGCATCCTATCAATATCCCCCTGTAACCTCTGACAGCCCTCCACACTATCCACAACACTCCCAACCTTGGTGTCATCAGCAAATTTACTGACCCATCCCTCCACTTCCTCATCCAGGTAATTTATAAAAATCACAAAGAGTAGGGGTCCCAGAACAAATCCCTGAGGCACACCACTGGTCACCGACTTCCATGCAGAATACGACCCGTCTACAACTGGTCTTTGTCTTCTGTGAGCAAGCCAATTCTGGATCCACTAAGTAAGGTCCCCTTTGATCCCATGCTTCCTTACTTTCTCATTAAGCTTTGTCAAATGCCTTGCTGAAATCCATATGCACTACATCTACGACTCTACCTTCATCAACGTGTTTAGTCACATCCTTAAAAATTTAAGTCAGGCTCATAAGGCACAACCTGCCTTTGACAAAGCCATGCTGACTATTCCT
Source organism: Mobula birostris (assembly GCF_030028105.1). Lineage (NCBI taxonomy): Eukaryota > Metazoa > Chordata > Chondrichthyes > Myliobatiformes > Myliobatidae > Mobula > Mobula birostris. The sequence goes on along the minus strand of NC_092402.1, from coordinate 15,171,817 downwards.
CATCATATGCCTCTCCAAGTGTTTATAAATCTTGCCTCTCAGGATCTTCTCCATCAACTTACCAACCACTGAAGTAAGACTCACTGGCTTATAATGTCCTGGGCTATCTATACTCCCTTTCTTGAATACGGGAACATCTGCAACCCTCCAATCCTCTGGAACATCTCCCATCCGCATTGATGATGCAAAGATCATTGCCAGAGGCTCAGCAATCTCTTCCCTTGCCTCCCACAGTAGCCTGGGGTACATTTCATAAGATCCCAGAGACTTATCCAACTTGATGATTTCCAAAAGTTCCAGCACATCCTCTTTCTTAATGTCTGTACGCTCAAGGTTTTCAGTCCGCTGTCAGTCATCCCTACAATCACCAATATCCTTTTCCGTAGTGAATACTGAAGCAAAGTATTCCTCAAGTTTGCACTATAATTCTGGTAAATTCTAAGAAGTACTGGTAAATATAGAGCAGCCTCTCTATTCAACAAAATGAGATACAGCAGGCATCAGATGGAGACCCTTTCAGAGGAGAGTGGTCTGCCTTGACCCAACGCTACACGACATCTTATGCGCTAAAGATCAAAGGAAAATTCTCTATTTACAATGCATCCACAATGCTTTCTTTGAACTACACACAAATAGGCCTCCCGCTTCACACCCGCACCACAGACATGTCAGTGAATTTTAATCAGCATTGTCTGGTCTTCCTAATAACTGTGGTTCACAGTTCTTAGGAACCCAGGAGCTGCATTTTAGATTTAATCCACAGTTCATATTGGCATCTGAAGACTGGTGGCTGCAAGTCAGTTGCTGAAATTATTTGCCATATGTGCTGACCCCAAAAACATTCTAACAGAAGCCAAGTCATTGCGTCTGTTTAAAATGGAGGTTGATAGGTTTTTGGTTTGTCAGGTTACAGTGAAAAGGTAGGAGAATAAGGTTGAGAGGGATAATCAATCAGCCATGATGGAATGACAAGAGCAGACTTGATGGGCCGAGTAGCCTCATGTTTTATGGTCTTATGATTTAATTGAAGAAGAAATTAGTGAAGCTGCACCTGAAGTATTGTGTTCAGTTTTGGTCATTCTTCTCTCGCAAAGATGCCACTAAGCTGGAACAAGTCAGAGGAGATTTACGAGACTGTTGCTGGCTCTCATGGGACTGAGTTATGGACAGAGATTGGGCAGGTTTGGACTTTTTGCCTTGGAGAATGAGGGGTGACCTCATACAGGTGTATAAAACCATGAGGGTCACAGAGAGAGTGAATGCGCATGGTCTTTCCCAATGGTTGTGGAATCAGGAACCAGAGAGCAGGAGTTTAAGGTGATAGAGAGAGATTTAATAGGGACCCGAGGGAAAAATTATTAACCGAGCAGGAGGTCCAAATATGGGATAAGCTGCCAGAGAATTTGGTTGAGGCAGCTACATAGATTAACAACATTTAAAAGACACTCAGACAGGTTGATGGATAGGAAGGGTTTAGAGAGCTACAGGCCAAATGCAGGCAGATGGGAATGGCTCAGATGGGGATCCCTCTGCTTCCTCCCCCTCCATTACTCCCCGAACCCCAGATCATCCAAACGAGCTGGTACGATTGGCTCAAGGATGATAAATATTATTAACAGATCTGGCCAAATTGAATTGCCTGATTGGCTTTGGGATATTGATATCATTGAGAAATCCTTCCAGACCGGTTTCTGTGATTGGCTGTGGGACAATAACATCTCCAACTTCGTTGACCAAGCCCTTGGCTGTGAGTATTCCCAGAACTCTCAACTCCAACAGTTTCTGCAGCAATGGCTCCTGCGATTGGCTGTTGTGTTGTGCCTCCAGTAATGGTGATTGGCTCCAGAGCTTTGATGTCATCATGCAGGCCAACCAATTTCACCCAATTTTGATAGGTCCTGGGTCCTCCTGCAGCCCCATTGGCTCATGGTCTGTCTGACTGGTGATTGGTTCATCAACTGTGACACAGCGAAGGGATCCTATCCAGTCTCACCTGTCGATGGTGGGTGGTCCTTCAGCAACAGAATCAGCTATTGGCTCTTATCCAATAACTCCACTGATTATCGGTCCACAGAAGGATAGCTACTTGGTGACCTCATTAGCTGGCATGCCCAGGACCATCAAATACTTTGGAAGTCCAGTTAAAAATTGCAGTGCAGTAATCAAATCTATTCGATATAAAGGCATGTATTAGTTTTTCAGCTTCATTACATGGCAGAAATGGGCGTACGTTTGCAATATTTGTAAAGTGTAGAAATGCTGCTTTGGTTAGTTTCTTTATGTGGGATTAAAATTCAAATCTGAGTCAAGGATAACACCCAGGCTTGTTACTTCTGATTTTACAAAGGGAACCAAGTTCCCAAGTTTATCAAGAAGTATATCTGTTTTGGCTTTGGGACCAACTAAAAGTGTTTCAGTTTTATCTTCATTTATTGTTAGGAATTTATTGCTCATCCATTTGTTTATTGCAGCCATACCAGAAGACAGGGAAGATATGGTGTTATCATCATCAAGCTCATCTGAGATGAACAATTGTGTGTCATCAACGTAACTGTGGAGATCAAGTTTGTGCTCTCTAATGAAGTCTCCAAAGGGGAGCATGTGTAAGGAGAATAGTAGGGGACCAAGACAGTTTCCCTGAACAAAAGTAAAAGTGAATGCAGACAAATCTCAAGGTTGTATATTTTATACATACTTTGATAATAACTGTACTTTGAATCTTGAATCAGAACTGAGAGTCTGTTGGCATCAGTGCTGAGCCTGAGGTTGCTGATGATTTTGGTAAAGCCCTTAAACACCTTACACTCCTTCAACACCTCATTTGATTCATATTGCCTACACCTGATCAGTCATTCCTTCTTCTAAACCTAGGCCTCAACATCACTGGAAAACCAAGGTTCCCTAAACGTGTTAGCCTTGCCTTTTATTCCAATAGGAACATGCAAGTTCCTACTTTCAATATTTCACTTATGAGGATGTTGCAGTTGCAGGGGAAGTGTGTAATAGAGGGGGAGGGTCGTGGATGGGAGTGGATCTGGGAGTCCAAAGTGAATGGTCCCTGCAAAACCCCGTGATATCCTTACACTGGAAAGAGGGCAAAGGAGATTTCCAGTGATGTTGCTGGGACTGAGTTGTGGAGGGAGTTTGAACGGGTTGACTCTATCTTCCTTGGGTTGAGGAGAACAATGAGGGATCTTGTAGAGGTGTATAAAATCATTGGTTAATTGATTTACTATTGTCCCACGAACTGAGGTGCAATGAAGTCAAGTCAAGTCACTTTTTATTGTCATTTCGACCATAACTGCTGGTACAATACACAGTAAAAATGAGACAATGTTTTTCAGGACCATGGTGCTGCATGAACAATACAAAAACTACACTGAACTACGTAAAAAACAACACAAAACTACACTAGACTACAGACCTACCCAGGACTGCATAAAGTGCACAAAACAGTGCAGGCATTACAATAAATAATACACAAGACAGTAGGCACAGTAGAGGGCAGTAGGTTGGTGTCAGTCCAGGCTCTGGGTGGTGAGGATTTTTTTTTTTTTTTTTTAATTTTATTTTTACTTGGATAAGGAATTCACAAATATCATGTACTTTTTTCACACACATAACCTTTTCCATTTTTTATATCTATAAAACTACAATTATTTATACATTCTTAAGTACACATTGAGATGATATAAAAGGAAAATAAACATTTAAATAGATAATAATGTACTGTGGTAAATCTAACCTATTAGGCTAAGTAATGGAATTAGTTGTTAAGAAAAATAGTAATAATAGTTTCCATATAACCCTTCTGGACCATTTCCACTGGTCCAAAATGTTGTACATAAGCCTATGTAGCAACCATTGTAGGTGTTTATATCCTAATTTGTTCATGTTTGCTTCTGCCCGCAGACATAATTATCCAATCCCTATGTACTTATTTACTTAATTTTTTCATTTTTTTATCCCTTTCCCAAATCTTTCCCTTTACTTGTGTTAATTCTCTATTTTCCAAAAGAAAACAAAAAAAACAAACATTTAGACTAGGGGTGCTTATGTTAGCAATATTACTGTGTTGATGAGAAGAGCAGTATAAATCATTAGGAGAGTCATCTAAAGTCTGCTCGCATTGGGGTTATATATTCAATCCATTTATTCCAGATTTGATAAAATTTTTCTTTTTGCGTTCTCAGGGAGTAAGTCAACTTTTCCATTTTAAATATTTCCAAGATAATTTCGTACCAATCTTCTAATGTAGGTGGTATTGGATTTAGCCATTTTCTAGTGATTGATTTCTTACTTGCCGCTAAGAGGGCCTGCAGCAACTTTATATCTTCCTTCTGTTCAAGAAACAATACATGCCCCAAATAGAGCGTCTCAAAGTTCAGAGGTATCTGGGACCTAAGTACCTTAACTAATGTTCTATGAATACCTTTCCAAAATAGACTTAATTTCGGGCAATCCCAAAAAATATGAAAATGATTTGCCTCCTTGGAGCCGCACCTTCTCCAACACATCACATTTGTATCTTTATATTTTTCCTGATATGGGGTCTTGAAGTATCTTATAATATTTTTCCAACAATGTTCTCTCCAAGTCAAAGAATTAGTCGAGGACCATTGAAAGCTGCAGATTTTCCCCCAAGCCTCCTCTGAAAGTACCAACCCCGCTTCTTTCTCCCACTTCTCTTTAATATACAGTGTATTTACATTTTTAGCATGGGAGAGTGCATTATATACTCGAGAAACTGATTTACAAGGTATTGAACTGCAAGCCGAATTCAGAATCTTGAAAAATTCTAATTCTATTGTTGATAGGTCTGTATATCTACAACTCTGGTTAACATAGTTTCGTACTTGAAGGTACCTAAAAAAGTCATTATGTTCTAGGCCATGTTTGTCCTGCAGGATTTGGAAACTTTGTAATACTCTTTTATCTATAAATGAGAGGTAGGTTGTAAGACCTTTCTTTATCCATAGCTCAAATCTTTTATCTCCTCTGTTGGGAAGGAATTCAGTATCATATGCACACCATCTAAAGAGTTTTAAAATGTTATTAATTCCACATTCTGCCATACTTTTAATGTAAGATTTATCCAAGCGTTTTTAAATTTTTCCAACTGGGCCATCAATCCTTTGTCAGCTATTGAGGCCTGAAGAGGAAAACTGTCAACTAATCCAAATTCTATTTCCTTCCATCTAGCCTTATATTCCCTATTACACCAATATAACAGAGGGGTTATCTGTGAGGCATAAAAATAATTTCTCAGGCAAGGAAGAACCATACCTCCTCCTTCCTTCCCGAACTGTAAGGTGTTATATCGAATTCTAGGTTTCTTTCCTTGCCAAATGAAGCGGGAAATCCATTTGTCCCATTCCCTGAATTGATTATCATCCACCTCCACCGGTAAAGTACGGAAAAGATACAATAACCGAGGAAGAATATTCATTTTTATAGTATTTATCCTTGAATCTAAACTTAAAAAGGGGATAAGATTCCATCTATGCATATCTGCTTTTATCTCTGAGATTAATGGCCCATAATTTACCTGTGACAGTGTTGAAAGATCCTTCGGCAGGGTTATTCCTAAATATTTTAATGATTTAGCTTCCCACTTAAGATCATATGTATCCTGCAATTTTTTGGATGGTGTATAATTTAGGGACATAACCTGCGTTTTCTTTACGTTTATTTTATAACCTGATATTTTCCCAAAGTCACCCAACAGTGTAAACAATCCTATAAATGATTTTTCTGGTTCACTCAGATAGACCAAAACATCATCTGCGAATAACGCCACTTTCTGTTCAATCCCTGCCACCTTGATACCTTTTACGATTTCGCTCTGTCTTATTAGTTGGGCAAGCGGTTCAATATATAGCACAAAAAGGAGAGGAGAAATTGGGCATCCCTGTCTAGTGCCTCTCTCTAAGATGAAGGAGTCAGAGAGGTCCCCATTTATCTTAATTCGGGCTGTAGGGCTGTCATATAGAGTCTGAATTACTTTAATAAACTTTTCTTGAAAGCCAAATCTTCCTAACACTCTGTATAGGAATGCCCAACTAACCGAATCAAAAGCTTTCTCAGCGTCCAATCCTACTACCATTGTCTCTGTCTCGTTCTTATTAACCTGTTCTAATATGTGCAGAGTTCTCCTTATGTTGTCCTGTGTTTGTCTTTGTTGAATAAATCCAGTCTGGTCTAAATGGATTAGGCCAGGTAAAAGCTTTTCCAATCTGAGCGCTAATATAAATAGTTTAAGTTAAGAACATTAATTGGCCGATAATTGCCACATTCTAGTTTATCTTTACCCTCTTTAGGAATAACTGAAATAATTGCTTCTCTCCAGGAAGGTGGAGTTTCTCCTCTCTGCAAGATCCAATTAAAGGTGTTAAGTAGTAATGGGGCTAACTGTGTCTTCAGGGACTTGTACCGCTCTGAGGTAAACCCATCAGAACCCGGGGACTTTCCAGCCTTTAACCTAGAGATGGCCACATTCAGTTCTTTGACAGTTACTGGTTCTAATAAACTTTCATTTTGTAAATCTGTAAGTTTAGGTAGATCTAAAGAATTCAATACACTGTCTATATAGGGCTCATTGGGGGCCTGGGGTTGGGAGTACAGCTCTCGATAATACGTTTCAACACTCTCTTGAATTTTCCCTATTGTACTCTCCACAAGCTTTGTCTTTGGATTCTTTATTTTATGAATTGTATTGTCTGCTTGTTGTTTTCGTAATTTATATGCTAATAATCTAGCTGATTTACCTCCTACTTCATAACTCTTTTGTCTCAGGTAAAGAAAATTTCTTTGAGTTTCCAACGTATAAATATCGTCAATTTCACTTTGCAATTTCCTAATTTCCCGTTTTTGATTTGAATTACTTTTGTTGCTATCTACAACTTGAAGTTGTTTTAATTTTCCTTGAAGGTCTGCTAATTTTTGTGCATTGATTTTTTTCATGTGAGCGGTAATGGAAATAATTTTCCCTCTCAGTACAGCTTTCAATGTATCCCATAAGATCACTGGTGATGTTTCTCCCGTGTCATTAAGGTCTAGATATTCTTTGATTTCTCCCCTTAATCTCTCCATTACTTTCGGGTTATTGAGTATATGTGAGTTTAGCCTCCATAGTGTTTTCCTCATTTTCCTTTCCAGGATTAGAGACATAGAGACTGGGCTATGATCCGACAGATCAATTGTTGCAATATTACAGTTTTTTATCCTGAGTCTATCTGTATTAAAGATAAAGAAATAGTCTATCCTTGAATAGGCTGAATGAGGGAAAGAGTAATATGTATAATCTTTACTAGTAGGGTATAATTCCCTCCAGACATCTATAATTCCCAACTCCTCCATCAATGAATTCACTTTCCGAGTCAGAGGTTTATTCTGAGTAACTATTCTTGAAGAATCTAATATAGGATTTAATCTAATATTAAAATCCCCTCCACAAATTACTACCCCTTGAGAACTGACCATTAGGTCAAAAATGTGTCTATAAAATGACCATTCACAACCTGGAGAAGCATAAACATTCAGCAATGTTATTTCTGTACCTTCTATTCTTCCTGTGATTTTTACGAACCGTCCTTCTTTGTCTCTAGTCTCTGAAATATGTTCATAATTAAGAGTACTTGATATTAAAGTAGCTACCCCTCTTTTGTGACTCAGTTTATATGATGAATAAAATACATGCTTAAAGCCCGTTCTTTTTAATTTTCCATGTTCAGATTGGCTCATACGTGTTTCCTGGAGGAAAGCTATTTGTGCCCTCTCTTTTTTCAATTTAGACATAATCTTATTTCTTTTAATTGGATTCAAAACCCCATTAACATTATAGGAAATTATTTTTACCAATTCAGTTTGCATTTTTCTCTGGTAGAAAAAAAAACTCTCCTTTTCTAACCAAACAGTAAGCAATCCCTTCTCAGCAGTAAACCAAGACATATAACCACACCCTAGATATTTTTGAATGTGTAACATTTGAAAATTTTTCCCGACTTCCCACAGTGAGGTCTGAGCACCGACCCGCCTCAGTTCAGAGGGATAACCTCTATCTTCACCCTGTGTTAGAGGGCCCTCAGCAGTTTGAATAATCATAGAGAATTTTCTCCTATTTATGTCTCGACCAAATTGCTATCATTCAAGTTATTCCGCCTAATTTATTTTCAGTTATCAGTTTTCATTTTACCTTTAAGTCCGATTTACTCTTTTCAGTCATTTCTCTTAATTAATCTGTGTTCTCTGTACATTCGCGTCTGAATATTTGCAGCTTTTCCTTGTAGTTTGACACCCTGGTTCGAGTGGAGCGTCCTCGCCACACTGGCTTCCACGACTTCTGCCGAATCCTCTCCAGTAGCGACTCCGGTTGGGTGATAACTTTAATAGGTAGTCCCCGGTCCGCCAGGTCCAATGTTGCCTCCTCCACCGTAGCGTAAGTTTTTGTCCCTTCGTCGTAGAAGACTCTCAGCCGAGCTGGATACAGGGTCTGGAATTTGATGTTGTTTTCCTTCAGGACCCTCCGTGTTTCCGTATATTCCTTCCGTCTGGCAAGAATCCCTGGTGCGTAGTCGTGGTCTAAACTGATTTTACAGTTGTTCCACATGAAACCTTTCTCTTGCCATGCCCGTTTAAGCACCTCTTCCTTCGTTCTGTAACTGAGAAATCTGACCAGAATCGATCTGGACTGGGCGCCTGCCGGAGGCTGTGGTGCCAACGCGCGGTGAGCTCTTTCTATCTGTAGGACTTTTGCGGCCGGTATGTTAAGGTTCTCTCTAAGTAGCTTCTCCACGAAGGGAATCATCAATCTGGGTTTACCTTCAGTTCCTTCGGGAACTCCGTAAATCCTCACATTTTCCCTTCTCGAGCGGCCTTCTTGATCTATTAGTTTCCACTGGAGCTGGTCTTGCAGCTTCAGCATTTCTGCTATCACCTCCTCTGCATTTTGTAGCTTCTCTTCAATTCCAACAATCCTCGCTTCGGCTTCATCTATCCGTGAGTTAGTTTTTACTATTTCTCCTTTAATATCTTCCAGCTGTTTGCTGTTATCTTGTCGGAACTCGCGAATCTCTCCGAGAATCAAGGACAGAGTCACCGATTCCCCCTCATTCTCTCCGTCCTGGCTTGCCGTGGGGGAGCTAGGCCCGTCGCCTTGCTGCGTCTCTTTACGTTTATCAGCCTTCGGAGCGGACTTTTTAATCTTGTTCTTAGACATCATCCTTGCCCCTTTTATTAACATAGTTATGCAATATTAAGTATTTGTCTAAATTCGATTATGGGGCAGTTTACCTTCTTTTTTGTCGAGAGACCTTTTCCGTACGCCTCCATTCCCTTGATGACCCGGAAGTCCCCCCAGGTATTGAGGATTCTGATGACTTGGGGGAAGAAACTGTTACATAGTCTGGTCGTGAGCCCGAATGCTTCGGTGCCTTTTGCCAGATGGCAGGAGGGAGAAGAGTTAGTATGAGGGGTGTGTGGGGTCCTTCATAATGCTGCTTGCCTTACGGATGCAGCATATGGTGTGAATGTCTCTTATGGCAGAAAGAGAGACCCCGATGATCTTCTCAGCTGACCTCACTATCTGCTGCAGGGCCTTGCGATCCGAGATGGTGCAATTTCCGAACCAGGCAGTGATACAGCTGCTCAGGATGCTCTCAATACAACCTCTGTAGAATGTGGACTTTCCTCAGCCTTCGCAGAAAGTAGAGATGCTGCTGGGTTTTCTTTTCCATGGAGCTGGTATTGAGGGACCAGGTGAGATTCTCCGCCAGGTGAACACCAAGAAATTTGGTGCTTTTAACAATCTTTACGGAGGAGTCGTGGATGTTCAGCAGAGAGTGGTTGTTCTGTGTCCTCCTGAAGTCAACAACCATCTGTTTTCTTTTGTTCACATTCAGAGACAGGTTGTTGGCTCTGCACCAGTTCGTTAGCCGCTGCGCCTCCTCTCTGTATGCTGACTCATTGTTCTTGCTGATGAGACCCACCATGGTCGCGTCATAAGCAAACTTGACGATGTGGTTCGAGCTGTGTGTTGCAGCACAGTCGTGGGTCAGCAGAGTGAACAGCAGTGGACTGAGCACACAGCCCTGGGGGGCCCCCGTGCTCAGTGTGATGGTGTTGGAGATGCTGCTTCCAATCCGGACTGACTGATGTCTCCCTGTCAGGAAGTCTCGGATCCAGTTGCAGGGGGAGGTGTTCAGGCCCAGTAGGCTCCTTGTCCTGCATACTGCATAATGAAAACCTTGTCCTGCATACTGTTCATAGATATCAAATCATTGTACAGTACATTGAGGTAGAAGAAGATAAAATAATAACAGAATACAGAATAAAGTGTCAAAGCGCTGCACAGGCAGACAAGAAGGCGCAAAATCATAATGAGGTAGACTGTGAGGGCAAGTATCCATTTTATCATATCGGAACCATTTAATAGACTTCTAACAGTGCAGTGGAAGCTGTCCTTCAGCATTGTAGGACATGCTTTCAGGTTTTTGTATGTTCTGCCCAATGGAAAGGAGAAGAAATAATGTCTGGGGTGGGTGTCAAAGTGACATGGAACATATTATGACCAGCAGGGCACTAGGGTGTTTAGTGGAACTGAGGGACCTAGGTGTACAAGTGCATTGTCCATTGAAAGCAGCTTCACAGGTACACAGGGTGGTGAAAGAAAGCATTTCATTTTTAAATCTTTTTATTAATTATTATTGAAAATTGACAAGAAAAATACATTAATCAAGTCAATATATCAATATGTATAATAAGAGTCAAACTATTAACCAAGCTAAACAGTATATCAATAATAATGATAAGAAAAAACAAAATGTTAAAGCTTTTTTTTGGAAAAAAGGAAGAAGGAAAAAAGAAACCCGGCCAACTAAAACAAAAAAAACCCTGCTAACAAAAAAAACGAGAAAAAAAAACCCATTTGGAGCACAAACCTGGAGCTATACGCCATACAAGCTTCCTTTAAAAAAAAATCAATCCCTTTACCCAAGAATCAGAAGGGGACCATGTTAATTAACTCCAATCAGATGATAGTAGCAGGCAAAAGAGCCCTACCTTTTCTCAAAGTCAAATCGAGGATCAAAAGTTCGACTTCTGATTTTTTCCAAACTAAGACATAGCATCACCTGAGAGAACCATCTTTCCCAATCTTGCTTAATCTTAAATAGAGGATAATTATCCTGTTGTAATAGTAAATTATAAATTTTCCCAATAAAACCTCCTACAGTTTTGGGCATCCTCTTAAAGGAAGGATATGGTTAACCTGGGAAGAATGCGGAGGAGATTTACGAGGATTCTGCCAGGATGAGAAGGCCTCAGTTACAGGGAGAGATTGACCAGGCGAGGTCTTTAATTTGGAATGCAACAGATGATGGGTGACCTTGGGGAAGTGTTTAAAATGGGTTGTTAAGTCCTCAGACAAGGTCTGGAATCAAAAGATTGGGTATGGTACGACTAACCATTTAAACGGCTGGCTCTCATTGACCCGGTTCAAGTTGTTGGGCCAGATAATTGGCTGTGTCATGGCTGACCCACTGTATGAGCCAATCGGCGGCACTGTGGTGTTAAAGTCGAATCTGAATAAAACTCGGGAGACCAGCTTCTTATAACTACCAGTTTATTGTGCACCTTCCTGCAGGAGTTTGAGACTCAGTTGTCAAAGGGAAGGCACCTAAGTACTGCCACCATCTGACAAGTGGACCCGCTCCCTCAGGTTACAGCCATATATTTATACATAGAAAGCACCACACATCTATAATAACTAAGCAGTATCTATAGCAAATAACTCCAGGCAAATCAATGAAATCAACTTGTAGACACGAGGAAAGTCCACCTGGCAAGGAAGTCGTACCTGGTGGGTGTGCAGGGTACAGGTTACCAACCATTCCCTCCTTTCCCAGGTGTGTACAATTATGTATATAATCGACCAATATTGGTAAAAACTGTGTGGGAACACAAACCTGTCCCGCTGGGATGATCCAAAGACCTAGGTCAGGGTCTTTCTGGCACCCCATCTGGGACCACAGTTTGCACTCCTCCTCAGAGGCGTCTCCCTGAAAGGTACGTACCTCCCGCATGTCTGGCGTACCCATTCTGATTGAGTTGTGGTGGGTTGCATGATGTGAACCTGAGGGGACTACAACCAACGAGGATTGTACCGCACTCTTCACTGACTCATCCGCTAAAGAACTGCCTTTAGAGACCCAGTCAAACATGCGGGTGTGGGCTGCACATTTAATGATAGCCAAAACTCGAGGTAGCTGTAGAGCAGTGAGTAAGTTGTCTACAAAGGTGGCATTACGAATGGGGTGGCCAGAGGAAGTCGGAAATCTCCGATGTTCCCAGAGAGCCCCATAGTCATGTGTAACTCCAAATGCATAACGAGAGTCTGTGTAAATGTTTGTACTTCTGTCTGTTACTAGGATACAGGCACGAGTCAGAGCAAACGGCTCAGCCTTCTGGGCTGAGACAGCTGCTTCAAAAGAGGCCTGCTCAACTACTTCACTGACGTCACTATCGCAAAGCCAGAACATCGTTTCCCTGCTGGATCCACAAAAGAGCTATCATCCACATAAAATGTCAAGTCTGCACCTGCAAGGGGCTGGTCAGTTAGATCCTCTCGAGCGGTAGTGAAAAGATGATTTCTAAGCACACAATCATGTTGTGGAGAGGAGGTATGCTTTGAAGGTCAGTTAGGAAGGTGGTGGGATTAAGCATTGTGCAGTGAGAGAAAGTAAGCAATGGATTAGTTAGTAGAGCTGTTCATATCGATTCTGTCGTGCTTGAATGAGATACTGGGTCTGCTTAGAGGTCAACAATTCTACCAATGAGTGGGGTGTCAGGACAGTTACAGGTTGGTGCAATGTTATGTTGGATGCTGCTGTTACTAAAACGTAGATGGCTGGAAGTACTTGTATGCATGAAGGTACTCCCCCAGTTACGGGATTAAGCTTGTTTGAGTAATACGCTACTGGACGCTTTCTGTCTGAACACTGCAGTAGCACATTCTTCCTTTGCGGTTATGTAGAGCTGGAATGGTCAGTCATAGAGTGGACGACCAAGAGCCGGTGCTCGAATGAGGCTCTCCTTTAGCTCATTGAAAGCTTCCAACTGTGTGTCTGCAAGCGAGAAAGTAGATGATGAGTTTGATGAAGCGAGGGGGGTCAGGTGCTTGGTGTGAGTGGCGATGTGAGGAATCCATTGCCGACAGAAATTCAGGAGCCCCAAGAAGGCTCGCATCCGTCTCGGGGTAGTAGGTGAGGGAGTATTTACAATGGGTGTTATCCGATCTTCTGTGGGGCACCGCTCTGCCGCACTTATCAGGATGCCCAAGAATTTTACCTCGGGCTGTGATCGCTTTACTTTGTGTGGTGGAATAATGTATCCCAATGAATGCAAAAAGTTTAGTAGGAGTTTCACAACTCTTCAAAGTGTCACTTACCAGTAATAAATCATCCACATACTGGACTGTAGTAGAGTTGCCAGGCAACTGGAGATCACGTAACTGCTTCTGGAGCGTCTGTGAGAAGAGTGTGGGAGAATGTACAAATCCTTGGGGTAGACACGTCCAAGTGTACTGACACCCCGATAGGTAAATGCGAATAAATATTGAGAATCCGGGTGCAAAGGGACAGCGAAAAATGCGTGCTGTAGGTCAATGATAGTAAATACCAGGGCAGTAGCTGGTACGTGACTCAAGATCGTTGCGAGGTTCGGAACCAGAGCATGGAGAGCAGCCACAATCTCATTTATTTTGTGCAAATCTTGGACAAGACGCCAGTCCTTGCTTCCTGGTTTAGGTACCGGGAAGATAGGTGTATTGCATGGAGAGGTGCAAGGGATCAAGATTCCTTGTGCCAAAAGGGAGTCAATTAACGACTGCACCCTTTGTATTGCCTCGGGTTTGAGGGGGTATTGTGGAATGGATGGGGGAGTCTGTCCTTCTTTCACGGTGATCTGGACAGTGGGGCAGTTGGTGTGGCCGACTTCATGGTCCGAAATTGCCCAGAGATGGGGTACAACATCCTGGGTTCGGTAAATATTAATAGAGTGTCTTACCAGATGTCCCATCTTCCAGTATGGGAGCTGGCCCGCATGCAAGTCTTGCCAGTCTCCCTTCGGGGTTGATCAGAATTCAGAAGCCGGGTCCCAATGATATGTCAAAGCTCCTCGCATTCGATTTCGGTCATTGTCAGGCCAATCCATATTATTTGTTGTAATCATGTTGGCTGACTTAGTGGGTAATCATTGGAGTAGTAAGGCATTAAACTGGGGGGACAGATTCCCATTATCAAAGGCCTGGTCTCCTGCGAAAGTGCTGTAGCAGGCCACAAATAGCTCACAATAGTCTGGTCCCGATTCCCCAGGCTTAGGTTTGGATTCAAGTACTTTAGTGATGTTTACAGGTTGCTGGAGAGCCCTTTCCAAGGCTTGGATAACCTGGTCTGTCTGTTCATTCTCATTGTGGTATCTTAATTCTGCCTTCCATTTCTGCCCCTCATCAGCTGAGAGAATCATGCAGCAGAGATCGAATAAATCTTGCAGGGTCACCTTATACATGTGTATAGTACTGCTGACATACTGAGCAAACTGTGCTGGTTGTTTTTCTACCTGAGGCCTGATTCATGATCATTATCATTTCTTGAGGCTTCCAGGGTGCATACACAGGGATCACGGAGGGCTGTCCCTCCTCCACTGCTTGTGGACTGGGCAGCATTCGGGTGGGCAATTGTCTTGGTGGAGCCGTTAACTCTGGGGTTTTATTGGATTCTTCCCTCCCCGTCTCGGAACAGTCCTCGGTATTCCCTTTATGGATCTCAGGGTAGAGAGGCCTCCCGTTCCCTGCTGTTGCTGTTTTACCTGAGCGGCCACCGTATCTGAATACTGGGAGGATTGGGTTTGGGTGCATTTGGCCCCTAGTAAGATGCCGGGGTTGGGGGGGCGGGGGGTCACTGTCTTCAAACAGGGTTGGTATGCCAGACATGGGTTCGGGATCCCTTGTTTCTGTATTAGTTCGAACTCCAGACTGACTTTCCTGCCCTTCTCTCCTATCAAGGTCAGCCTTGGTTTGCTTACGTTGTTCTTCCTGCTCTCTTTTTCAGCCCCCATCCATCCATTCACACTCCGCCTTTAGCGTCTCCCAACTTTTTGACGTTCCTTCTCCTGTACATACCTCTATGCCTTTGTCACATGCATTATTCCTCCAACTTGCTAATAATGTACCCTTCCACTTTACAACTGCCTTTTCCTTCCATTCCTTTATCAACAATTTCCACTTCTTTCCACAGTTCTTTTTCCATATCAAATTTACTGCTTGTTCAGATGAGCTAATATCCCAGGTTCCCCCCAGTGGCCACATTTTGTTCCCCAATTTCTTATTCAGCGTTGCACTCAACATTTGCAAATCTTTTTCCTTGTCTGGAAAACTCTCACACATGTTGTGTAGGGCTGTTCCTGGCCCAGTCGTATCAATCGACTGCAATTGACCCATGTTCTAAACTCCAGTGAGTACAGGCCCAGAACCATCAAATGCTTCCGATATGTTAACCCTTTTATTCCTGGAATCATTCTCGTGTACCTTCTCTGGAACCTATCCAATGCCAGCACATCTTTTCTTCGATAAGGGGCCCAAAATTGCTCACAATACTCCAGATGTTGTCTGACCAATGCCTTATAAAGCTTCAATGTCACGTCCTTGCTCTTATATTCTCATCCCCTTGCAATGAATACATTTATTGTATTTGCCTTCCTTACAATCAACTCAATCTGCAAATTAACCTTTAGAGAATCTGAAGCAACACACACAAACCGCTGAAGGAACTCAGCAGGTCAGGGAGCATCTCATTTTCTTTACTGCCTGTTGCACTGTGACGTTTAGGGCAGCAACGAAGGTCCTCCATTTCTGGTGGTGTTCATGGCTTCCTTCATCATGTTAGTAGATCCTCAGTTTTCACTCCTGTCAGTCCTGCAAGTCCTGGGTGGAGATTCAGGAATACGATCACAACCAAATGTAGAAGGATTCTTCATTGCTGTTTCCATAACAACTTTGTTTTACCAGAGTTGTTTGCCCTGAGCTGAACCCCTGAACCTGGAGGACCTGTGGACCACTCTTAGTCTGGTCTCTGCTCTTTGACCTACATGGCATAGGTGACCCTACCAGGAGCCAAAGCATAAAGTCCTGGCCCCTGACAACAGAGCTCTCTGAGTCATTGAGGCACACATGCCTCCATACCAGGACAAGGTTGTGGTCCTCTTGGAGGAGACCTCATCCATGTTGACGTTTCAGGCCGAGACCCTTCTTCAGGACTGAGAGGGAAGGGGGTAAGATGCCTGAATAAAAAGGTAGTGGGAGGGGAAAGATGGCAGTTGGAAGGTGAGGTGATGGCTGAAGCCAGGTGGGAGGGAAAGGTCAAGGACTGGAGAAGAAAGAATCTGATAGGAGAGGAGAGTGGACAATAGGAGAAAGGGAAGGAGGAGGGGACCCAGGGGGAAGTAATCGGTTGGTGAGAAGAAATGAAAGGTCAGAGTGGGGAATAGAGGAATGGGAGTGGGGGGTGTGGTTTTGGTCACCGGAAGGAGAAATCGATGTTCATGCCATCAGGTTGGAGGGTAACCAGACAGAATATAGGGTGTTGCTCCACTCCTTGAGGGTGGCCTCATCTTGGGCACGAAAGGAGGCCATGAATTGACATGGCAGAATGGGAATCTGAATTGAAATGTTTGACCACCAGGAAGTCCCGCTTGTGATGGATGAAGTGTAGGTGCTCGATGAAGGGGTCCCCCAATTTACGACGGGTCTCAACAGTGTAGAGGAGGCTGCATTTTGGAACACTGAACACAACAGACAACCCCAGCAGATTTGCAGGTGAAGTGTTGCCTCATTTGGAAGGAGCGTCCGGGACCCTGAATGGAGGTGAGGGAGGAGGCGTATAGGTAGCTGTAGAACTTGAGCTGCTTGCCAGGTTAAGTGCCTGGAGGGAGGTTAGTGGGGAGGGACAAATGGACAAGGGAATAACAGAGGGAGTGATCCCTATGGAAAGTGGGAGAGGGGTAGGGAGGAAAAGAAATGATCAGTGGTAGAATCCCTGCACAAGGGATTTCAGGAATCCTGTGCAAGGACTCCCACATCTCTTTCCACCTCTGATTTTTGAATTTTCTCCCCATTGAGAAAATATTCTATGCCTTTATTCCTTCTATCAAAGTACTTGATCATACACTTCCCCACACCTTATTCTATCTACTACTGCCTTGCCTGTTCTCCCAATCTGTCCAAGTCCTTCTGCAGGCTCCCTGGTTCGTCAGCACTACCTGCCCCTCCACCTATCTTTGTTTCATCTGTAAACTTGACATTCAAGCCATCAATTCTGTCATCAAAATCGTTGACATATACTGTAAAAAGGAATGGTCCCGATACCAAGCCCTGTGAAACACCAACAGCCAATAATAATTGGCCTGTGTTATTCAGAGACAGTGTTAGAGGTGGATGTGGGGTCGATTTCAACATTAAAAAGAAATTTATATGTGTACATGGATGAGAGTGCTGGGTGATGGGACTAGGCGGATAGAGTCACAGAATCATAGAAAAACACAGAGAACAACTGGTCCTGCGACCCATCTAGTCAGTGCCAAACCATTTAAACTGCCTCGTTCCAGCATCCTGCACCCAGACCTTAGCCCTCTACACCCCTAACAGCCATGTACCTGTCCAAACATCTCTTCAACATTGAAATCAAAATCATATCCACCTCTTGCTCTGGAAGTTTTTTCCACACTCTCACAGCCCCCTGAGTAAAGATGTTTCCCTTTGCGTTCCTCTTAAACATTTCACCTTTCACCCTTAAGCCATGACCTCTAGTTGTAGTCTCACCCAACCTCAATGGAAAAAGCCTGGTTGCATTTCGCTCATCTATACCCCTCATAACTTTGTATACCCTATCAAATATCTCCTCACTCTTCTAAATTCTGGGGAATAAAGTTATAACCAATTCAATCTTTCCTTATAACTCACGTCCTCCAGACCTGGTGACATCCTTGTAAATTTTCTCTGTGCTCTTTCAACCTTGTTTCCATCTTTCTTGTCGTAGGTGACCAAAACTGCACACAATACTCCAAACTAAGCCTTGCCAACATCTTGTATAACTTCAACGTAATATCCCAACCCTTGTACTGAAAACTTTGATCAACGAAAGCCAATGTACCAAAAGTTTTCTTTGTGACCTGATCTACTGTGACACCACTTTCAAGAAACATGGACACATATTCCCAGAAACCTTTGTTCAACAAAGAGCAACACCTTACACTTGTCTGCATTGAATTGCATCTACCATTTTTCAGCTCTATATTTTTTCGGCTGGTCCAGAACCCACTGCAGGCTTTGATACCCTTCCTCACTGTCCACTGCACCATCATTCTTGGTGTCAACTGCAAATTTGCTGATCCAGTGAGCCAGATTATTTATATCGTTGATATGGACGACAAAAAACAACAGACCAAGCACCGATCCCTGCACAACTCCACAAGTCACAGGCCTCCAGTCAGAGAAGCAACCATCTGCTACCACTCTAGTTTCTCCCGCAAAGCTAATGTCTCATCCAATTTACTACCTCATCCTGAATGCCAAGTGACTGAACCTTCTTGAACCCGTGGAATACATCCCCACCTCGTGGTGTCCTAGCACAATGACATGTCCCATGTGGAATACACCCCCACCAAGTGGTGTCCAGCCACAATGACATGTCCCCTGTGGAATACACCCCCACCTGGTGGTGTCCTAGCACAATGACATGTCACCTGTGGAATACACCCCCACCTAGTGGTGTCCTAGCACAATGACATGTCCCCTGTGGAATACACCCCCACCTGGTGGTGTCCTAGCACAATGACATGCCCCCTGTGGAATACACCTCCACCTAGTGGTGTCCTAGCACAATGACATGTCACCTGTGGAATACACCCCCACCTAGTGGTGTCCTAGCACAATGACATGTCACCTGTGGAATACACCCCCACCTAGTGGTGTCCAGCCACAATGACATGTCCCCTGTGGACAAGACTCCCACTTAGTGGTGGCCAGCCACAATGACTTGTCCCCTGTGGATAACATCCCCACCTAGTGGTGTCCTAGCACAATGACTTGTCCCCTGTGGGCAACACCCCAACCTAGTGGTGTCCTAGCACAATGACATGTCCCCTGTGGAATACACAAGGGGATGGACACAGTCTGTGAAAGTGAGGCAAAGCAGCAGCGAGGTCATGCACCCGATAGAGATTACAGAGGAAAGGCTGTTTGCACACATTAGACAGGTGGAAGGTGTTTGATGATCAATTGCACAGAGTACAGGAAAGGTGTGTTCCTCTTAGAGGGAAGGATGGGGATGGGATAGAAAGATAAGAGAGTCCTGGAAGCCCAAGGAAGTGATAAAGTTAATCAAGAAGAAAAAGGAAGTATATGTAAAGTTTCGGAAGTCAGGATCAAATGAAACATGTGAGGACGGCAGTGGATGTTGTCTACATGGAGGACCGAGGGCAGTGGTTGAAGGGACTTACTCACACTGGAGGTCTGTCATTAATGGAGTTCCGCAAAGTCTGTGTTGGGAACTCTGATGTTTGTAATGTACATAAATGACCTGGATGAAAATGTAGGTGGGTGGGTTAGTAAATTTATGGATAACAGCAAGATTGGTGCAGCTGTGGACAGCGTAGAAGACTGGCAAAGAACACAGCACAATATCGATCGGTATTTATATGGACCACAACTCTGGCTGCTTACCCTCCCAGGTAAAAATGTTGAGAACTCTGTCTGAGATGCCTTGGATTCCGGCACCTGGGATGCCATATACCATCCCGGAATCTCGTTCTCATCCACAGAACTTCCTTTCTGTTCGCCTAACTAATGAATCCCCTTGAACCACAGCTTGCCTCTTGTCCCCTGCTTTCCTTCTGAGCCACAGAGCCTGGAGACTGGACTGCTGTGACTTTTCTCTGCCATGCCATCCCCCCCAACAGTGTCCAAAGTGAATTACCTGTTGTTGAGGGGGATGGCCACAGGGGTACTCTGCATTGGCTGTTCACCCTCCTGACTTTCACCCAGTTTCCTGTGTCGTTTTAGTCAGGAGGTTATGTTGCAACTTTATAAAACTCTGGTAAGGCCTCATCTGGAATATTGCATACATTTCTGGTTGCCCCACTGTAGGAAGGATGTTGAGGCTTTGAAGAAGGTGCAGAAGAGGTTTACCAGGATGCTGCCTGCTTTAGAGGGCATGTGCTATCATGAGAGGCTGGATAAACTTGGGTTGTTTTCTCTGGGGCATCAGAGCCTGAGGGGAGACCTGAAGGAGGTTTACAAGATGATGAGAGGCATTGATAGAGTAGACAGGGAGTATCTGTTTCCCAGGGTTTAAATGTCTCATACCAGAGGGCACGCATTGAAGGTGAGAGGCTGTAGGCAGTAGTGAGTGGTAATATGTTCAACTCAGAGTGATGGATGCCTGGAATGTGCTACCTGATATGGTGGGTGAGGCAAAAATACATGAGATGATTTTAAGAGACGTTCAGATATGTACATGGATGTATGGAAGAAATAGGCCAATCAACCCATCGGGTCTGCTCCACCATTCCATCATGTCTGATATATTATTCCTCCCAACCCTATTCTCCTGCTTTTTCCCATTAACCTTTGACACCCTGATTAATGAAGAACTTATCAACCTCTGCCTGAAATATTCTCAGTGACTTGGCCTGCACTGCCGTCTGTGGTAATGTATTCCATAGGTTCATCAACCTCTGGCGAAAGAAATTCCTCCTCATCTCTATTCTAATGGACGTCCCTCTACTCCGAGTCTGTGCCCTCTGGTTTGAGAATTCTTCACTGCAGGAAACAACCTCTGCGCATCTGCTCTATTTTCCATAGGTCTCAGTGAGATCCCCCCTCCTTCTAAACTGCGGACAGTACTGTCTCAGAGCCATCAAACGCTCCTCATATGTTAACCCTTTCATTTCTGAGATCATTCTCGTGAAACTCCTCTAATGCCAGCACATCCTTTCTTAGATAAGGAGCCTAAAACTGCTCACAATACTCCCCGGGTGGTCTGACCAATGTCTTACAAAGCCTCAGCTTTTCATCTTTGCTGTTGTATTCTAGTCCTCTTGGAAATGAATGCTAACATTGCAGTTGCCTTCGTTACCACCGACTCAACCTGCAAGTTAACCTTTACGGAATGATGCACGAGGACTCCCTACTGATTTTTGAATTTTCTCCCTATTTAGAAAATAAATTATTGGAAGGTATTCTAATGGACTGAGTATATAAGTATTGGGTTTAGACAAGGATTGGTTGGGGATGTCTGTATGGCTTTGTTACCAGGAAAGTTGATGAAGGCAAGGCAGTGGATGTTGTTTACGTGGGCTTTAGCAATTGCTTTGACAAGGTTCTGCATGGGAGATTGGTCAAGAAGGTTCTGTTGCTTGGCACTCAGGATGATGTATCAATGACATTAGACATTGGCTTTCTGGGAGAAGCCAAAGGGTGGTCGTCGATGGTTGCCTCTCTGACTCGAGGCCTGTGACTGGTGTTGTGCTGCAGGATGGGTTGGTTGTTGTCATCTGTATCAACAATCTGAATGATAATGTGGTAAACTGAATCAGCATATTTGTGGATGACACCAAGATTGGGGGTGTAGTGGACAGTGAGCAAGGCTATCAAAGTTGGCCGTGGGACCTGGACCATCTGGAAATGGGCTAAAAAGTATCAGATGGGGGGTAATGCAGACAAGTGTAAGGTGTTGCACTTTGAAAGGACAAACCAGGGTAGGACTCACACAGGGAGTGGAAGAGTACCGAGGGGTGCGGTAGAACAGAAGGAACTGGGAATATAGGTCCATAATTCCTTGAAAGTGGCATCACAGATAGAGAGGGTCATAACGAAAGCTTTTGGCACACTGGCCTTGGTTGATCAAAGCACTGAGTGCAGGACTTGGAAAGTTATGTTGAAGTTGTTGGTGAGGCTGAATTTGGAGTATTTTGTGCAGTTCTGGTCACCTAACAACAGGAAAGATGTCAATAAGACTGAAAGAGTGCAGAGAAAATTTACAAGGATGTTGCCAAGATTTGAGGACCTGAATTATGGAAAGGTTGAATAGGTTTGGACATGATTCCCTGGAGTGGAGGAGAAATTTGAGAGACGTGACGCCACAGTAGCATCGTGGTTAGTGCGACACAATTACAGTTTGGGCTGTAATAGATCAGAGTTCAATTCCGGCACCGTCTGTAAGGAGTTTGGACGCACTCCCTGTGGAATTCGTGGATTTCCTCCAGGTGCTCCAGTTTCTGCCCACGATCCAAGGGTATCTGGTTAGTTGGTTATTGTAACTTGCTCTGTGATTAGTCTCGGGTTAAATCATGGGTTGTTGGCAGTGTGGCTCAAAGGGCTGGAAGGGCCTATTCCACACTGTATCTCTAAATAAAATAAAACAAAATAAAAATAAGAATTTGATCCGGGTCTACCAGAATTCTGAACCCCTGTTCTCTGCACCAATTCCTCAGCCATTCATTCATCTGTACTTTCATCCTATTCCTGCCCTGACTAGCACTGGGAGTAATACAGAGATTCCTACCTTGGAGGTCCTGCTGTTCTGCCCCTTCCCTAACTCCCTGTACTTACTGTGCAGGACATCTTCCCCCTTTCTCTCCATGTCAATATGCCAATGTGCACAACAATATCTGGTGCTCACCCTCCCTCTTGAGAATCTTGAAGACCTGCACTTTGGTTCGACCAAAAGACCAGAAGGTTCTTACCAAAAGGTCTTTAAGGCTTCAGTTATGTTAGGGCTGGTGTTGGGAGGTCAGTTATCTATAGTGATTGCATTTGATACAAAGATGTTTCGGGAGCTTTCCTGATTTTCGTTGGAATTGGATATTTGGGAAGGTGGACAGTGGTTCACACTCGTTGGTTGAGTAATAACCACCTTCCACATTGATTATGTACAGACTGTATTGGGTTTAGGGTGAGGTATCAAACGGCAGGCAGTCGCACTTGTATTTCAATGGTTCAATGGTTCCATTGTTCAATTTAATGTCAGAGAATGTAAACCGTCTACAACCTGAAATCCTTACTCTTCACAGACATCCACAAAACAGAGAGAGAAAAACACCAAAGAATGAATGACAGGAGAACGTTAAAACCCCAAAGCCCCCTCACCCTCCCATGCACAAGCAGTTGCAAAGCATCAACCCTCCCCTTTCCTCTCCCCACGTGTCCCAGCAGAAAGCATGAGCCCCCACACCACCCAACACGCAAGCAATAGCAAACCCCCAGAGACTATGATCTATCATCCATCAAAAACGACTTTTCATCCCAACGCCTCGACATCCCAGTCACTTCGTTATCAGCCACACTGGCAACTTCGATCTGGTCATACAGAACCATGTAATGCCCTGGTTCACAACTTTACTGTTAGGCTGTATGTATTTCATTTGGAAGTTCTGTATGAGCAATCTGTTCTGCTTTCAGCCTTTTTGGGTTATTGTTGAACATAAAGGATGATGAGAAATGTGTGCCATCCAATTAGGATGGTGGAACTGGGGGGAGGTTTTTTTGGTGAGGGTCACGAAGGTTGGTCTTGGGTCTTTTGTTCAGTGGGAGATGAAGAGAGAAGATGCCGGGAAGAACCTGTCGTAGGATACGACCCAGTGGGAGACCTGGTTGTTCGAGATGGATTGCGAGTGACGTTCAGAAGGTGGTGTGTGCTTTCACGCAGACCTGAGGCCCAGTGCGTGAATGACAGAGAAGTTCAAGGTGAGCTCCAACTTGTACACATTTGACTGTGTTTTAGCTAAATAAGATTCATAAATATAATTCCTTTAGTCGTATGCAGTGTGCTATCTGTTATTTCTTGGCACTGAGTTGTAACAGGGTAGCAAATTACACAGTATCCACACAAGCCGGGGTTTGGGGTAGGAGGGTCGTCTCAATCTCATGGCTTTGGCAGGACCAGAGTGTGTTTTCCCTTGACTTGTACAGCCAAGGAAACCAACGAGGTTTCAACCATACTTCATACAATATGGAAACAGGCCATTTGGCCCAGTTAGTCCATGCTGACCAAGATACCCCATCCAAGCTGGACCCATTTGCCAGCATTTGGCCCATAACCTTCCCAACCTGGGTTTGATGGACCCCTCAGTTAATGGGAGGGGTCGCTGGCATAAAAGAAGGTTGAGAACCCCTGTTCTAAACCTTTCCAATCTATGTACCTGTTGAAAGTTGTTATTGTACCTGCCTCAACCACTTCCTCTGGCAGCTCACTACATATAGACACCACACTCTGTGTAAATAAAGTTGCCCCTCAGGTTCCTATTCAGTCTTTTCCCTCTCACCTTCAGCCTATGCCCTCTAATTCTTAATTCCTTACCTCACGGAACAAAGCAGTGTGTATTCAGCCTACTAATGCCCCTCAGCATTTAATACACCTCCATGAGAACACCTCTCAGTCTCCTTTACTTGAAGCAATAAAGTCTCAGCCCATCCAATCACCCCCTGTAACTCAGTCCTTTAAATCCTGGCAACATCCTAATAAATCTCAGCTGCACTCTTTCCAGTTTAATAACAACTTTGCTATAGCAGGGCAAACAAAACTGAACATGATACTCCAAGTAACATTCACAAAATGCTAGAGAAACTCAGCAGGTCAGGCAGCATCTATGGAGGGGAATAAATGATCACCTTCCAGCTTGTCCTCCTGACCCACTCCCCACCTTCTTGTTCTGGATTCTTCCCCCTTCCTTTTCAGTAATGATGAAGGGTCTCTGTCTGAAGTGTCAACCATTTATTCCCCTCCATAGATGCTGCCTGACCTGCTGAGGTACAATATTTTGTGTGTGTTGCTCTAGATTTCCAGCATCTGCAAAATCCCTTGTGCACTGTAATCTCCAAACCTTTAAACTCAATGGCTGATTGATGCAGCTGAGCATGCCAAAAGCCATCTTCACTACCCTGTCAACCTTTGACTCCAGTTTCAGTGAGCCTTGCATGTGTACTCCAAGGTTTCTCTGTCCTACAACGCTCCTCGGGCCCTTTCCATTCACTATGAATGTCCAACCTGAATTTGACTTTTCAAAATTGCAATATTCCAGACTTTTCTGAAGTAAACTCCACTTGCCATTCCTCAGTCCATGTACTCAGCTGATCAAAATTGCTCTGTAGTTTTTGAAACCCTTTTTCACTGTTCACTGTTTTATCTATTTCAGTGTCATCTGCAAACTTACTGACCTTACCTTGTACATTCTTGGTGGGCAGGCAAGGAGAGAGGAAAGGAGATGGGGTATGGTGAAGGAGAGGGCGAGGGGGAGTTGGGGGATGTCATTACTGGAAGTTTGAGAAATCAGTGGTTATGCCATCAGGTTGGAAACTACCCAGATGGAATATAAGGTGTTGTTCCTCCAACCTGAATGTGGCCTCATCACAACTGTAGAGGAGGTGATTGATGGACATATCAGAATAGGAATGGGAAGTGGAATCAAGATGGTTGACCACTGGGAGGTCCTGCTTCTTCTGGCGGACGGAGCGTAGGTGCTCAGCAAAACAGTCTCCCAATATACAGGAGGATATTGGTGGATCTCACCAATATACAGGAGGCCATACTGGGAGCACTTGAACACAGTACATGACCCCAGCAGACTCTCAATTGAAGTGTCGCTTCACCTGTGAGAGTTTGGGGCCTTTAATGGTAGTGAGGGAGAAGGTATAGGGGCAGGTGTAGGACATGTTCTGCTTGCAAGGATAAGTGGTGGGAGAGGGATCGGTGGGGAGGGACGAGTAGACAAGGGAGTTGCAGAGGGAGTGATTCCTGCGGAACGCAGAAAGTGGGGAGGAGGAAAAGATGTGCTTGGTGATGGCGGAAATTCTGGAGAATTATGTGCTGGACGCGGAGGCTGGTGGGGCGGTAGGTGCGGACAAGAGGAACCCCATCCCTGGCAGGGTGACGGGAGGATGGGGTAAGAGCAGACGTGCGTGAAATGTAAGGGAAGCGGTTGAAGGCAGCATTGATGGTGGAGGAAGGGAAGCCCCTTTCTTTGACAAAGGAGGACATCTCCTTTGTTCTAGAATGAAAATCCTCATCCTGAGAGCAGATACAGTGAAGAAGGAGGAATTGAGAGAAGGGGATGGCTTTTTCTTTTTTACAAGTAATGGGCTGGGAAGAGGTATAGTCTAGGTAGCTGTGAGAATCCGTGGGTTTATAATAGACATCAGTGGATAAGCTTTCTCCAGAAATAGTGACAGTGAGATCGAGAAAGGGGAGGGAGGTATGGGAAATGGACCAGGTAAATTTGAGGGCAGGGTGGAAACTGCACTAATGCAGTTGTCGATGTAGCATCGGAAAAGTGCATTTCCTATGGTCACCAGTGTAGGCTTGGAACATAAACTGTTCAATGTAGCCAACAAAAAGGCAGGCATAGCTGGGAGCAATGCGAGTTCCCATGGCTACACATTTTGTTTGAAGGAAGTGGGAGGAGCTAAAGGAGAAGTTATCAAGAGTGAGGACAAGTTCTGCTGGACAGAGGAGAGTGGTGGTGGAGGGGAACTGGTTTGGTCTGGAGTCCAGAAAAAGATGGAGAACTTTGAGGCCTTCCTGGTGTGGGATGGAGGTGTATAGGGACTTGACATCAATGGTAAAAATAAGATGATGGGGCCAGAGAACTTGAAATCCTTGAAAGGATCAAGATTTGTTGTTCTGCCATCAGGCAAACGTTACAGGAGCATCAAAACTAAAATCACAAGGCTACTAAACAGCTTCCTCCCACAGGCAGTCAGACTGCTAAATGCTGCTCTACCTGACTCTGCTTTGGACACTTTTAACTTGCACTGGACACTTATAACTGATTTTAACTGACATGTGGCTGTTGTGTTTTACTATATATTGTGATGTTTATTATTTAGTGTTGCGTTTGTTATGTTATGATTGCACTGCTCCTGGGAAACGCTGTCTCATTCTGCCCTGCAGAGCTGATGTATGGTTAGAATGACAATAAAGTTTTTTTTTGAATTGAATTGAATTGAAGACCCTGCGAAATGCCACGGATGTTGGTAGGAAGGGACTGAACTATGGGGGGATAAAACAGAGTTGGGGTATGCCGTTATGAGTTCAGTGGGGCAGGAACAAGCTGAAGCAATGGGTCTGCAGGATGAGCAGGTTTATGGATCTTGGGTAGGAGGTAGAAATGGGAAGTGTGTGGTGCAGGAACAATGAGGTTTGTGGCAGTGGATGTGAGATCCCCAGAGTCAATGAGGTTGGTGACTGGGCAATGGCCTGCTGCTCCTTAGTGGGGTTCTGTCCCAGGGGTAAGTAAGATGAGGTGTCAGAGAGTTGTCACTGGGCCTCAGTAAGGTAGAGGTCAGTCCACCAGACTACTACAGCACCCCATTTATCTGCGGGTTTGACGGTGAGGTTAGGATTAGCAAGGATGGAGTGGAGAGCCCAGTGTTCGGAAGGGGTGAAGTTGGAATGGGAGAGAGGAGTATTGAAGTCGAGACGGTTGATGTTGGCTATGAAAAGGTCCAGAGCAGGCAGAAGACTGGGGCTGGGCGTCCAGGAAGAAGAGGAGGGTTGAAGATGGGAGAAGGGATCATTGGTGCAGGGTGGAGCGTCCTTGCCAGAAAAGGAAGAATGGTGGCAGAAGAGCTCATCATCATGGTGGGCGTGGAACTCACTGAGGTGTGAGCATAGGGGGACAAAAGTGAGGCCCTTACTGAGGACAGAACGCTCTGGCTCAGAGGGCAAGGTCGGAGGGAGTAGTGAAGACCCAGCACAGATGAAAGCTGGAATCAGAAGAGGGAAAAGGGTTGGTAGTGTCTGAGGAGCAGGGAGGTTTGGGGTGTTCAGGGTTGGCAGGGTGAGATGGAGTCTTCGAGGGCTCAGGAGCTGGCGGTGGGACCTCAGAGAGACGGGGTTGCGGAGTGGTGGTGGGGGAAGAGAAGACAGGTTCCAGAGGCAGCACGTGAAGACCTAGTCTGGAGTCAGAGTTGGAGGTTGTGCAATCGGCACCTTGGAGATGTCCAAGGTCGTTGGAACCCTCATTGATGGCTGTGGAGTCCGGATCTGAATCTGCTCTGGATCGTTGGAGCTGTTGAGGTCGGTAGCAGGGATCACGGTCTGGAGACATCTGGGCCTGCTGGTGTTGGAGACGGCAGGTTCTGTGGTCTGGAGACGGGTGATTTTCTGATCGTTGCAGGATGTGAGAAAGTTAAAGAACTGATGATTGAAAGGGTGGATCTGGCGGAGGATAAAGTAGCAGACAGGTCCATTACAGGCGGTAGAGAGAGAATCCCAAAGTTGTGGAAGTGACTGGGATAGGGACTCCAGGTACCTCCTCATGGCGGAAAGCGTGGGGCATAGAGCGCAATGAGAGAAGCAGCGAGAGAAACAGTGGACAGACTCCCCCTTCTCCAGCCTTGCATCTCTTTCACATTCAACTTCCCAGCTGTTTATTTCATCTTCCCCCTCCTGGTTTCACCAATCACCTTGTGTTTCTCTCTCCTTCCGCCACTTTTTATACTTATCTTTTTTTCTCCAGTCCTGCTGAAGGGTCTGGGCCCAGAACGTCCACTGTACTCTTTTCCAGAGATGCTGCCTGGTGTGCTGAGTTCCTCCAGCATTTTGTGTGTGTAGCTCGGATTTCCAGCATCTGCAGATTTTCTCTTGTTTGTGATGTAATGCTGATCTTCTATCAGGCACTGGTCAGACCACACTTGAAGTATTGTGAGCAGTTTTAGATCCCTTATCTACGAAAAAAATGTGCTGGCGCTGGAGAGAGTCCAGAGGAGGTTTATGAGAATGACCCCAGGAATTAAAGAATTAACATGTGAGAAGCATTTGATGACTCTGTGTCTGTACTCCCTGGAGTTGACAGGAATGAAGGGGGGAACCTATCGAATGTTTAAAGGTCCAGATAAAGTGGATGTTGAGTGGTTGTTTCCTCCAGTGGGGGAGTCTTAAGACCAGAGGGCATAGCCTCAGAATGGAGGAACGTTTAGTGAGGAAGCTACGTAGCATCCATGCCAGGACCACCGGACTGAGAAACTGGTAATTTCCCAAAGTTGTAAAGCTGATTAACACCTCCACCCACTACCCCACCCCCAACCATCACTAGTTTATCATTTCCCGTCTGAGTCACCTTATGTTCACCTTATGTGCCTATCGTCACTTTCTGGACATTTATGTATATAACCTATTTTATGTATTTATATGTATAATAGGTATTTTATCATTGTGTTCTTTATCTAATTGTGTTTTTTTGTCCTGCTGGATTTGACATTTTAAAATCTTGAATCGTCAGTCGCTCGTTCCACATACCAGCCACCTTCTGTGTGGGAAATGTATCGCTCAGGTCTGCTTTAAATCTTTCCCCTTTCCCCTTTCACCCTGAACCTGTGCCGTCTTCTCTCAGACTCCCCGCCCTTGGGGAAAAGGCTGTAACCATCCACTTTCTCTTAGCCCATCATAATTAAACACCTCTAAGGTCAACCATCAGTTTCCACAATTCCAGGGGAAACTGTCTCTGTCTGTCCAGCCTCTTCTCATAAGCAAACCCTCACCCTGACCTAGTGTCATTCTGTGAATCTGTTTTGCACCATCTCCAGCTATCAGCTCCTTTCGATAACAAGGAGACCAGACTTCACACAGTACTCTGAATGTGGTCTCCAGCAGTGACAGGCCTAATGTGGACAACACTCCCACCTGGTGGATCTCTGCCACAATGACAGATTCCCTGTGGACAACACTCCCACCTGGTGGTGTCCTGCTGCAATGACAGCTCCCCAAGCGGACAACACTCGGGGACAAACACATTCGACAGAAGTGAGGTGAAGCAGCAGCGAGGTCATGGACCCTCTACAGATTACAGAGGAAGAGGTGTTTGCTGTCTTGAAGCAGATCAGGGAGGATAAATCCCCAGGGTCTGACAAGGTGTTCTCTCGGACGCTGTCAGAGTCTTGCGCAGAAATTTCACCGTCCCCAGCAGAGATACTGTATTTAAAACACCCTTACCAATGGGTGAGGTGCCAGATTGAAACACAGCTCACAGCATGCTGAGCTCGTTGACTTCATTAACTTTGCCTCCAACTTTCACCCTGCCCTCAAGTTTACCTGGTCCATTTCCGACACCTCCCTTCCCTTTCTAGATCTTTCTGTCTCTCTCTCTGGAGACAGCTTATCTACTGAAGTCTATTATAAGTCTACTGACTCTCACAGCTATCTGGATTATTCCTCTTCTCACCCTGTCTCTTGCAAAAATGCCATCCCCTTCTCGCAATTCCTCCGTCTCCACCGCATCTGCTCTCAGGATGAGGCTTTTCATTCCAGGACGAGGGAGCTGTCCTCCTTTTTTAAAGAAAGGGGCTTCCCTTCCTCCACCATCAACTCTGCTGTCAAACGCATCTCCCCCATTTCACGCACATCTGCTCTCACTCCATCCTCCCACCACCCCACTAGGAATAGGGTGCCCCTGGTCCTCGCCTACCACCCCACCAGCCTCCGGGTCCAACATATTATTCTCCGTAACTTCTGCCACCTCCAACGGGATCCCACCACTAAGCACACCTTCCCTCCCCACCTCTCTCTGCTTTCTGCAGGGATCACTCCCTACGCGATTCCCTTGTCCATTCGTCCCCCCCATCCCTCCCCACTGATCTCCCTCCTGGCACTTATCTTTATAAGAGGAACAAGTGCTACACATGCCCTTACACTTCCTCCCTTACCACCATTCAGGGCCCCAGACAGTCCTTCCAGGTGAGGCAACACTTCACCTGTGAGTCGGTTGGGGTGATATACTGTGTCCGGTGCTCCCGATGTGGCCTTCTATATATTGGCGAGACCCGACGCAGACTGGGAGATCATTTTGCTGAACACCTACGCTCTGTCCGCCAGAGAAAGCAGGATCTCCCAGTGGCCACACATTTTAATTCCACATCCCATTCCCATTCTGATATGTCTATCCACGGCCTCCTCTACTGTAAAGATGAGGCTGCACTCAGGTTGGAGGAACAACACCTTATATTCCGTCTGGGTAGCCTCCAACCTGATGGCATGAACATTGACTTCTCTAACTTCCGCTAATGCCTCACCTCCCCCTCGGACCCCATCCGTTATTTATTAATATTCACACATTCTTTCTCTCTCTCTCTTCTTTTTCTCCCTCTGTCCCTCTGACTATACCCCTTGCCCATCCTCTGGGTTCCCTCCCCCCACCTTTTCCTTCTCCCTGGGCCTCCTGTCCCATGATCCTCTCATATCCCTTTTGCCAATCACCTGTCCAGCTCTTGGCTCCATCCCTCCTCCTCCTGTCTTCTCCTATCGTTTTGGATCTCCCCCTCCCCCTCCCCCTCCCACTTTCTAATCTCTTACTAGCTCTTCCTTCAGTTAGTCCTGACGAAGGGTCTCGGCCTGAAACGTCAACTGTACCTCTTCCTAGAGATGCTGCCTGGCCTGCTGCGTTCACCAGCAAATTTGATATGTGTTGCTTGAAACACAGCTGATGTTGTTTTGTTGTTTAAGAAAGGCTGTAAGAATAACCGGGGAAATTTCAGGCTTGTAAACCTGACATCAGCAGTGGGTAAGACACAGGAGCTAAAATAGGCCATTCGGCCCCTTGAGTCTGCTCCACCATTCCATCATAATCGATTTATTATTCCTCTCAATCCCATTCTCCTGTCTTCTGGGATCATTCTCGTAAACCTCCTCTAGATCCTCTCCAATGCCAGCACATCTTTCTTAGATAAGGGGCCTGAAACTGTTCACAGTGGTCTGAAATATACCCAAGAGCCATCTGTGGCAATGAATTCCACAGATTCACCACCTTCTTGCAGAGGAAATTTTTCCTCATCTCTGTTTAACCTGCAAGTTAATCCTTAGGGAATCATGCACGAGGACTCCCAATTTTTTTTGCACCACTGTTTTTTGAATTTTCTCCCTATTTAGAAAATAAGTTATTGGAAGATATTCTAACGGCCTGGCTATATGAGTATTAGGATGGACCAGAACAGATTAGGGATTATCAACAGGACTTTGTGTGTGTTTGGTCATGTCCAACCAATCTTATCGATGTTTTCAAGGAAGCTGGCCAGGAAGTTGATGAAGGCAAGGCAGTGGAGGTAGTCTACGTGGACTTTAGCAAGGTCTTTGATGAGGTCCCATATGTGAGGTTGGTGAAGGAGGTTCAGTCGCTTGGCATTCAGGATGATGTAGTAAATTCGACTGGATATTGACTTTCTGGGAGAAGCCAAAGAGTGGTAGTAGATGGTTGCCTCTCTGACTCGAGACCTGTGACTGCTGTTGTGCCGCAGGGATCGGCTGATTGTTGTTTGTCATGTTTTTCAACAGTCTGGATGATAATGTGGTGAGCTGAATCAGCACATTTCTGGATGACACCATGACTGGGGTGTAGTGTCGGCGAGGAAGTGTATCGAAGTTTACAAAGGGATCTGGACCAGCTGGATAAATGTGCTAAAAAATATCAGATGGAGGATAATGCAGACCAGTGTAAGATGTTGCACTTTGGGAGGACAAACCAGGGTAGGGCTTACACGGTGAGTGGAAGGGCACTGAGGGGTGCGGTAGAACAGAGGGATCTGGGAATACAGATCCGTAATTCATTGAAAGTGGCATCATAAATAGATAGGGTTGTAAAGAAAGCTTTTGCCCATTTGGCATTCATTAATCAAAATATTGAGTACAAGAGTTGGAATGTTTTCCTAATTTTGTTTTAGGTGTTGGTGAGTACCTTGTGCAGTTCTGGTCACCTACCAATAGGAAGATGTGAATAAGATTGAAAGATAAATTTTACAAGGATGTTGCCAGTACTAGAGGAGTTGATTGAAAGGGAAAGGTTGAATATGTTAACCCATTATTCCCTGGAGTGGAGGAGAATGAGGAGAGATGGGGCACCATGTAGCATAGCGGATGGTGCGACGTTATTACAGCTCAGAGTCAAAGTTCAGAGTTGAATCCAGTGCCTGTAGGAAATTTGTACGTCCTCCCCATGGAATGTCTTGATTTTCTCTGGGTATCCCAATTTCCTCTCTCAGTCCAAACACCTAGCCTTTGGTAGGTGGACTGGTCATTCTAAATTGCCCCATGATTAGTCTCAGGTTAAATTGACGGTTGCTGGTGGTGCAGCTCAAAGGGCTGGAAGGGCCTATTCCACACTGTATCTCCAAATATAGATGTCTACAAGATTAGGATGGGGAGAGAAAGGGTTTGGCTTTGCTCCCCTGTGGTCCATACTGCCACCTGGTGGCCTTCTGTCGCAATCACAAGTCCACTGTGGACAACACTCTGGTGGTATCCTGTTGTAATGACAGATCCAGGGGCAGCAAGTAAACCATTTATTCGTTTCACCCTCATCACGTCATTGTAACCCAGCCAAATGACCAAGGCGTGTACTAAATATGGAGATGTTGAGGTGTGGTCACTCAGGGAGAGATCTGACATCTCAAGGCCATTGTGACACCAGTGAGAAACATCACAATGAGATGCAGCATCACAATAGGATTTAAACTCTGGTCACTTGGAGATAGAACATCCACTTTCAGCTTGACTGGAGGATAGTTTGCTGATCTGGAGGCATGTGTAGACACGATGTGTGAAAATCATTGGGATTTATTCATGGCCTCAAATTCATTTCATGAACAACATCTTCTGTGTGAAGAGGAAGGAAGAAACCTGGATCAGATGGAGAGACTACCTGAGAGAGGGAACTCCAACAACAGTGAGACAATGTACCAATTCTTTCCATTCCTACAGGAGGCAATGTTCAGAAGGATTGTATTTGGGAGGGATGATAGTTTAGTTGTTGGGATTTTGGGGGTCAACTCGGTCAATATATGTAATTGCTGCTTGGGGCCCACGGTGTTTATTGATCCTGTGCCGTTGCTAAGGATCTGCTCCCAAGGTGATGTCAACAGAGGCCCTTCAGTGATGTCAGATGCACTCCTTGGGCCTGTCTGAAGATGGTGTCCAATGTCCAAATGCAGACCAGGAAATCTGCTGCCTTTAATACTCAGGTAGTGTCCAAATTGTCCCAATCTAGAAGTGTAAACGGTCTTGTCTTGTAGTAATTATTAAGATGGTCAAGTGTGTTAATGATTCGGAGAATGTAGGTCGAACATTTCATGAGGTTGTGGATGACACCATAATTGGTGTGTGGTGATAGTGAGGGTTTTCTTAGCTTACAATGGATTGGAGACCAGCTGGGAAAGTAGCCAGGGAATGGCAGGTGGAACTGAACTCAACAAGTACGATGTGGTAGATTTTGGGAAGTTAAACCAGAACAAAACATACAGAGTGAATGACAGGGCCCAGGGAGAGTTACAGAACAGAGAGAACAAGTGATAGAAGTACAGAGTTCCCTGAAAGTGGCGACACAGGTGGACAGGGTACTGAAGAAGGTGTGCACAGGTTCTCATGCAGGTAAGTCTGTGGCTAAGTGTAAATGGTCCTGTCATTATCCAGTTGTATTTAATTTATTTTCTCTTTCTTCTCCCAGAGGGACGAGACTGCTGAAACCATGGCATCTGGGTGAGCGCAGGCTTTCACCGCGTGAGCCAGTGATGTAGCCGTGAGTGACCAGTCCACGATACAAGCTCAAAAGCAGATCCTGACTGAAATCGAACTGATGTTCCTCAGGTCAGTCCCTCTGTGTCCCATCCACCTCTCGGTACTAACCCAA
The DNA here is from genome assembly GCF_030028105.1 of Mobula birostris. Classification (NCBI taxonomy): domain Eukaryota; kingdom Metazoa; phylum Chordata; class Chondrichthyes; order Myliobatiformes; family Myliobatidae; genus Mobula; species Mobula birostris. The sequence goes on along the minus strand of NC_092402.1, from coordinate 15,137,101 downwards.
TAGCCATGACCATTCCTCTCCACGAGTCGACTGAGTCTTGGAGATGGTATGAAACCACCTCTCTTGCCTCATTTTTATCCCATCATTTTTGGGATCAGAGGGTTCACCCTCCCACTCTAAATTGAAGGGGACCAATATACTTGTGGGCTGGTTTGCCAGAGCTGTTGGGGAGAGTTTAAACTAATTTGGCAGGGAGATGGGAATTGGAATGAAAGGGCTGCGGTGGGACAGTTGGTGTACAACCCGATGCTGTGTGCAGTGAGGCTGTGCGGAAGGACAGGTAGATAACAGGGCAAAATTGCAGTTGGTGGGATGAGTTAAAGTGTAGCAAGGGGACCAAATTGAAAAGGGTGATGAATATGTGATGAAAGGTGTTCTATTTCAATGCACGCAGTATATGGAATAAGGAAGATGATCTTGTTGCACAGTCAGAGATTGTTAGGTGTGACGTTGTGGTTATCATGGAGTCGTGGCTGAAAGAAGATCATAGTTGGGAGGTGAACTACCAGAAGGCGGAGCTTAGCAGGAACGATGGCACCTAATGGCAACTCCTTTGCCTACATCTTCGAAAACAGCTCTATTTCTACCTTCAATATCTTTATTTTTCCCTTTCGGGGTTCTTTTGAAGACCCTGACCAGGAGTTACACGCAGGTTCCTTTCTTTGGGGGAATGGGACCCCTTCTCGGGGTTCCACGATTGGCCATTTTTCCACATGCCAAATGTTTGACCTGAGAATCTCGATCGTGTTTGGAAGCCTAAGATCTCGGGGCTCTGGAGACGGGCGGATTGAGGGTCGATATCGCGGCAGGAGACTCGTGTCGTCGGGGAGGCCTGAAAATCTTTCGCTGTGGGCCCAAAGACCCGAGTTCTTTGTGATCTTCGGACATCAAGCTCGAAAAAGGTGACAAAACGGACTTCTGACATCATAAACCAGCGGGTTGTTGTTATGTCTCCCGCTCGCTGTGAATATGGGGGACACCTCCCTCTCCCTTGCCAGGGAGAGAGAGAACTTTTGGTTTGTCGAATGTCGGATGAAATGCAAAACCTTTGGGGCAACTTTGGTCTGTGTCTTTGCTGTTGCTTAGCACACGCTTGGGCTCGGTGATGGTACCGATGCCCTTTTTTTTGTGGTGGGGGGAGGGGGGATTGTTGCTTGCTGACGCTTACACGCGGGAGGGGGGAGCTGGTGGGGACTTTGGGGTTCTCGCGTATAACTGTTGTTCATTCTTTGGGGCATTCTCAGTTTCCGTGGATGTTTGTCAAGAAAAAGCATTTCAGGATGTATATTACATACATTTCTCTGACGTTAAATTTGACCTTTGAACATTTGAACAGTCAAGGAAATACATTTTATCAAAACGACAGGCTGGTAGGCAGAGGGGTAGGGGAGGCTCTGTTGGTAAAAATCTGAAATCAAAGCCTTTGAGACAGGTGACATAGGAATGGAAAATGTTGAATCTTGTGGGTAGAGTTAAGGACCTGCAAGGTAAAAAGACTCTGTTGGGGGTTATGTACAGGCTGCCGAACAGTGGACAGGATGTGGGATAGAAATTTCAACAGGTAATAGAAAAGGCATGTAATAAGGACAATATTACGATAGTGATGATGTATTTCAATATGCAGGTAGATTGGGAAAATCAAGTTGCTGGATCCCACCAAAGGGAATTTGTAGAATATCTACAAGATGGCTTTTCCGAGCAGCTTGTCGTTGAGCCCACTAAGAGAAAAGCAACTCTGGATTGGGTGTTGTATGATGAACCAGATTTGATTCGGGAGCAGAAAGCAAAGGACCCCTTCGGAGATAGTCATCACCATATGATACAATTCACCCTGCTGTTTGAGGAGAAGATGAAGTCAGATGCATCATTATTACAGTGGAGTAAAGGGAATTACAGAGGCATGAGAGAGGAGCTGGCCAAAGTTGATTGGAGGGGGATATTGGCAGAGATGATAGCAGAACAGCAATGGCTGGAATTTCCAGGGTAATTGGGAATGTGCAGAATCGATACATCCCAGAGATGAAGAAATATTCTAAAGGGAGGGTGAGGAAACCATGGCTGTCAAAAGAAGTCAGCGACAGCATAAAGCAAGAGAGGATGTATAATATAGCAAAAATTAATGGGAAGTTAGAGGATTGGGAAGCTTTTTAAAAAACCAACAGAAGCATAGAGCAGTCAGGATAACAGGCAGGATATTTGGATGGTTCTCTTGCAGTATGTGGTTAAGCAAGGAGTCGTCCAATGTCCCTGACAACTGTAACTGTGAGAAGTGCATCCAGCTGCAGCTTCTAACACTCCATGTTAAGGAGTTGGAGCTGGAACTGGATGAACTCTGGATAATTCGGGAGGCTGAGGGGGTGATAGACAGGGTGTATGGAGAGGTTGTTACACCCAAGATAAAACAACACAGGAAACTGGGTGAAAGTCAGGAGGGTGAACAGCCAATGCAGAGTACCCCTGTGGCCATCCCCCTCAACAACAGGTAATTCACTTTGGACACTGTTGGGGAGGATGGCATGGCAGAGAAAAGTCACAGCAGTCCAGTCTCCAGGCTCTGTGGCTCAGAAGGAAAGCAGGGGGACAAGAGGCAAGCTGTGGTTCAAGGGGATTCATTAGTTAGGCAAACAGAAAGGAAGTTCTGTGGATGAGAACGAGATTCCGGGATGGTATGTGGCATCCCAGGTGCCGGAATCCAAGGCATCTCAGACAGAGTTCTCAACATTTTTACGTGGGAGGGTAAGCAGCCAGAGTTGTGGTCCATATAGATACTGATCGATATTGTGCTGTGTTCTTTGCCAGTCTTCTATGCTGTCCACAACTGCACCAATCTTGCTGTTATCCATAAATTTACTAAGCCACCCACCTACATTTTCATCCAGGTCATTTATATACATTACAAACATCAGAGTTCCCAACACAGACTTTGCGGAACTCCACGAATTACAGACCTCCAGTGTGAGTAAGTCCCTTCAACCACTGCCCTCTGTCCTCTTTGCGCAACCCAGTTCTGAGTCCAAGCAGTCAATTTGCCGCAGATCCCATGCATCTTAATCTTCCGGAGTAGCCTCCCATGAGGGGCTTTTTCAAACACCTGACTAAACTCCATGCAGACAACATCCACAGCCCTCCTCATGTGTTTCATTTGATCCTGACTTCCGAAGCTTTACATACATTTCCTTTTTCTTCTTGATTAAAAAACCATCTATAACCATGTAACAATTACAGCACAGAAACAGGCCATCGTGACCCTTCTATTCCATGCCAAACTCTTACTCTTACTCTTACCTGGTCCAAGTTACCTTATCACTTAACTTTATCACTTCCTTGGACTTCCAGGACTCTCTTATCTTTCTATCCCATCCCCATCCTTCCCTCTAAGAGGAACACAGCTTTTCTGTACTCTGTGCAATTGATCATCAAACACCTTCCACATGTCTAATGTGTGCAAACAGCTCTTCCTCTGTAATCTCTATCGGGTGCATGACCTCGCTGCTGATTTGCCTCACTTTCACAAACTGTGTCCATCCCCTTGTGTATTCCACAGGGGACATGTCATTGTGCTAGGACACCACCAGGTGTGGGTGTTGTCCACAGGGGACAAGTCATTGTGCTAGGACCCCACTAGGTGGGGATGTTGTCCACAGGGGACAAGTCATTGTGCTAGGACACCACTGGGTGGGGGTGTTGTCCATAGGGGACATGTTATTGTGCTAGGATACCACTAGGTGGGGGTGTATTCTACAGGGGACATGTCATTGTGCTAGGACACCAGTAGGTGGGGATGTTGTCCACAGAGGACATGTCATTGTGGATGGACACCACTAGGTGGGGATGTTGTCCACAGGGGATATGTCATTGTGCTAAGACACCACCAGGTGAGAGTGTTTGCTGTAATTGGAAATCAGGGTCAGAAGTGTTGGAAAATCTGACCTCTTGAGATCCAGGTGAGCAAGGCAATCAATTTGCCAACTGACTACAGGACTTCGGGTGTCATGTTGCAGATAAGGAGGATAATAAATCAGCCATGATAGAATGGTGGAGCAGACTCGATGGCTGAATATCCAAGTTCTCCTCCTTTGTTTTCTGGTCTTATGTCACAGATGGCAAATGAGACCATGTTGAGAGGATTGTGTGCAGTCTGGTCTCCTTGCTACAGAAAGCATCTGATAAGCTGGAGAGGGGGCAAAACAGATTCACAAAATGTAACTGTGTCAGGGTGGAGGCTGGTTTATAACAAGATGCTGGACAGACTGAGACCGTTTCCCCTGGAATTCTGGAAGCTGAGTGGTGACCTCATGGATATTTGTAAAATTATGAGGGACTGAGATAAGGTGGGTGGTCACAGTCTTTTCCCCAGGATAGGGGAGTCTGAGACTGGAGGGCACAGGTTCAAGATGATAGGGGAAAGATTTAAAGGGGACCTGAGGGATACGTTTCCCACACAGAAGGTGGTGGGTATGTGGAGAAAGCTGCCAGACTGGAGATTCAAGATTGAGGATATTAAAATGTCATTTCCAGTGCAAAAGTGTAAAGGAGAACAAAATAATTGTTATTACTCATTCAATGCAGCACAAAATAAAACACAATAAGATAACGAACCCAATAATAA